>NW_027528818.1:1240348-1397037 GCF_008692635.1 Crocuta crocuta
GGAAAAAAAAAAAAAAAAAAGGTTAACTTGAAGTGGTGCTGTACATTCGGCTCTAGTGCAGTGATCAGCAGGTACCCTGCATTGAGTACTGTTTGATTATAAGAAGAAACTTAAAGACTTGTCACAGCTTGCTACTGGGTAATAATAATTGTATATTAGATAACGTGATGGATCTATTTTTAAGGAGAAAAAGTCACAGTTATACATTGTCAATATTGGAAAAGTAAGAAGACAGTAGTAATTATAATAATAATTGCTTGCATTCATAGAGTGGTTGCTGTGTACAATTGCAGTTAGTGTCCCTTCTGTATATGCTATGTGCCTCATTCCATCTCCATGAGTCCTATGATGTAGGTATTAATGTTATTTCGATTTTGCATGGGAGGACACTGAAGCATGCAATAAGTAACTTGCCAAAGGCCATATTGCTGGTAAGTACAAAAGATGGGCCTAGAATCCTGGTGTGTGCAGTGCTATAGTCCTTTGTTCAGAACAGGACATGCTGCCTCTTGTTTGGACCCTTGATAGATTGTGCTCCTGCTTCTCCCTGAATTATTTAACAAAAACAGTTCATAAAAGTTTGGAAGTGTGAACAAAGATAAGTATTTTAGCTGGAGATACAGAGTCTGGGAGGTCAGAGATATATGGTGTACGCTTTTGAACTTGTTTTTGTTTTTAACAGTGTATCTTCTCTCTAACTGAAAATGGTAAAATTTTAAAAGGTGATCATTAATGCAAAGGAAGCAGGTGACTGATTTTTCTTTCTGGAATTGTTCAACAGGTTAGGTTGGATCACAATGGAAAATTTTCTAATGCAGACTTTCAAGGGGTTCACTCTGAGAATGGGCCAGTTTTGGTCGAAGAACTTGGAAAGAAGTATGTGCTACTCTTCTTTCAACTAAAGCATTTATGGTCTCTTCCATTTAGCTTAAATCATGTTTATTTCTAAATGGCCTTGTGTATTTGTAAATTCAGCCAAAAATATTGCCTCTTAGTAGGAAATGTATTTGTTTAGATCTCTTGAAACAACAGTTTGAATTTAAATTTGTGTTTTGTGTGTTAACTTATTTTAAAAACCTGTTTTGTTGCTTATAGTTTAAAATGTGCCGTTTTTTACAAAGTCAGTTTGGAAAATTGACTATAAATTGTAACTATAAAGTAGGGAACATGGGAGGACACGGGCCATATTCATTTCTAATTTTAAATTAGCACTGAATTGCATGTAGTTAGTTTTTAGTAAATGTCCTATGGAGTAGGGAAGTACTGTGGCTGACTTGCTGCCGGTCTTCCTTTACAGCACCTTTTGTTTCAGTTGCTGCTGTCTTTATTAGAAAACAGGGTAGTAAGTCACACCTAATCTTTAGTATGGAAAATTTCAAACACACAAATGTAAAGACAGTACAGTGAACCCCAGTATAAGCATCACCTTGTTGAGCAGCTAACAGCTTTTGATAATCTTTTCTAATCTGTTTTCCTTAAACCCCCCCTTTTTTAAAGTGGGAATGGAATTGAGTATTTTAAAGCAAATCCCAGTTACCACACCATTTCTTAATAGACACTTACATGCTTGTATGTTTCTCTAACATAGTAAGGACTCCTCCCTCCCTACCTTAATTATAGCACTATCATCACTTCTAATAGAATTTCTTTTTAGTCTAATCTTTTGCTTAGATTGTGAGTAAAGGTTTTCAGTTTTCATCTTTTTAGGTTAGAAAATATGCTTTTGATTTAGGTCACCTTTGTTGACTAGAATCACATCTGGATTGCTTTGTATTTTGATTTTTAATCTAAGAAACTATGAAACTAAATTCTTTTATAAGTTGAAAATATTTATACAGAATACTTAAATCGATCTTCTTTCTAGGAATACTTTGTTACTATGAGTCTTTCTGGGGCTCCTGGGTGGCTCAGTAGGTTAAGCATCTGATTCCTTGATTTTGGCTCAGGTCATGATCTCATGATTCAGGAGATTGAGCCCTGTGTCGGGTTTGTGCTGAAGTGCTGAAGTGCAGAGCCTGCTTGGGACTCTGTCTTTCCCTTTCTCTGTGTGCATGGCCCCCTTTCTTTCTCTGTCTCTTAAATAAATAACCATTAAAAGAAATAAGTGTTTTTCTTTCTTTTAAAGACACTCCCCGAAGAACCTCAAACCACCTCCCTCAGAAAGCTGGAACACTGTATCAGGGAAGAAGATGAGAAAACCTTCCACTTCTGGACAGAATTTCCACTCTGGTTAGGATTATGTCAGATTAATCTTTCTTTGGAGGAGGGGTGATGGTACTTGGGCTTTTTTTTTTTTTTTTTTAATTATTATAGGAAAATGATGAGGTAATTTTTGGCTTCTTGTCACAGACATGGATTACAGAGGGCCAAAGAATCAAAGCAAGCCAATAAAAGCTCCATCAGCACTACCTCCTCGACTCCAGCATCCTTCAGGAGTAAGACAACATGCATTCTCCAGTCATTCTGCAGGGTCACAGTCTCAGAAACCCTCCAGCGAGCACAAAAATCTTAATAGGACACCCTCACAGATCATAAGGTACCACCTTTCTGAATGCAAGAGAAATCTAAATTGAGAAACATTTCTTTAATGTGCCACATCCCATGTGTTGAAACATTTACAACTTTCTGTTCATTTGCTTGCCTATAGTATATCTAAAACTATTGTTGACAAAATACCATGTGAAAATTTTAGTTCTTTATGATTACCTAATTCTCTTCAGGTAAGTCAGAGTAATTTTAGGGTAAGCCATCTTTTGAATAATTTTTTTTTTCAAATGATTTGGGAGACCTTATCATAGCCAGATCTTATTCTTGCACTTAATTGTTTTCTGGTAGCTTGTAATATGTTAAATGCTGAATTTCAAGTTGTCTTCCTTGGGTGGGGGCGTTCCCTTTATATATTGTTTATGCAGGAACTTAACCAAAATGGTTGGTTTCATTTGTTCTGATAAGGTTGAGTTGTTTGTGGTAATGTGTTTCATCGAATGAGGCTACAAGTTTTGTAAGTAAGGTAATCATGAAGATTAGCAATTTGAATATAATCTGTCTTTTTGTGGAGTGGCTTATAGCCCTTTGGAGGAACTTTATTTGAGAAGATGTGTCTAAGTTGAGGCAGTTCTTTTCTTGCACACTTGGCCGTGACTCTTGTGGGTGCTGGAGCCCTCCTAGGTTACTGGGACCAGGGCCTTCCCCATTCCAGACTTCCAGTCCCCAGTTGCCCGAACAGTTACAGCATCAGTTTATGTGTTTGCTGAGTTCTAGCTCTGGTTTTTAGTTCCTTTATTTTTAGCTTTTGGGCATTCCCCTTTCTTGGGAATATACTGAACTTTTTGTCATTAAAGACAGCTTATGTAACATCTTCTAGACAATTGTAGGTTCCCAGGCTGACATAGTACAAATATGGTCTTAGTTTTCTGGGGCTATTATAGCAAGGTACCACAAACTGGGTGGCTTAAAGGATCACACACACGTTTTTAATGTTTATTTTTCAGAGAGAGCAAGAGAGAGAGTGTGAGCAGGGAAGAGGCAGAGAGAGAGGGAGACAGAATCCCAAGCAGGCTCCTCGCTGTCAGGTGCAGGGCCTGATGCAGGGCTTGAGCCCACAGAATGTGAGATCATGAGCTGAGCCAAAGTCGGATGCCCAGCTGACTGAGCCATTCATGTGCTCCACCAACAGAAATTTATTTTCACTGTCCTGGAGGCTAGAAGTCTGAAATTATGCTGTCAGCAGGGCTGTGTTTTTTCTGAAGGCTGTGGGGTAGAATCTGTTTCCTGCTCTGCTCTCTGGTGTTGCCTACAGTCCTTGGTGTTCCTGGCTTGTGGATGCATCACTCCTGTGCCTCTGTCATCACATGCAGTTCTCCCTCTGTCTGTCTCTCTTCTAATAAGGATACCAGTCATACTGGCTTTAGGGCCCCCCTACCCTGGCATGACCTCGTCTTCACTGGATTACTTCTGTAATGACCCTGTTTTTAAGTAAAATCATATGTACAGGTATCAGGTATATATGTATTTGAACATATCTTTTTGGAAAGCACAGTTTACTTATAAAAAACACCAATACTTCAAGTCTATTACATTTTTCTTTTTAGTTTAACACACTATTAAGGGTAGGAAGTTCTATTGGTCAAAGTCTAAAACATTCAAAAGGTTATTCTGATAATTCTTCCTATCCTTACTTTCCCAGTGATCTAGTTTCCTTTTGCAGAGACAACTAGCATTAGCAGTATCCCTGCAGGGGTACTTTATAAATTTGTAAAAAGTAGATATATATTCATAATCCAACTTTCCAAAAGTTCTAATGAGAATGAATGATTAAAAATCATTCAGAAGAGGGGCGCCTGGCCGGCTCTGTCGGTTAGGTGTCTGACTTTTGATTTTGGCTCAGGTGTGCTCGGGTCATGATCCTCATGGTTGTGAAATTGAGCCCTGCATCCGCTATCAGTGTAGAGACTGCTTAGGATTCTTTCTCTCTTTCTGCCCCTGCCCTACTTGTGTGTGTGCACTCTATTTCAGAGAGAGAGGGTTAGTCATATACACACAGTCCTGAGAATTGGCCTGGGCAAAGAGTAGTCAGGGCCTTGAGTTCTTGGCAAACCCAGCAATAATGTGTAGGGACATTCAGGGCTCCTGGTGGGTTATTGCTCCTCACAGACAGAATTAGAGTCATTAATCAAGTAGTTGTGGCTAAAGTCTGTTGTTTGGATGTTAAACTGTATTAACATCCGGTGGCTTCTTATTCAAAGGAGGCAAAGTATTTAAGAGGACTAACTTATTTTGAATATTAACTTTGGAAACCTAAAAATGTGAAGTAAATACAGGAACGTCATAGGCAGAATTGAGATTTTCTTTTAATAAAATTCTTACCTTTTTAATAGACTAGAAAAGAAACTTTTTTCCCCTTGAACACAAAGATACTCTTTAGTGTTTTTTAAATATTAAAGAAAATACACATACAGTACTAAATGACTAATTTTATAGTTTTGTTTATCACAAATTGAATTTATGTCCACTGTGTTTCTTGTGTTGTAGCCAGTCTCTTAGGAATTGGTAAAATAATCAGACAACTGTGAAGTGTCTTTGTCTTACTAGGATCTTTTTTTTTTTTTTAATGTGTTAGTTGTATATTAAAACTCTTGATAGGAGAAGGCAGTGGGTGACATATAGATAAAAAGCTTTAAAGAATTTTTGACATTGTGACTGATTACCTAGGAACCTATTGTATTTGCAGTTAGTATGCCTTTTCCACTGTGGTTTTGAGGGTGAATTTTACTAGTATACTGGAACTAATGTAGAGACTGCTGATGATTGAATACCCAATAATAATAATAGTAACAATTCTGTATAAAGAAAACTTTAAAGTATGGAGTTTTATAGCTAATAGTCCAATTGGTTTAACCCCATTGGTTTATCTTGACTTTATTTCTTATATTTAACACATCAGTTTTGAATTTTTTCATTTATAGAATAAAAGAAGTTGTAATGTTGGGTGTGAGACCTCACTTTTTCATTTCTTACTGATACTGGTCTTTCCCTTCAGAGATAATAAAATATAATAGAATCCAGTCTAGGATTGACATGTATGCTTTCATTGTGCAAGTGCTGAAAAAGAGTAATGTCACTGCTGACTATCTCTTCTCTAGCAAAATGCAAATAGAAAGGATTTGGTTTTTGCTGTGTGGTGGGTGAGGGTGAGATGGACAGTTTTGGGTGATGGGACATAGTATAAGGGTAGTGTTAGCTTTCCAGAGATGTGTGGCATGTGCTGCATGCTCTCTGGGATCTGAGAAAGACTGGTCTAACTAAGATTATGAAGGTCCACCTTTGCTCCTCTGCCCTTTTTTTCCCAGTTGGGGTTGACATATGTTCTGTTGGAATTAGGGTGTGATTTTAAGTGGGCCTATCTAAAGACATGAAAAGGCTATTCGTAATTTTGGAGGTAAAAAAAAAAAAATTCAGAGGGCATCATTGTGTCCTCACGCTTTAAAGGAAGGTTATATGTTTTTGTATTGTGACAGCGTGTTTTTCCTGTAGGTTTTGGATTTTCATTTTCCACTGTTGTGGAACTATTTGACATGGCAGAAATAGTATTCATACTGCCTATATAAGCCATATACACAAAACATTAGAGTTATGTTATAGGCTACTAAACTATTCATGTATTTTTTGTCATGTTTCTTGGACCAGACTTACAATGAGGTGATGGTAGTCTTATTTGCAGTTATATCTAGTCAGTGTATTTTAATTTTTATTCTTTTCAGCTTTCTGTTTCTCTTGGTATCATCCAGAAAGCAGGAGGATGGTCCTGGTGTCTGCTTTGAATGTTGTCCTTTACTAAATACAGAAAATGACAGTGCTCTTGAGTTCTAAACTAAATAACTTTTTTTTAAAAAGTGAATTATCTGAGAGTATTGGAATATGGCATAGAGTATATATAAGTGGTTAAATTTCTGCCCTGATGAAAAGAAAAAAAATCTTAATTACTCCTATATCAATTACTTCTGTATCACTTGGAAGTGAGTTATATTCTTCTTTTCTTTTCCCCTCCTGTTGTTACTCTTCTTGACCCTATCATGTAGCCTGAGCTACAGGAGCTTCCATTTACTAAACATTTATTAGGCTGCCAAAAATTCTGTAATATCATAGTGTAGCTAAATTAGTCAAATATTGTATTGCAAAAAAGGTTATTTTATTTTAGGTACTCAACACATTTTGTCTTTTTTTTTTTTCATGACGAGAATGTTTTATTTGACAGAAAACCTGATCGTGAGAGAGCTGAGGATTATGATCACACGAGTCGAGAATCTAACTATTTTGGCCTCTCCCCAGAAGAGCGCAGAGAGAAGCAAGCTATAGAAGAATCTCGTTTACTCTATGAGATTCAGAACAGAGATGAACAGGCTTTCCCAGCCCTTTCCGTATGTATAAAAAGAGATTTTAAAAGTTGTTTAGAAGCTTCTCCTTGATATAGTTTTTATATGAAACCGTAGTTTCTAATGGTAGATTAGTAAGTTTTAAACTGTGAAAATTACCTTAAAGATCGTTTAGTTGCCCTTCCTTTTTACATTATTCACGAAGAAGATGAGGTCTGAAGATACTGCTGGTTGTTGGCAGAGTTGATGCAAGTAAATTGGTTAGCTCACTTCTAGTTTAGTATTTTTTCTTGAACCAAAACAAAATACATTTATTATTTATGAAATAGATGTTCACATTCAGTAAAAAAGATACATCTGTAAAATCAGGAAACTCTTCAGTGTCCTTTACTAAACACACCAGGACCTAATATATCCAAGAAGAGTTGTCATTCATAGTGTTTGCTTTTGGGAAGTACTAGTACATGTAACCCTGTGGCTTTGCCCTTGCTCTGTGTGTCAGATGCTGGGCTATGATGGCTACTTCTCTGATGAAAGAAATGTTCTCTACCCTTGGGTTTCTTCATTCTTTTTGGGGAGTCAGAAGGGAAAAACAGTTGTTATACAGAGTGAAGTAAAATCCTCTGTAAGGAGGGTGCATTGGGAGCATTGGATTCCCTTTGCCAGTTGTCTTTTAAATATTGGTAAGTAGTACTAAGTGCATTCTGAAATGGTGGTTAGGCACTTTCTTCTTAACAGTGGATTAAATGAATACAGTAGAATGTTACAGGAGGCTGCCAGGTATACTAGTATAAAACATTAAAGCACCATACACTCCTCCTTTGTCCTCTGACCTCTGTGGAATCCTTTAGAGGTATCAGATGCTCAGTTGAAAACCACTGATCTGGAATAGTAGTTCAGTCTGGCACAGGGATTGGAGCTTAGTTATTGGAAGATGTGCCCAAATCTATGTGTGCATTAGGTATGGTCTGTATGCTAAGTACATTTGTCTTAGTGTGATAGATGTTATTTTCCCATAACATACAGATAATAAAAAAGTACACATCATTTAAGCTTGTACTCCTAGCTTTTTTCTTTTATTTTTGTTGTTGTTGCGTTGTTGTTAGTGAATGGTAAAAATACAACTACTGTAAATGGAATAAATTGAAATTTTTTGATTATTAAAATGGGATGTCATACTCACCATTTTTAGACCTGTAGACATGTCTTGAACTTGATAGTGACTCAGGTTTGTCTTCTAGAAACTCCTGCCACAGAGGGCTGAGATCCTATTCTCAGCTGTGTGCAACATTTATTCACTAAGAGGTAGAGGAGGAAAGGACTTTCAGTGATAGGTTAGCTTGGAAACCTGACTTATTCCAGTCCCTTTGTTTCACCAATTAGAAGGTTGGATCTCATGCAGAGCCTAAGTGATTTGCTGACAGCGTTTTAGTGGTATGAATTCTGGTGTACTGTATCTGCTAGTTTGCAGTTGAGTATTTTTCCTTTCCCTCACAAAGGATTGTGGCCCTACAATGGCTGGTTTTGAAAGTTGATATGAAGGGTGTTGTTCTTCGTGCAGAAAATGTAAGTGGAAGTAGCAAGGTGAAGGTTTGGTAAGGGTGACTTCCTGAAGGGGGATAAGAAGAAGTATCACTCTCCTGATTTGGGCTGAAGGTCTGATTGCCTAATATTTTTGATTTATTAATAAGGTTGTTGCTGTAGAGTATATAATTAAACCTCAACCCTGTGTCCTATTTTTTTGTGGTTTTGGACGTATAAAGACATAGGGCTATGAATATGGAGATTTTTAACCAGCTCTATGAAGAGTAAGATTAATTACAAGACTTTTGTTGAGGTATTTGTGGGTAAATCTTTAAAACAAAGTGTTGGGTTTTTGTTCATTTTAAGAGCTCATCAGTCAGTCAGTCAGCTTCTCAGAGTAGCAACCCATGTGTCCAGAGAAAATCGTCACATGTAAGTGATAGAAAAGGAAGCAGGCGGAGAATGGATACCGAAGAACGGAAAGATAAAGGTATGTTATTTCATCATTTGGAAGCAGATGCTAGAGCTCTGTGTCTGGTTTAAAGTCATACATTGGGAAAGAACCCTTTTTAAATCATTAAACAGTGTAATGTCATGTATCTCACTGTTGCAGAGACACGTTGACTCAAGCTAAAGCATGTTAAATGTTATTTTGAAGACTGCATTTTTCACTGATTAAACACAGTTCAAATAGTCCTTTAGGCTTTGTCTGTCTTCATGTTTTATTCTGTTCTCAGACCAGGACTGTCTAGTGGTTGATACTGTTTTCTTTTTTTATCTTGGTCTGTTATAGACTCTGTCCATGGACATACGCACTTGGATAAAAAACCTGAGACAAGCACATTGGAGGTAAATGTTTTAAATACTAATTGCATCTTTTCTTTTTTTCCCCCCTTAAACACTGATAATTTAGCAAGAAGAAGTAGAAGGAGAAGCTGGAGGTGATTTCATCATTTCATAACTGTTACAGAAGTAGAAAAGCCGAGGAAAAAATTGGGAAAGGATGATAGTGCTTGAGGAGAATTCACTCTCAAATTAATAACCATTTCTTTAAAGCTACATGATGATTACCTATCTGAATTGGTGGAGAGTAGCTTTTACTTTCCATTACTGTATATAGATTGAAATTTAAAAAAATTTTTGAAACCATTTTCCCAGTAAAAACTGCCTAATAGTTTGATATGATCAAGATGTGCAGGCTGAGTTACCTACCTGTCTAAGACCAGGTATAATTGAAAAAATATTTAGTCATGAAGAGGTTTCAGTCAGGTGCAGGTAGGGTGAACTATACAGACAACCATGATTATCATAGAATTTCAGTCTTTGAAATATAAAATTTCGCTTTTGTTTTGCTTCCAAAGAATATTAGTGATGATAAATGTACAAGAGTTTCATCACCATCAAAGTCAAAGAAATTAGAATGCCCACCTGCAGAGCAAGTAAGTACATTGTTGAATTTGACATTGAATGCTTCATTCTCTGGGTTTCTTTTTATGATGTTTATTTAAGAGAAAGAGCAAGCAGGGGAGGGGCAGAGAGAAAGAGGAAGAGAGAGAATCCTAAGCAGGCTCCATGCTTTCAGCACAGATCCCAACATGGGGCTTGATATCCCACAATCTTGAGATCCTGATCTGAGCCAGAATCAAGAGTCAGATGCTTAACTGACTGAGCCACCCATGCGCTCCTGTTCTTTAAACATCATACAAAGAAGTAAGAAACCTTTGAATTTATTCAGGTTATGATCTCATAGTTAGTGGGATCAAGCCCAACATTGGGCCCCTTGCTTAGCTTGGAGCCTGCTTAGCATTTTCTCTCTCTCCTGCCCCTCTTCCCCATTCTGTCTTTAAAGTAAGAAAATAAAGACAAAAATGGGAGAACTTATTCTAGCATCATAATTTAGGTACAGTTACGATTGTCACTTAGTCTAGAATGTTCTCATTTTTTGTGGAATTTATTATTATTATTTTTTGAGAGGGAAACTGAGTATCCCAAGCAGGCTCCTTGCTGTCAGTGCAGAGCCTGAAGGTGGGGTTCATATTTCACGACAGTGAGATCATGACCCGGGCTGAAATCCAGAGGCAGACACTTATCAGACTCAGTCTCCTAGGTGCCCCTTTAAGATTTTATTTTTTTATTTTTACTTATTTTTTTAAAAATTTAAATGTTTATTTTTGAGAGATGGAATGCAAGCTGGGGAGGCGGGGTGGCGGTGGGCGGGCAGAGAGGAGGGAGATGCAGAATCCAAAGTAGGTTCCAGGCTCTGAGCTGTCAGCACAGAACCTGACATGGGGCTCTAACTCACAAACTGTGAAATCATGACCTGAGCTAAAATCTGACGCTTAACTGACTGAACCACCCAGGCACCCCTTAAGATTTTATTTTTTAGTTTCTGTACACAGTGTGGGGCTTGAACTCACAACCTGAAGAGCTTCACGCTCTACTGATTGAGCCAGCCAGATGCCTCCATAGAGTGTTATTTATTAAAACAATTTTTTTTAATGTTTATTTTTTTAGAGAGAGAGTGTGGGGGCAGGGGTCAGAGAGAGAGAGCGGGAGACACAGAATCTGAAGCAGGCTCCAGGCTGTGAGCTGTCAGCAGAGTCCGACGCGGGGCTTGAACCCACGAACTCTGAGATCATGACCTGAGCTGAAATCTGGAGTCGTTTGCTTAACTGACTGAGCCACCCAGGCGCTGCCTGGCATGTTATTTTTATAGTTCCCATGTTTTGGACATAGAAGCACCATACTTGTGAATTGATTTTGAAGAAACTTGTTGTCTTGTTGTCATCTTTATGGTGGGTTGGGTTGGCTTGAAAATTAGATTTTTGAAGGGAAATTAAAATTTCTACTTTATTTTAAAACTTCCAAAGGAGTTGTCTGAATCTTTAACAGTTCATAGAAGGGCGGGAATATGATGATTGACAAGATTAGAAAAATATACATTTAGAATGTAATACCACAGTTTATAAATTTAATGAAGAAGGAACTTGAGTTCCAGCAGATATTTTGGTTCTCAGTCTTATATAGGAATAAAGTTCTTAGTCCTTCCTTGCCTATCAGTTAACATTCTTCATGTTCACTGGAAAGCATACAGTTTATGGTATGTGTTTGTGTGAAGAGCAGTTCTAAATAACTCATGAATTTCAAAAGGATTTCAGTGATTTCTTTCTTTCTTTCCTGAAAAGCATTATTTAAGATGCTTTAAAGTTTGATTCTGTCTCTTCCAGGTGTCTTCTGTGACTTTTGATAGGCAATCCTTGCTTAGGGCTAAATTTGTTTGTGTGGAAATTTTAGCTACTGTGTTTTCTTTGATTTCTAAGATCAGAAAAATCTATATAGAAGTTGCAGTTATGTAAAAGGCAGCTCAGGGTACATTTGGTGTTAAAATTAGTGTTAAGCAAAATGAACTTTTGTCTTTTTCCACCCCCTCTCTTGAAGAAGCCAGCAGAACATGTGTCTTTGTCAAATCCAGCTCCCCTTCTAGTTTCTCCAGAGGTACATCTAACTCCTGCGGTGCCTTCTTTACCAGCCACTGTGCCAGCCTGGCCAAGTGAACCTACAACTTTTGGACCAACAGGTTAGATAAGAATTAAAAAGTTCCTTGAACCAGCCAACAAAAGCTTTCCAAGTCAGAGACTTAAGTTCCTTACTTTTAAACTTTTTAAGTTGTCATTTTAAAAAATATTTTCTTAGGTAATCTTTATATCCATCATGGGGCTCAAACTCAACGACCCCATGATCAAGAGTTGCACACTCTGCTGACTGAGCCAGCCAGGCACCTCAGAGACTTCAAATTCTTGATAGCTTGACCTCAGAGCAGGGCTAGCTGTGTGGAGCCTCACAGAGCTTCTTGTGAGCCTCTGTTTTGCTCTGCCTCTAGTGTGGGAGGACCAGTTTCATTTGGTATTCATTTGAGATGTAACCTCAAAATTTCAGAAGCAATATGTTTGAGCTGGTTGTCTCTACTAGATGCTGAGCACTGACATCACAGTTTGCATTTTCCATTGACAGCACTTTATCCTCCCCCTGCCCCATCCATTGAACCTTTTGCCAGGCTTCGTGTCTTGCTCATATTTGTAAGAGCTACTATTAGAAGACTGACTTAGAGCTTGTTTCCTGGGCTCATTTCCTCCTGTGTGTCTAGGAGGGTTCTTAGTTGGTATAAAAGGTGCTTTTTTAGATTGCTTAAATAACCTTTTTATCAGCTATGTTAGTTGTACAGCATTCTTCACCTTTTAGCTTAATTGTAAACTTTTATTTATTTGTAGGGAGAAGTATTTTCACCTTTTTATACCTTGTGATCCCCTTTCCTCTCTTTTGTAGGTGTCCCTGCTCAAATTCCTGTTTTGTCAGTGACACAGACTCTGACCACTGGACCTGATTCTGCTGTATCCCAAGCTCATTTAACACCCTCTCCAGTTCCTGTGTCAATACAGGCAGTTAACCAGCCCTTGATGCCTTTGCCTCAGACATTGAGCCTTTACCAGGACCCACTCTACCCTGGGTTTCCTTATAACGAAAAGGGAGATCGAGCCATTGCACCACCTTATTCACTGTGTCACACTGGGGAGGACCTGCCTAAGGGTGAGATCCTTTTCCAAGTTCTAAATGATTTTATTTACCAAATACTGATGTGGGTTCAGCAGGAAATGTGAAATAGGGATCAGATGTTATGTTACTGAGTAAGCCAAAGGGCTGACCGTAAGAAGGACTTGGCTTATCAGGCGTTCACTTTGTTGTTTCAGCTTTTGTTTGATTGGAATATGGTTTTTGTATATTTAGTAACTATCCCTCCCCTATACCGTTTTTTTCAAAAACAGCCTAAAACCATTTTGAATTAAATTTTAATAATGTCATCAACTAGGTAATTAAACGTCGCTGAGTTTTCTCATCACTGAACTTTCAGGGTTTTGAGACCACTCCTATTTTTCCATGAAAAAATGAGAAGATTTTTTAAAGGAATTTTAGTTTGCAAAATTTTCTGTCAAAAAAATTGAAAGAGTAATGCAGTGGCTTTATGGTCTTTACCTTGATTTTTGTGGACAATTTTGTTTTATTAGTGGTTTGGTTTGAGTCTGTGGATAATTGGTTAATGTCAGATGAATACCTACTAATGTTATGTTATTAATGAGTTAGGTTTATGTCAATTTTATTCTTATCCCCCAACATTTTTATTTCATAATTTTTAAACCCCCATAGAAAAGTTGAAAAAGAAATAAAATAACACTGAACGCCTGAGTTTCCTTCACACAAAATTTTAATCAGATAAAAATCTCAAGCCATTTTAGGACTTAGATGTTAGCACAGACAAAGCATATTGAACCTGGAATTACCTTATAGTAACAGAACTTGGTTTTGGTTATTACCATTTTTACCTATGTTTTATATTACAGGTTAGATGGATTGATTTGAGTAGGCAAAATTGTCTTTAGAGCTATATTGTTTGAGGATAATGGAAAAAAATTCCTTTTTGAATGTGTACTTATAGTGATTATTATGTTATTTATTTTTAGATAAGAACATTCTTCGATTCTTCTTTAATCTTGGTGTAAAGGTATTTATTTACATTTTATCATTTTAAAGTTAATTTTTAAGTTAATACTGTTTTAGATTATTAGTATTTACATAATCTTAACTCCTACCCTGTTGGTGAATAACAGCCTAAGATTTACTAGATCACATTAAGAACTAGGATTTTCAGTACTATATTGTTTATTTTTGATAGTGGTTGAGGCTCTAGAACTTGCTTGCTTTTCCTTTTAACTGGAAATGGTTTAACCCTGTGAGTATATTCAGGAAACAGTCCTCATCCCTGGGGTACCCTAGTGACAATGCCCTCATTGGGGGATTCAGTGAAAGATCTGGGTTTGAAATTCTGCACCATTATTTTTTGGCTGTATATCTCTGGGCAAGTCATTTAGTGTTATCTTCGTGTAGCTTTTTTCATTTGTGTTATGTGGATAATCTTCTTCCATCTACCTCATTTGTTGAAAAGATCGAAGGAAAGACTTTGTGTAAATTCTCCTGTGGGACGTGGTGTGTTCACTAGCACAGCAGAGGTATCCTTTGGGAAGTAGTCAGCCTAGAAATAGCTTGCCTTAGAAAGAAAGGCTGGAGAACTCTATGTCCTTGTCAGTGTTTGTTAGCTCCTGTTTGGATTAATTTCTGTGGGTTTTAGACTTAAAATATGAAATGAAGTCCACTGGTCAGTTCATACAAGGAGACTTAATTTTATCATCTGCTGTATTGGTTGCCTCATTTTATATTTACCTAGTTAATGTTGGCTTTAGCTAATTGGTTAATTTGCCAATTAACTGGCATAATTTTCTTTGTTTGGTGGTTACCTGGCCCTTTGCAGGAGAAGGATTCAGATTTTCAGTGTTGCCTTCTCTAACTGGAAGTCTGACTTCAACCCTTGCAGTTGGAATGCCCCTGGGCTGCCTCCTAGACCTGTAGAGTCTTAACACTGAGGATCATCTACTTTTGTGCCAGTATTTTTCTGGTAGAATAGAAAGGTCCAGACCAATTAACTAGTTGGCATGAGGTTACACAATGGGTTAGTGGTGGAGCCAGAATACAAATGCAGACTACAGAAGCCAAACAGCCGGTGATTGAGCTATTCAAAGCTGGCAGCTCAAGTGCTTGATGGTGGTTGTTTCTGGGACCTGTATCACTACAAATTATTTATGTGTAGTTACGTCCAAAGGATGGAATTAATGATTATGATAATCCGTGGTTGGGTTCATTATATTGTCTCTTGTCACCTCAATACCAGGACTTTGGGTTCGTTTCCAGATAGGAATAAAGAATAGAATCTTAGAGCAGTGAATGAATTTTGTAATTCCTTTTCATATTATGTGTCACAATGATTATATAGTCTTGGCAGGCACGGGACACTTGATGCACTCACTCTTAAACTTTTTTCCTCCCTTTTGTTTATGTTACTGTTTTTGTCTCTTTTAGGCATATAGTTGTCCTATGTGGGCCCCGCATTCTTACCTGTACCCTCTGCACCAGGCCTACCTGGCAGCCTGCAGGATGTACCCAAAGGTCTCTGTCCCTGTGTATCCTCCAAATCCTTGGTTCCAGGAAGCTCCTTCTACTCAGAATGAAAGTGATTGTACCTGTACCGATGCACACTTTCCAATGCAGACTGAGGCCAGTGTTAATGGTCAGATGCCACAGGCAGAGATTGGACCGCCAACATTTTCTTCTCCTCTGGTTATCCCTCCATCTCAGGTGTCTGAAAGTCACGGACAGTTATCTTACCAGGCTGATCTTGAATCTGAAAACTCTGGGCAGCTTCTTCATGCTGAATATGAAGAGTCACTAAGTGGCAAGAATATGTTCCCACAACCGTCCTTTGGGCCTAATCCATTCTTAGGCCCAGTTCCCATTGCACCTCCTTTCTTTCCTCATGTTTGGTATGGATACCCTTTTCAGGGATTTATAGAAAATCCAGTAATGCGGCAGAATATTGTTCTGCCCTCTGATGAGAAAGAATTGGATCTACCCCTGGAAAATCTGGATCTGTCTAAAGAATGTGGTTCAGTTTCAGCAGTGGATGAGTTTCGGGAGGCTAGAGGTGAAGGTACACATTCTCTCCCTGAAGCTGGTATGAGTAAGCATGAGGGCCGGGCGGAGCAGTCATCCCAGACACCTAAGGCAGATCTGGCATCAGCTTCCATCCCTCCTGTAGCAGAGGAAAAGGCTCATCTTCCCACTCAGATTCTAAACCGAGAGAGAGAAACTGTGCCTGTTGAACTTGAGCCTAAAAGGACCATTCCAAGTCTGAAGGAAAAGTCAGAAAAAGTGAAAGATCCTAAGATTGCTGCTGATGTGGTCAGCGGGGCCAACTCTGTGGCTAGCAGAGTGCAAAGACCAAAAGAAGAGAGTTCAGAAGATGAAAACGAAGTATCTAATATTCTGAGAAGTGGTAGATCCAAGCAGTTTTACAACCAGACTTACGGAGGCAGGAAGTACAAAAGTGATTGGGGCTCTTCTGGTAGAGGAGGCTATCAGCATGCACGAGGTGAGGAGTCCTGGAAGGGGCAGCCAAGCAGAAGCCGAGACGAAGGTTATCAGTACCATCGGAATGTCCGAGGACGGCCCTATCGGGGGGATAGGAGGAGGTCTGGGATGGGAGATGGCCATCGGGGACAAAACACTTGACAGTCGCTGCTGTGGTATTTTAGAGCAGAAACCTCTTAGATGGAATGTTTCTGAAGGCTTTAACAAAATCATTAAATAAAAAAACCCACATTGGAACTATCTCCTCCCCTCCCCTTTACCCTTACTCCCATCTTGGACAAGAGATTTTGGATATGCGTTCAAGGGGCAGGTAAATTCCTGGCATTGCCATTTTTCTTCGTTCAAAATCTGTTTATCAGGTAACTGCCCCCACAAAAAGTAGAAAATAAGTTTGTTAAAGTATTTTTTATAAACAGCTTAATATAAAACTTAGGCTTAGTGTTTGGTTTTTTTCCTTATATAAGTTTAATTTCAGATGTTGGAAATGTGTGCTTTATAGTGTTTACTAAAGTGACAAGAAAAGTATACCATTTGACACACTATAGATTCCAAAACATAACATTGCACCAAATAGAAATGTATATTTTATTATGCAATGCCTTAGTCATAAACTGGGCTCAAATAATTCTTAGCCTAAAACACTGTTGTCTTTTGAAATGCTTCCAACCCAAAGGCCTTTCATCTCAATATCTGTCAAACTTGAATAATGTCTTCTCTTTAATATTACACATAAGGCAGCCTATTAACCTGTGTCTTAGAAATGTTGTATATAGTTCTTTTAATATTCATAGGGTATATTTTTGAATTTTGGTGAGTATTTGTTGAACTTGAGATCGCATACCAGACAGATGTTTAAGAAATAATAGGATATCTAATGAAATGGCTGTTTCCACCAAGAATTCCTAGCACTGGTGTAAATATCATGGTGCCTACTTGAAAGAAATGTAGATGCTATGCATTTTGAAAATAATCTGCATCTGTTAAAACTGCAGAAGTTTTTTAATGCCACTTTAACACTAATGCACTGACAGATTTAAATATTTTGTGAGAAGAAATGTTAAAACATTTTTAGCTTGACAGGTTCCTATGGAGTTACTGTGTTTTGTTTCTCTCTTTGCACCGTTATGTGTATCACTTTACATTTGCATGTTCAATTTGTCACATGCCTGGAACTGTTGTACACAAAAAGGATGATTGTGATTTCTAGTTCTTTTCTAGAGGATGCTGCTAGAAAATGGTTGCTTTGCATTTTATAGCTTGTTACCCCTTCTGTAGCATCTCTCTTCTGATTCTGCCTCTTTTCGGTCTTTGCAGTATTCATGGAAATTCACTTTGCATGTTGCACTCTGTTCTCAGTTGGAGATTTAACTCTCAATCAACACAGTATTCATGCATCTGTGTTACTCTACAAAAATAACTGTAGCTTATGTTTCTTATTTGTACATACCAATGTGAAAAATCTACTCTTCATGTTTTCTTTTGATCAGGAAGTTTGAGTGCTATGCAAATAATGTAGAAGTTTCTCTTTGCATGCCATGTGTAATATACCTAGCCAAAACAGATTTTTTTTTAAATAGCAAATTACTTTTAAAAGCAAATACAATTCACTTGAATTTGACAAACTGAAGCAGATGAGTTCTCTGGGTTCTCTGATTACCCACAGGAATGTTTGAATGCCAGCTAGGCTCAGTTGAATCTCCACTGTACTGTAATAATGGTTATTTACCTCTGTGTTGTTTTAATGATCTAATGTCTGTGTAACTGCTGATTTGAGTAGTGATTAGTATTTAGATGTTTTGTGACGTAGAATTTTAGAGAGCACTTTGAAAGAGAACATTTTATTGTGATGGTGCTAGGTAGAAATTGGTAAAGATGGATGGTCTTGTGGAAAAAAAACATTTGAGACAACTTGAAAGGAATTTCTGTTGTCATCTAAGCTAGAACAATTGGGGCAAGTACTGCCGAAGCCGGTTTTTTCTCACTTAACAGAAAAAGTCATTAACGGAAATGAGATTATAGGGTCCCCCACTTTGAGCTTATGATTTTTTGTATGTCACATTAGCTTATCTGATCATTTTTATGAAAACACATTTAGATTATAATGACCAGATTTAAACGTTCAAAGAAGTTTGATCTCAGGAGTCCAAAAAATTGCTCTTTCCAGTATCTTTGATCTTACTGACTGAGATTTGATCGGTTTCTTCTGGATACATCTCAGAATTGGATAGGAAAGAATATTCGTTTTTTCACTGTCCCTGTGTCTTACCTCAGTTGAGTAACAGAATATATAGTTCCTGCAGGAAACACTGATTTGCTTCCTGTTTCCCATATCTTACCTCCAGGACATGACGGAAACAGTGCTGAAAAAGAACGTTAGCAGATTGTACTTTACTCCGTGACCTCTGGAATAAAAGAATTCTGACGTTTGATAATTAGTTTTAAAATTACTAATCTTTGCGGGAAGATCCGTTTTACTTTTTCCTTTAGTTTTGTTTTAAATGTTTTAGTGCAGGGGATTTTGCCTTATGCTGAGGTCAAATTAGGGCCAAGCAAGCTTTTGTCCTCCTTTATTTTAACTGAGTCAAAAAGTGTGTTGATATGAGATACGATGTTCCTGTATAAGAGAAAAACAGAAGCTAAGGAATGAGAATCATTTGTATTTTGAGTTAGAAATTGTGGAACTTGACCGTATTATGATTATACACATTTTGAAGAACAGATGTTTAGAATGACCAAAGCTCACCTGTTCATTATAGTTAGTTTTGCTGAACTTGATTCCTCTCCCTTTCATTTTAGTATCGTGTATATTTCTCTTCCACTCGTTTCCTCTCAGATACGTCTTCAGCTCTTGTTCCACACACTCAGTGGCAGCAGGATGCTAGCATCTGTGCAGTCCTTGTCGTGTTTCCTGGTAACCCATATGTTCGTTTCCATGGCTGACCTAAGCTCAGAACCTGCCTTGACCTGGCAGCAGTAGGTCTTCCCAAACCACCATGCTGACAACAGCTTATTTGATGCAAACTATGTATATTCTTGCAGTGTGTTTCCTTTGTGACTCAAGGTTGAATTAAAATGCCTGTGAACTGCAAACTTGCTAATGATTGACTTGGTGCAATAAAGTTCCTTTCTGACCATTTCTGGTTTAGAAAACATTCAGCCATCCTAGAAACTAGCAATATTTATTTATGCCTCATTTATTTTACCTTTGGTTTTAGATGAGGTAACCTTAGTCTTTCACTTATGGGTACTAAGCAAGGTCCATTTTAGTGTAGCTGAAGAGAATGCATATTTGGCTACACGATTTCTGTTTACTGTATTTTGCTTCCTATTTAATGTCTAAATACTATTATGTTTTTGTTTAAAATCTTAGTAATGGCTCAGTTCCAATATGTCATTTTCAAAGAACTAAGGTTTTGCTACTAGTAGTGTCAGCCATTTACTCTCCCGCTAATTGGGATTTCCCACTAAATGGGAATTTTTTTTCCCCCCTGAAATACAAGTTTTAGAAAATCTTAGAAGAGGGGTGGGTGCATGTCTTAATGCTGGGAAACAGCAACTTTGGGGTTGAATTTACTTGAATGGATTAAAAATTGCATTGTTACAGAGCTAGAAGAAAATTTATGTATGAAAAATGAGAATAGCCTTACACTGAGTACAAATAATACTTAAAAGCATGTGAAGATGTGATCATTTGTGATGTTACTTGTAAAAAAAAAAGTATATATACATATCTTTTGAAGTGTTGAAAGGAAAATAGTACTTTATATTCTTTATCATATCACTTTTTGTAAGTGTTGGATATATTCCTGTTTATTTTTCTATGTTCTGTTTTGTAGCCTTAAGAAGTGTTTCAAACATATCTGAATGTATAAAATAAGAGTAAATGCCCTACATGGTGTGATGCTGCATTATATATAAAACTGTGTGCATATATTAAATTTTGTCTCTTGATTCTGCTTGTGATTCTTTGGTTCCAGGGTAAACCAAGTAATAGAGCATATAAATCTTAAGAGGAATTTTAGTAAACGTCTAAAAATAAGAGATGGTTTCCATGGTTTTTATCTGGTCAGAAGATAGTTCTAGTATGTGAAACTAAAAACCACGTGGGATTTATAATCTGTGGGGTAGGTACTGTTGTTTTCCCTATTTAACATATATAATAAAACTGAACTTTTAAAAAATGAGGCCAACTAATTTGACTAAAGTCATGCAGCTCATAAGTGGTAGAATTTGGGTATGTACCTAGCTCTGAGTGGTTTTAGAACTAGTGGTGCTCTATCAGTTTTTTGGCATTCATTAAATGAAATGGGATGTGTAGACTAAGAATACTTTACAGATTAAATGGCCTTTTTAAAAGTTAGTATTCAATACAGTCATACCTTGTTTTACTGCGGTTCACTTTATTGTGCTTTGCAGATACTGTGCTTTTTAAAGATGGAAGGCTTGTGGCAACCCTGCACTGAGCAGGTCTGTTGGTGCTGTTTTTCTAACACTTGCTCACTCGGTCACATTTTGGTAATTCTTGGAATATTTCAAACTTGTTCATTTTATTTGTCATAGTAATCTGTGATCAGTGATTATGACTTGCTGTAAGCTCAGATGATGGTTAGCATCTTTTAGCAGTATTTTAAAATTAAGGTTATGTACATATTTCATAGACTGTAGTGTAAACATTTACAGGTACTGGGAAACCAAAAAACTTCTGATTCACTTGGACCCACAGTACTACTGAGGTATGCCTGTAATATTTGTCTAATGAAGAACGATAAACCATTTGAAAGTTTTATTTGAAAACGGGCACCTCGGTGGCTCAGTTGGTTAAGCACCCAACTTGATTTCAACTCAGGTCACAATCTCACTGGTTCGTGGGTTCAAGTCCCACATCAGGCTCTGAGATGCTGACAGTGTGGAGCCTGCTTGGGATTCTCTCTCTGCCCCTCCCGTTAGCGTGCTTGCGTGCGCACTCTCTCAAGAGTAAATAAAAACATTAAAAAACATTTTTAAAAAGTTGGGTATACATAAACACTTTGTTTAACCTACTCGTTATATGGACTTTGTCTTAAGAATGGCTTTCCTAGGAAGGAGAGAGCCTGAAACAAAAGCTTCCTTCAGTACGGTGTTTGGTGGAAAGGTGAGCTGGGAACAGGGGCAGCCAGCTGGGCAGGGTAAGTTGGTTAGGTACATAGCCCTGGTTTTGGGATTGCCCAGGCTGGTGAGTGAAGTCTCACAGAACCTGGGAATGGAGGGAGAGGAGGAGAAACAAGGGAAGCATTTTTCTGCTAGCTGAGTGTCACAGACTTTCCCCATGTAGTCTGAAGAGAACCTGGAGTATGAGGAAGGCAAGAAGGGTGTTACTTGGTGTTGGGTGGAGCCCTTTCAGCAACTGGCCGCCTGATGTGGATGGGATAAAAAGGTGGCAGCATGTGACCAGAAGTGTTCTATACAGTTTCTCTTATAAAAGTTGTTGATAATTAAAGGGGCTTGCTTTTCAATTTTGAGTATTTGTTATATTTGCGCTTAATTTGGCTGTTAGGTCCATGTTTAGGGAATAGTATGAGAAAGTAAAGTACAAAAGAAGTAAATGGCTTCCTTTCATAAACCCTAAATTTATAAGCTCTTAAAGTGTAAAAGTTATAAACATTGGTTGTAAACTTAAGACGTTTTTAGATTGTTCATTAGAGAAATTGGAACTTCCGAGTACATCCTTTATATATATCCTATATATATATATCCTATGTGTGTATATATATACACCCTATATGTATATATCCTATATATATATCCTATATATATATATATTCCTGTAATGAGATTTTATTTTCCACATTCAGAAAAAAATATAGATGAAAGATGTAGATACAGAAGATGAACAGTGATTCTCATGGCCACCTATCCTTTTGAATATTTTACCTAACTATTAACAATTAAAAAATTCTGGGTAGTAATTTTTCTCTTTTAAATGAAAACTTTGGCTTTAAGCTAACCAACCTCAGATGGAGTAGAAAACCAGACTAACTAACCAACTTCAGATGGAGTAGAAAACCAGACTGCTTATGTATTTACCTAAGGGTGTACCTGTTACTATGTAGCTTGTTGCATGTTTCCTGTGAATTACTTCCTAGACTGTTAAAAGCATTTAAATGATGTATAATTTTATAGGGTGTATAGAATTATATAGGGTGGATTCATAAACTAGGGGACTAAAGTGGAGTCCAAAAACCTGAGGTACATACATACAAGACCTGAAGTGACCCTAAGGGTGTATTCCATGAGAAGGATGGATGGACATGATTCATTAGCTGTGAGCCATATGGGAGAAGCTGGGGCATTGCAAGGTGGGGAGCTGGAACTAACATTTGTATTAAAGCCAGGAGCACCCCAGTAAAAAGGGCAATCCTAAAAGTAAGGTAAGCCTAAAAGCCCCAAACACAATGTGTTAGCAAGCTAAGATGAAAAGTAGTTTCTAGCTGGTGGTAATAACATACTTGGGTCACTTGGCCAGAAACGAATTCGGAGAGACAGAGGTCAGCCAAGGAGGCATTACTTTAACAGGAAGCCCATTTGGACTCACCTGCTGAAATAAACTTGTTGTATTTCCCTTTCATAAGAAATCTGGAGAGAAGTGGCAGGTGGCAGTTGTACAGTTTTAATATAAAGACTAGCATCTTTGTGGCTTTCTTGGCATTTCCCTATAGCACTTTATGGTAACAAATTCACAAGTAGTACCATATATGTATTTCCTCTTATTAAGAAATCAAAAGGACTTCCAGAAATACCCCAAGAGACTTCTACTTCTAATTTACTGGCTAGAACTGGGTCAACATGGCCATACCTAGCTGTAAGAGAGACTAGGAAAATAAGGAAGGACTTGTTATGATTGTCTTAGCTCACTAGTGATCCACTGTCTGAGGCTGGATACATACTACCCTATTAAACTGTAAGGAAAGAGGTGCTGGTGAGTACAAGGTTGGGAAGGAAAAGGGGGTGTTTGGCATACTAAACCTTAGAGTTTTCACAGATAAAACTTCACTGAACATTAGTTCATTAACCAAAGCACAAGGAAATAATCCCATCAGGAGCAGAGGTAGCAGAAACAGTGAAGTGGACAGGCTCTAAGTGGTTTAAAAATACTAAAAGACAACAGAATAAAAATTATAAGCTCTTGAATAACTGCTTTTTTGGTAATTCTAGCAGCTTCCTTAACTGGCATCTGCTTTATCTCAATTCCTAGTGTGCATGTAAAAACCTGATGAAGGCAGTGAAAACCCACTAAACCTGCCTGTATTCATCCTTTCCTGTCTTACCTCTTTGATGCTCATGCTGATTTCTACCTCACCTGATATTTATTCTGCTTTACATGGGATTATTTATCATTTATCCTTGTAGATGCTTTTTCTGGGAGCTACCTCCTTCACTTAGCCCTTTCTGACTCTCAAACCGAGAATGGTTTCTCTTCTGAACCAGGTGCACATATGCCAAACACTGGGTTGAGAGCTTGACATAAATGTATATGTTAATGGATATGAATGAAGTTATAGACCAACTGATGAGTTTATCCAGTTTTCCTACTTTTCTCTTTGGCCACAATTGTAGAAGACAAACTATATGCCAGATGTCAAACTGCAATTATAAGCAAAAGATTCAGGACTGGGCTTCTGGATGCTATGGTCGAAAATCAGGTGACCTTAAATTGCATAAATGCACTGCTTTTGTTAATGCTGCTGTACACTGGTTGAACATAATACAGATTATCTCTTTATTGAAGATTTAAAACTTAAAACAGTTGATACACACGGTAGATGAAGTTCAAAAGGTAATGGCTGTATGTGTATATATCCCCTTTTCTTTGCCTGTTCTGTAACCAAGTTATCATTCCCCAAAAGCTTATTGTCCTGAGTATCCTTTTGGCATTTTACTATTTTGTATATTTTCAATAAATGGGTGTTATTTATGAACTATATTGCACCATTAAGAGATATTTTCCAATCAGGACATACTAAGCAGTCTTCCAAATTTAATAGCTAGCATCTGCATTGGTAGTGTATTTGAGTTGGTTTTCACAGAAAAACTTGTGTTAGCAAGTAAGATACTTTCTATTGCTATATAAAAATTTAACATCTAAATCCATATTTTAAAAATTTCATTTACACGAATATTACAATTAATCCATATTCTGTCAGCAGTAAGAAAGAACTGTGCTCTTATTTTAGCATATGTTTTCTTTAGGACAGAATACGGAATCAGTAAGTAAAAACAGCTTTTGTCTTATTTTATTCAATATACTTGAAATAATCATTCACAAATTTAACCTATCCTTAAAAATAGGCACTACTTATTAGTATAATCCCATTTATGTACAAAACAAACCCTTTACATATTCACACTTAGCTAAGTGCACAGAAAAAAAGCATAAAAGGATATATATTATTAAATGCAAAACACTGGTAACCTTTGGGAGGGTAATGTGAGGAGAGAACATTTTATTACATATATTTCAGTAGGTCTGAATTTTTCACAACATGTATTTATGGATTACTCATATAAATTAATTTTTAAAAGGCCTAATGGGGACCAGTTAAATTATATATTCTATTCACTGTCTGCATGTTAATTAGCGCTTCTATGGTCTTAAGGAGCTTTAAAAGTCTGTTTCAGTAATTTGTAATTTTCTTATTTTGCCTGCCCCATTCATTCATTTTAGTCAACTCTTTTCCTCACTTGTAGTATACGTTCCAGTTCAGTGCATTTGAAGTATAACTGAGAGTGGTTTCACACCACATCCCACTGTTCAAACTCAGAACTTGAGATGAGGTGCAGTAAGTTTTTAGAGCTCTTGCTACACACTATCCAAAACTCCAAAGTCAAAAAGATTTAGATAATGTCCTCTATATCCAAAGGTGGAGATGAATATATTTGGTACCAAGAGATACTTTACAATGCTACCAGGGGACTTGTTTGCATTAATGTTGCCTTTAACCTCGTCCTTGGCTGCCCGTCAGAAATCTGTTATGTTTAAAATTACATAGATGCTCAGGCATCAACTCTATAAAGATTTTAAAGGAAGCAAACATTCTTTAAAATGCTTTTCCTAAACTTTGATCACAATTATACAGATGTCTAAAGAATGACATTACTTTGAGAATTACAGAATCTTATGGAATGCTAAAACTGAGTAATTCAGAGGAAGGTTAGGGTTTTTTTCTGGCGGATGGGGGTGGTTTGTGGAAATGGTTTTTGATATTCAAAAGTATTCAAAAGCACCAAAAACAACAATGTAAACAATGCTTAAGTTGAGAACATGGCCATTTTCCAATAGTGGTGTTTTGTAGTAATCTTAACTTTGAAAGTCTAAACACACTGATAACATATTGCAAGACTGAAAGCAAATAACAAATATAATCCTGATGTTTATTTATCAAATTTCATTAGTGGAATCTTTGACCGGCTTTTAAAATAAGGGCAGTTTCATTATACTGGCATATTTGGCAAACTAGAAGTACAGAAAGCTTTTTCAAGATTTTCAAAAGGGGGCAACACTGGTCAGCATTTGGTACACGCATATGGTAACACCTACTGAAATCTTCCCACACATCATGAAACCTCGGAGGTAATTTGTATAGCTTGAAATGTCTTCATTTTAGGATGTTCTACATAAAAAGGGCCTTATCAAGAACAGAAAAGTGGCAATTTCTGTGTTTAGACTATAACTTACAACACAACTGGCTTTTGATGTTACATTAAGTAAATTATACTTCAAGCTCCAGAGTACGTGGGGCATAAAAACCTGATTCAAGTTTTATATGACAAAAAATCCCAATAAATGTTTCTTTTAAGAAATCGCTTCTCAACATTCTCAGATTCAGTCTAGTCATCCAAGAAAAAGTAGTTTCCACTCTTCTTTTGTTCTACATCCTAAAAAACGAAACAGAAGCAACAAAATCAACACCATTCTCCTATACATAGGGGTAAGTCTTTCACCCACAGTCTTGCATGGCAGTGTTTACAAGTATGTATATAATCTCCTCGGCACTCACGATCTATCTGCTCCTGGAATTCGTGGGTCCACTAAATCAAAGGCAGGATTACTACTTCTGCTACTCATCCCTACAACCGGAACACTTCCCTTGGTCTACCCTCAAGCAAAGCCCCTTCATGGAAAATGCCTTATGTATGTATGTTAAAATTCTGCTGTATAAAATATTCTGACTTTAAACTCCTAGTCCAAAAAGTAACATTGTCTAGTTTGAGACCTGCCTATTACACAAAACTCCTATAGAACTATTTTTTCCCATTTCACTTTAGAGAGGGGTGGCCAGTAATGACCCATCTCCCTGTCTGCCTAGGATCTTATTAGGATCAAGGTATGACTAAGATGTGTGGGCATAGAGAAATGAGGACTAGGTATACTTGGAGACTGAACCAAGTTCTCTGCACAAGAAAATGACAATGTAACATTTGTAACACTTAAGAAAATTCTTAGGAAAGTTAAGCTATGGGCATGATAACTGTTGTAGGATTTAGTTCCTCTTTTCTACTTAATTGACAAGACCGACACTTTTCAGTTTTAAGTCAGAACTTGTCATTTCCTTATCTTGACTAGAGAGGAAGTATAAACAAAATACACGTGAAGTCTAAAGGCATCTGTGTTAGGTCTTTAAGAATAGATAATGTAGATACTGATTTGGTCTCGGCTTTCCAAGCGGTCATAGTTTAATGGAAAAGCGAGAATACAAATATGAATAATAAAATCTAGTAAATGGTAGTATTAAGAGCAAGGGCTAGAGGGCCATGAAGCATAAGCAGCATTTTAAGCAGGCACTGCAGGAGATATTTGAAAAGACAGAAATGCTTTTTTTCCCCCAAGAGTTCATTGGCCTTTTTCGTGCGACCAATGAATTACTGTCTTCTAAAAAAAATCATGTTTCACAGTCTACATCAACCGTAAGGAGCATAATTATTTTATGTACAACGAAGAAAAACACTGCCAATTAAACTGACAAACTATTTTCCCACTGTGTACAATTTTATGCTCACTGAAAAAGCTTGCGTGGATTCTTAAAATATTTTATAATCAGGTGTTGCTCTTGTGCATGCAAAAGAAAAGTAGAGAAGAGAAACTAGGCATCTGTAAAAACTTTGTATCAACAGTGAATTAGTATAATCTTTCTAAAGACATTAAAATGGCAATTAAACTCAACACAGGCAGTACAACAGTGGGTACAAGTCAGAAAGAACATGAACAGGTCTAAGTCCAGGTAGCAATAGCAACTACATCAGAATTACTGCCTACCAGACTATTAAATGTAAAAAATAAGAATTTTAGAATTAATGAAATGACAAATTTTTCCATGAGAAAGTCTTCCAATTTGAAACATGCCTTTCAATGATTTATTTATAAAGAAATTATCCACGATTTAAGAGTTTTTATACATACCTTAATTGAATTGAGTTTGTTTATTCTTGGCCTATAGTTGTTTGGATCTCTTCTGAATGTAATTTCAAGCTGAGACAAAAATTTATTCATGCCAGCCAAAAGTGTTTGAGGACTAGAGGAAAAATAAGATCAATTGTGATTAAAATTTATCCGACAAATATACTTTTTGGGATTGAAGAGTATTAAGCATCACTATTCCCTCTAATTCCCTAATCTGGGTAACAGTATATAATCACAGCATACTATAAATTAATTCTATGTGCAGAAGTGTCTTTCCTTGGGAATATTTTGTTTGGCTATATTACTTTTGTGGAAAACAAGCCCAATTTGACCGGTGTTTCTGATCTGGAAAAAGAAACCCTTAAGACAGAAGCTACTACTCTAGAAAAATAAAAGGTCATTAGGAGATTACAGTATTTCAAACCTGACATTTATAGGAAATAAGAGAATTTAACAGGAGAGGTAAAATTAACATCAGAAATTTGGCACTGGAAGGAGTATGTACAGCACATGGATTTTACTTGTAACTCCTTTTTCAATTTCTATGGTTTATTCATCTTTTTTTTTTACCCAAATTACTTCTTAAATCACATTAAATTATATCCTACTTGTGAAACACTTTAATAAGCATTTTTTGTAAATACAGACGGTTACTTGAATAGGCTTTGCAGAGTCTGAAATTGCCCTATCAAAGAAATATGGAATTCTCAATTAACAAATTTAAAATGAAAATAAAGAATTGTGGGAAGCTGCTCAGTAAATCCTTTTTTTTGGATGAATTTTTCAAACAGCAACTCCTTTCCCCCCCATTATCACAGAACATAATGGAATCACATCAAACTGCTATTTTTACAGGTGAAAAATGGTTGAAGAGCAGTAATTTCATATGGTTCAACTTAAAAGAAGGTTTTAGCACCAAGACATTCCTCATAAACTGATTTGAGTGTTAGACTTCTCTATATTACAAGAGCTCTAAATCAGGTCAATAAGGAAAAATTAGAGAAAAAAGAAAAGGTAAAATTCATTTTGACTCTTCTATCAATACCAGATTTTGGGGTCCACTGTGAGCATTACCACTAGCAGTGTAAGTTGGACAAATAATATAACCTTGTTTTCCTCAATTGCTGTATGCAAAAACATCAATGGTTTTCAGGGAATTACTTGCAAAATCAAAATCCTAATCTGTTTTGAAAATCCACATAGTGAAGCACACAAGTTAACTTTCAAGAAAAGCTGAGTGGCCCAGAGCTCTGCATGCTTATCCCCTTGGGTCAGGAGTTCTATGCCATATAGTCTGCACACTAGTTTACCCAGTTCCATCCAGTATTCAATATGGATAATCCTGGGAGTCACAGAATCATTCCTAGAATTTCTGGCTACTTCTTTCCTTTAAAAATTACAATGGTATGACTGATGTTTATAAGCTTATTGGAAAATTTCAAGTAATACTTTAATTGTTAGATTTTATAATTAAGCTTGAATATTTCAGAAAATAGTTTTACCTGTTTGCGACTGTGTTCTTAGATGGAATACCATCAAAAACGATGACTCGATCTGCTAGATAGGTGGCCATAATGAAGTCATGTTCCACAACAAAGGCTGTCTTCTTAGCATGGAGTATGAAACTGAAACACATGATTTTGAACATGTTTCCAGTTTTACATTATCAAACATTCAAGTGCTGTATATAAGCACTGTTGTATGTCAGTGCACACTAATTAAAAATCATACTCTTACTGGAGGACATTACCGTTTGACAACTCGAGCTGCCATCAATCTTTGCTCAGAATCCAAATATGCAGATGGCTCATCAATTAAATAGACATCAGCCGGTTTGCCCAAACAAAGAGCTAAAGCTACTCGCTGCAATTCTCCACCAGATAACGTCTGCACCTATTTGGAGAAAAAGTTTAGCTAACCATATAGACACCTGAAGTTTACAATAATAAAATAACAAAAATAAAAATATGTACTTCTTGATCGATGATGTTTTCAATTTGCAAAGGCTTCATCACATCAGTCACAAATTGTGGATGAGTGTAAGCATCTCTTATCTTTTCATGTAGTAACTGTCGAACACTTCCCTGTTTTTGTGAAAATATTGAAATTTTATTTTAGTACACAGCTCCTCTAGTGCTCAATCTTTACAAAGTTAAGCTTCTGAGCAAAAGTATATCAATTTGCCACCCACAGATAGGATAGTTATTTTTATGCTTCTCCATCTATGGCATGTCCTAAAATTATTAGAAAACCATCATGTCCAACAAGTAAAAACAATCTTAAAATTTGAAAGTAGTAAATGACTACTGTTTCAAGAAAGAAATCATTTGATAGGGTGCCTGGGTGTCCCAGTCGGTTAAGCGTCTGACTCTTGGCTTTTGGTCCAGGCTACCATCTCGTGATTCGTGGGTTTGAGCCCCGTGTCTCGCTCTGGCTGACCGTATGGAGCCTGCTTGGGATTCTGTCTCCTTTGCCCCTCCCCTGCTCACTCGCGATCTCTAAATATTAAAAGTTTAAGAAATCATTTGAGAACATTAATAATTCTCAAGGTCAGTGTGGGTATCAAGTACCCTTAGGCAATTAGCAAGGTAAGACAAAATGCATAATAAAGATGTCATGTGCTTGTTTATTTCAGGAGAGGGCTGAGTCTGAGAACTTATAAGCTAAGCTTATACAAAATACCAAAGGTAACAAAATTTAGTATTTTTGAGAGAGCGAGTGCGAGCAGGGGAGGAGCAGAGACAGGGAGAGAGAATCCCAAGCAGGCTCTGTATTGTCAGCATGGAGCCCAGTGTGGGGCTCAAACTCATGAACTGTGAGATCATGACCTGAGCCAAAATCAGGAGTTGGAACACTTAACTGACTGAGCCACCCATTCGCCCCCAACGATAATTTTACTGTAAGCTAAGCAATCTCAAATAGGCCTAACAAAGTGAAGGCTGAGGTCCTGAGTGCAAATACTATCACTAAGAAGTTCATTACAATACTTGGAGAACTGAAGTTAACTTTTTGACTATTATGGAATACATTTGTGTGCAAATTTTTGTGTTGAGAGAGGTCTTCATTTCTCCTGGATATGTATCTAGGAGTGGAAATGTTGGTTCATATGTAACTATGGTTAATCATAAAAACTGCCAGGTTGTTTTGTTTTTTTAAGTGGATGTACCATTTTACATTCCCATCAGCAATGTATGAGGTTCCAATTTCTCCACATCTTCACCAAAACTTGTTACTGTCTTTTTAAGTCATCTTAGTGGGTGTGTAGTATCTCACTATAGTTTTGATTTGCATTTCCCTAATGACTGATACTGAGCATCTTTTTGTGTGCTTATTTGGTCATTTGAATATTTTCTTTGAAAAAATGTCTATTCAGGAATGCCTGGATAGCTCAGCCGGTTGTTTGACTTTTGGAGAGAGAGCGAGAGTGAGCAAGCGCAAGTGCACGCGGGGACATGAGTCGGGGAGAAGGAGACACAGAATCCCAAGCAGGCTCATCATCCCAACATGATGCTTGACACCCCAAGATGAGAAGTCGCATGCTTTTACCAACTGAGTCAGCCAGGTGCTCCCACATTTACTTTGGAAAAAGAGGTCAAACATTTTAAAAGCATTTCCTAACAGTGGAATTGAATCAAGGACTTATATCTTAATACTTTCATTAGCCACTTTTGGTAAAACTGCACAGAAATTAATTTGAAGAATAATGTTGATACAGTGAACGATTAAAGGTCTAGGTGTATGTGTGTGTGCATAAACTTTCCTTTAATAACCAAGTAACAGAATAACTCACAGTTGATTTGGGACTGATTTTCTGTGGCTTATAACTGACATTTAGAACTGGTACTTCTCCTGCAAAATAAATGCAAATAAAGAAGACACTGAAAATCACCCATATCTTCAAAGTTTCCTATGTGGGACAGAGTAAAAACACTCAACAATACAACAGTACCTCCTTCATCAGGCTTAAGTCTTCCAGCAAGCATTCTGATAAATGTGGTCTTACCAGTACCTGCCAAAACAATATATACAACAGCCTTGAAAGATACTTCATGTTTACAGTAACACATTATGTACACTACTTGGTTTTAAGTGAGAAATTAGTTTTAAAGGTATCCACTGACCCTACTGAATTCTGAAGGCTAAACAAAAATACTTGAAACTTTTCATGAGTTGCCTCTGAAGTACCATTCAAAACTAATTAGAGGAATATAGACTAATAATTCTTACTAGAAACCATTACAAGTCTTGGGCTAGTTTTTAAAAGACTTACTTAGCTTAAATACTAATACAATTTATTGTTAAGGAGTATACTACTATTATGATTGATACCATCATTTTAAAGTCCATTTACATGAAACTCAACCCAGTTCAAAATTCCTCCATTAGCTAAAGACTAAAATACATGGCCAAATCCTCCTAGAAAACTTATCTTCTATAGATTTATAAGTATACAATTCAAATCTCTTTTTTTCAATCTTGAAAGCAATACCAGACATTTGGTACTTGAATTCAACTCAGGTCTTTATTTATGACAGCAATCTAAAATTGAAAATTCAGGTAATACAACTATTTACAAAGGCAGACTAGCCTGAATTTAAAATAATAAAAGCTCAAATGAAGGAACTGAAGAAATACTAATTTAAACTCGACTGCTTCTGAATTACCTTATTTTATCCTTTCTGTCCTCATCTGTTTCTAAGATGAATAAATGACCTAACAATTTATACACAAAAACTAGGTTGGAAAAATATCTTATTTTCACTAAAAGTTATGAAATGAAATATATGAAATATAAACTTGATTGAATGGCAATGACATTAAATCATATGTCATAAAATGTGAACTATAGTGAGAAATGTATGGATTCAGTCTAGCTCCCAGATTTACAACGGAGTCAAAAATTTTCATGCAATAGCTGAAATGAAGTACTGGATAAACAGAACAGACTTCCAAATATCACAAGGAAAACTTACCATTCTCCCCCAACATTACCATGATTTCAGAATCTGTAAACTCTCCAGCTACAATTGCTAGCTCAAACTCTCCCATCTTCTTCTTCATTCCAGGATATTTATACATACACATCTTTTTGACTTCTTCTTCATTTGCTGTCTCAGCCACTTTAAAAACAAGTGATGCATCTCTGAATCTCAAGTTTTCTGTTGGAACGTAGCCATCCAAAAAAATGTTTATGCCTGTTGGAAAGTCATTGACAAGAGTGGTAAAGATCAATTAAAGACTAATCTTTTTCCACAGCAAGAAATCATAAAATGAGAATAGTCTGGGAATAATTTCTTAAATAAACAAGTTATGAGTATGCATTTCACATGAGATCTAGATACCACAAGTTGAAGTCCTAAAATACTGCATTTTTTCAGAGTAATTTTCCAGGTCTGTAATACATTTATAATAATGAATTAACTTCATTTAACGTTTTTTTGGCTTCACTGTACAAAACTATACATCATTATCTAAACTTTTTTTTTTAATTTTTTTATTTATTTCTAGGAGAGAGAGAGAGAGAGAGAGACAGCGTGAGCAGGGGAGGGTCAGAGAGAGAGGGAGTCACAGACTGAAACAGGCTCCAGGCTCTGAGCTGGCAGCCAGCACAGAGCCCGACGCGGGGCTCGAACCCACCGCGAGATCATGACCTAAGCGAAAGTCGGACGCTTAACCGACTAAGCCACCCAGGCGCCCCTATCTAAACGTTTTTTAGTAACTGAAAGAAAACTAACATTGTGCATGAGAATCCCTCCATATTAAAACTGTGAAGATATGCAATGGTAGAAACAGAAATGAAAAGGTGGATTATGTGGGAAAAATGCAAAGGTCTATTTTCAGTGATTCCTATATTTAAGATAAGTAGAGAAAGATAGTATCTCAAGTCTGGAAGGTTTTGAAAGAAAGCCTAAGTATGTTATTCATCTCATCTGGAACTCAGAGCCATATCAGGGGGACTATAGCCTCAGCCTAGAACACAGGTGTTCAATATTTGATGAAAGAATAAATTCATCCTGCCAAATCAGTATTTTTTTTTAAATCTTAAAACTATTTAAAAATTATAAATTTGAGGTTAAAAAATTAAAACCAAAAGTTAAAAAGGAACATAGACTTGAGGGAAACCTTAGTAGCCACTGAATCCAAATGCCTAATTTATCAGGTAAGCAAATGAAGGCTCAGAAAACTGCAAAAAGACATTAAAAAACCAGCCTTTCCATTTCTACTGCAACACTAGTAATTTAAAACCGAGCCCAAGCTATGACTGTCTTTGAAGTTCAAAGAGAGCTTTTACATTTACACATGGCATTAATTTCAGTATGTTAAAAGAAAGCATAAAGAAGGAAAGTTTACTTGAATTTTTTAACAAATGAGGCACATTAAAAACTTCAGCAGGAACCATTTCTTAAATGGACTGGCTTTTAGGAGTGCGTGGGTGGCTCAATTGGTTAAGTGTCTGACTCATGGTTTGTGAGATCGAGTACTGCATCTGGCTCTGTACAGTGCAGACAGAGCCTGCTTGGGATTCTGTCTCTTCCTCTCTCTTCCCCTCCCTGGCTCGCTCACTCTCAAAACAACTTAAAAAAAAAAAAAAAAGGCATAGCTTTTAGACATGGTATTTATAACTACAATTGCGAAGAGTGAATGCCAAGAACCTACTTCATTTTTAATGCAATTCTGGACCTATTACATGGTATAGGGTAGGTACTTAATAAATACTTGCTAATTGAGAAGAATTACAAAATTAATAACTTTCTGATATCATCTCTTAAGACTATTTACTGGAAAGAAAATTAAGCAATCTCACAAATTTTTCCTGAACATATACATCTGTTTATCTCAAATGTACAAGTAAATGAGTACTTAGGGATCTCAAAAAATTATTTTTGAAGAGATCACTTTATTAAAAAAAAAAAAAAAAAGGAGCCTGCCTAACCCAGGGGTCTACACACAAGACTACATGATTAATTATTCCTATAAAATATGGTATTTTTTCAAATATGCACTAGATAGTCCCTTTGTCAGCTGAAGGCACATTTGGAAAGATGAAATATAAAGTAAAAGAGGAGAAAGAAATCAGTGGAAGGAAATGGTAAAGAAATTAAAAGGAAAAAGGCATACTACGTGGAGAATGCACGGATACTTGTTTCAGGAGCCACTGAGTGGTAATTAGTTTTTATTTTTGCCTAACTTGCTTAGGTAGAGAAGAGACATGGAAAAGAGAGGCCAGAGAGTCCCTCTTTCCTGACAGTAGAAGGAATAAATGAAAATAGGCTTACTAAGCTATTTTATTAGACTTTTACTCACTAAAGTATACTAAACTATCTTATTTTAATACACTATCTTATTAGACTTTTAGACAGTCTTACGTTTTACAAACTTAAGATACAGATTATAAATTTGAAAAATGGGAACAAGATGATGAGCACTGAATGAATTTTAAGTTTCACTACTGGTTTTGGCCTTTCAAAGATAAAGCTGAAGATGATAAATACTATGATGAAGTTGTAGAAGCCAAAATGTAATAAAAACTTTTAAAACATCAAACAGTGAAATTGACAAAGCATTGCTACCCACTCCAATAGAAACTTCTCCAAAAAGAAATGCTTTGAATAACAAATGATGTATATAACCTTATATATACACTCTTTTGAATGATTAAATTCCATTAAGACTAGAATTTTGGATAAATATTAAAGCAACATGTAACTGCTGAAATAAACAATACATTTTCTAAGCATTAAAGTGAAAGAATAGAGCATTGTGGAAAGAGTTTTTCAAGTTACCTTCTCTTACGCTAAAAGGCATAGTGACAACACCGTAAGCACTTGGTACGCCATATAAACAGCAGATGAAGTCTGAGAGATAGTCTAATACACTTAGATCATGCTCCACCACAATGATATATCTGCAAATCAATATAAATTTTTATTTTTAAATGTAACATAACGAATTAAAATTATATTACAATTTAAACACATAGATCAGTGTAAATTCTAGGAAAACAGATTATGTTAAAAAAATTAAATGCAAAAACCATACTAAACAAAAGCTGTAAAACATTAAATAAGACTCATTATCAAGTCTTCCTATTTCAAATTGTTTCCCTAAACTGAAAGGAAAAAAGTTAATATGAAACAGTTTATGGATAGGTGAAATGTGTTTTGCCTAAAAATAAAAGTTTTAAATAAACTTTATAAACAGACACAATTACAACAGATTTAAATCCGATGTAGCCTAAGCTGTTTATTAGGCTATTTATCATGTGCATTAATAAGCCCTTCTAGTTGTCCTGTCCCATGCTGGCTGAAGTACGGGAATACAGAGAATCTGACAGAATGCTTAACTTTAGAACTTTCAACTTAGCTGCGGAAGATAAGGGATAGGAAACATTACCCGCGCCCCCCGCCCCCCCAAAAAACCCAAAACAAAAACTACACAGCCAAACATGTTCTCTAGATATAAAATCCAGTGGAGGTCAAAAAGGAAACAGGTTAGTGTGTACTGGAACACTTTATGAATGGGACAGGATATGACATGACTTTTGAAGTGGTAAGAAGAAAGTATTGCTAGTGTATGAGCTATCAGGCAAATAATGTTCATAATGCTTTTATGCAGCACTTTATTCCTATTCAAGTTAGTTCAAAATGTTAAAAAAGCCATGTCACACAGACACTTCAAATCCCAACTTATGTTTCCTGTACAAATATAAATTCTCCATATTTATATTAGTGGAATCATCACTCTCATAAAATAGGACTAATTTTATTCTCAGTGATATATCGTTTAAATTGAGAAATTGTTATTTCTCAACGATGTCTTGTGCATTTATTTTATCCTTTTCTTTTTCTAAATTCTAGTTCAGGCTCTCTCAACATTGCTATAGACTTTGAACAAACCCCATTCTTTTCAGTTTCCCAGATATGGCTCTGAGTCACAAATAAAATTAACGTCCTGAGACTTTGTTTCAAAACTTTCCAAAACTTCAGCTATTATTTTTCCCCATGTACATACATGGATCCTTCATTGTTTCCTGAATAATCCACTTTTCCATTTCTGTGTGTCTATGGGCTCTGTTCCTTCTTCTAAATGGTCTCCTGTCTAAATCCTCACATGCTGAAATTTTACTGAACCCTTTAAGGTCCATCACAAATCCTACCTTCTGCAGCGACTCCTTCATAATATGCAAATGAACTTTCCCCAACTCTTGACCCCTTGTAACTCTGAACTGATACCTGGATTTTATTTATTATTTCTATTTATTTTTTACTTGTTATTATTTTGAGTACTTCTACAACTTGTTCTTAAATTTTGTGAAGTCACAATATATATTTTAGCACCTCTATCGATTTTTAGTTCTGTGCTATATACCAAAGAGATGTTTAATAACGTTGCTGAATAATGAAGAATTTGGACCTATGCTCATTGGCAATGGGGCAAAATGGTAGGTTCTTAAATAATATGTCCAGTAAAATATTCTATGGTTGTGCAAATGTTCTCTATGTGCAGCATGTGGAATGTGGGTAGACTGATTGAAGGAATGAGTTTTTAATTTCAATTAAAATAGTAACATACGACTAGAAAATCTAGCACGGTTCTACAATAAGAGAATGATAAGAAAAAACATCATTTCAGAAAGATTAATCTGGCAAGAAGAAAGAACCACTGACTTTTTAAAAGGAAATTCCTACAGCAATCTAGGTATCGGGTGGTAAAAGGAATGAAAACAAATGGGGGCACATTTAATTATGCTTGATCTTAGCCAAAAGGCCAAGAAGCGATGGGGCATGTTTAATTATGCAAAGAAAATCTTAAGAGCAAATGTTTTCTACCACACTGATAGTCAGAAGCATCAATAAAAATGGCAAATCACCCAAGTGAGCCAGTACTCATCCTGCCTTGTTTTTTGCAATGTTCTGGTATCTGGAGTAATTGTCTACTTTTTACCATTAAAACCTTCTAGACACCATGTAAGGTAGCATAGTATCATCTAGTGGCCTAAAAATTTTTTTTTAGTTTTTTTTTTTAATATTTTTATTTATTTCTAGGAGAGAGAGAGAGAAAGAGACAGTGTGAGCAGGGGAGGGTCAGAGAGAGAGAGAGGGAGATACAGACTCTGAAATAGGCTCCAGGCTCTGAGCTGGCAGTCAGCACAGAGCCCGATGCGGGGCTCGAACCCACGAACTGCGAGATCATGACCTAAGCGAAAGTCGGACGCTTAACCGACTAGGCCACCCAGGTGCCCCTAAAAATTTTTTTTTTAAAGTTTATTTTGAGAGAGGCAGAGCACAGAGTCCAACATGGGGCTTGAACCCATGAAGCCGAAACCTGAGAGACCTGAGCTGAAACTGAATCAGCTTAACTGACTGAGCCAACTCAGGGGGCTTTTATTTTAATTATTTTTCAATGTTTATTTATTTTTGAGAGAGAGACAGAGACAGCGTGAGCAGGGGAGGGTCAGAGAGAGGGAGACACAGAATCTGAAACAGGCTCCAGGCTCTGAGCTAGCTGTCAGCACAGAGCCCAACACAGGGCTCGAACCCACAAAAGGTGAGATCATGACCTGAGTCGAAGTCGGAGGCCCAACAGACTGAGCCTCCCAGGCACCCCCAGGTGGCTTTTAATTTGCTTAAAAAGAAGAAAAAAGGTAAATACGTAAATAGTCTTTCTCATTCCATTCTCTAAACTTCCTTTCTGAATTCAAACTGAATACAGTCTCATTCTCTGCTGTATTCTGGTAATTTGCAGATCAACTTTTTAGGTTTCTAAAATCTTTTCTGCAGGCCCTCACTTGTCTAATCTATGCAGTGAGTTTTTAAAAAAAATCTTAAAAATGTTTATTCATTTTTTGAGCGAAAGTGTGCGAGTGCAGGAGAGACAAAAAGTGGAAGAGGCAGAGAGAGAGGATCTCCTCCTTTGTAGAAGATCTTTGCAATGACAGCAGTGAGTCCGATGTGGGGCTTGAACTCACAAACCATGAGATTATGACCTGAGCTAAAGTCCAAAGGTCAACTGACTGAGCCACCCAGCAGCCCCAGTGGATTGTTTTTAAAGATTTTATTTTTGGGGCTCCTGGGTCATTCAGTCAGTTAAGGTCTGACTTTGGCTCAGGTTTGTGGGTCTGAGCCCCGCATTGGGCTCTGCTGATAGCTCAGAGCCTGGAGCCTGCTTTGGATTCTGTAGAGTCTCTCTCTCTCTCTCAAAAATAAATAAACATTAAAAACAATTTTTTTAAAAGATTTTAAGTAATCTCTACACCCAACAAGGGGCTGGAACTTACAACCCTGAGACGAAGAGTTGCATACTCCACCAAATGAGCCAGCCAGGTGCCCCTGTTCATTGAGTTTTTAATGTCACAGCTATACTTTCAATTTCTAAATCTGTTTGAGTTTTTTAAACATTTACCTATTGCCTTCTTCTAGTACCATATTCTTAGGGTTTTGTATCCTCCGTTTGTGTTTGTATTTTATTATTTTTAAAGTTTATTTATTTTTAGAGAGAGAAAGAAAGAGAGAGAGACAGCATGCGTGTATGTGTATGAGCAGGGTAGGGCAGACAGAGAAGAAAGAATTCTAAGTATGCTCCATGCTGTCTGTGCAGAGCTTGATGCGGGACTTGAACTCTCAAACTGTGAGATCCTGACTTGAGCTGATACCAAGATTCGGATGCTTAAATGACTGAGGCACTTGGGGGCACCTGTGTTTGTATTTTAGATACCACTATTTTATAATTTGAGAATGTCACCTGACCTTCTCGAAGGTCTAATCTTGTTGTTTGTTGTGTCTATTGCCTCCTTTGCAGATGGTTTCCTCTTAATCATTTATAGCCCTGGATAGCTCATGAGTCTTTACTTGTAGGAATCCTGTGACCAGGGTTGAGGGCATACCCCTGCAAAGTGGTTTTATATTTGCTTTTGTTGGTACCATAGGACAGGACTAAAGAAACTGAGACCCTCTTTTTATGTTACTTTCTTACTATGAAGAGTTTAGACTCCCTTGATTATCTAAATTTCAATTCCACATCCATGTGAGCTGCTGGTCCATGAATATATTTGAAGGGGAGCCATCTAACCACTTTTAACAATCTCAGTGACTAAGCTCTACGCTTCCTTGACATCTTCACATCCTTGCCCTTTTGCTGAGAAAGTAGTTCTGAGAGTCCTGACATTTTATATCTGATACGCCAATCCAATGCTGCTCTGCTTCCTGTTCACAAGTGGTTGTTAAAACTGAACACCTACTGGAGATGAGCAACACCCATCAAGAAAGCCATATCCTGGTCTCTTCTTTATAATTTATAGTTCTTTTTTTGGTTTTTGATCCCTAGGGATTTCTCTTGCATTCTGTAATATCAGCTGTAGATTAAATTAGTCATTAAGGAGAGGCATAGAAAACACTACACAGGGCACTTGGGTGGCTCAGTTGGTTAAGCGTCCAGCTTCGGCTCAGGTCATGATCTCACAGTTTATGGGTTCGAGCCTGCATTGGGCTCTGTGCTCACAGCTCAGAGCCTGGAGCTTGCTTCGGATTCTGTGTCTCCCTTTCTCTCTGCCCATCCCCTACTCACGGTCTTTGTCTCTCAAAAATAAACAAACATAAAAAAAAAAACACACACACACACACCAAAACACCACTACATAGAAAAAAGTCCCTGGGTTTAAGCCATAGCTTTGCCATGTAGTAAATTTGTAACCTATAACAAATAACTACCTTATCTGACCTTAATCTTCTTCATCTACAAAATGAGAATACTACTAAGAGTCTAACACGCAAAATTACTGAGGCTCAAATGAGAGAATGGATTTAAAAACTGCAAATTACAAAAGTATCCCATAACCACAGGGTGCAGCGATTATTTAACAGGTTACTAAGAAAACTCTGCAGTTCATTAAGACCCTCAACAACCAGCGTTATGTGGTGATCCTTATAATGTTCTGAACAATTTTGTGTGTGTTTGAGTGATATATTCATTTGAAGATCTGGTAAAAGCTAAGAATCTGTTTCCCAGAAATCCATACATAGATGCCAGAACGTTCAAATCATTCCAGAGTATTCCTATGCTCTCTGGAGACAAGCATTAAATAGGAGGAAGTAAATAAGCCTTGCATTAAGAACATCTGTTCTAGATAGAGTAAATACCAGAGGTAGTTCTACAATAACTGATAGAAAACATACACATGTATGACACTGATGGTCCCAGTGTTTAATCTCTAGAAATCTGTATAACTCCCCAAACAAAATAATACAGACATACCCCAAATTTATACTTACCTATCTGGATTTATGAGAGATCGTATAGTGATAGCAGCCTTTAAACGCTGCTTGACATCTAGGTAACTAGAAGGTTCATCAAACATGAAACTATGAGAAAGAAAAGCAAACATAATGATTTGTAAGACAAATAGAGTATAATTCTATCTTACATGGTATTTTAAAGCTCTGTAGTATAGTTTCTGATTCAACAACTATCCCTTCTTACACCAATGAGAAGTCCACTGTATAAGAGTAAGAATTTCTGTATTCTGTTCAGAAGTAGAAAAAAAAAAACTACAAAAGCAGGGCTGCATATCAAGCCTGAGAGTCTCTGATTAAGCTAACTTACAAATTGTTATTGACTCATGAAAAGTATTCTGATATAGTCTGAAGTAATTTAGACAGCTTTGCTCTTGATTAGCTAAAGTCTGCTGCATTAAAGCAAATGAGTTTTTGAAAAGGAGGGCACCGCACAGAATTATAGAATACTTTATGGAAAAGAGCTAGCCTGCTCTGGATGCCAGAGCAGCAATGTGGAAAAAGATGAGAGCAATATATATCTGGGAAAAGAGAGGCACTAGAAGGTAGGAAGGAAATTCCCTCTTCTCTTTTCTCTCTCACATGACATGCCACCCTGATTTAGGGTAACCTTTAAAGACCTCATGTTCTACTTGAGGTATTTAAAAATGTTGCTGTCCTGGTTGGAGAGCTTAAGTTTTAAAAAATATCCCTTTATGTATAGTTTAAATAATATGCAACTGATTAAAAAGCACTACAACTCATAAGCTGTGAGGTACTTATCTAAATAAATGAATTATTCTACCCCTTTGGGAATAAAAGGGAATGGCAATGAATGCATAAATGCCTCAACATCTTACCTCTAAAGTAAACCTTAGATACTATTTCTGTTAACTTCTCTCAAAAGCACTGCCTTATTAGCAGTATTACAAATAAAAACTCTAAAATAAAGATTAAGACATACGTAATTTGCAAAGCAACCTACATATCAGCCTTCTGTATGCAAACGACAGCACAAGCAAACCTCTGCAACTCTCCTCCTGAAAGATCTTCAACATTTCGTTCTTTTAGATGGGTTAAATCTACAAAGAATATAGAGGCATTGTGTTCAATGTTGTAAGTGTTATTTTACCTCTTCTAGGCAAAACGTATATTGCACATCATTCTGGGCGTGAATGATATTTTGATATTTCAGTTGAAAACTGTTAATGTAAAAAGTGAATACAATTCCCAGAGATTTTCCCATGTATTTCGGTAATCAATATAAAAGGTATCTATCTACATGAGTTAAGTTCAGGGCCTATTAAAGCATGAACACAAAATAAACTCTTACCAAGCTGTTGACATACAATTGCTTGTGTCTTTGTTTCATCCTTTCGGTCCAAAATAGATCCCACTGTCCCCTGTCATACATAATATATCAGAAATAATTACTACTATTTTCCTTCAATATTAAAAAGTTATTAACAAAGCAAAACAAGTTTAGTTTGATACATATCTCATACCTCCACAGATATCTAAATTTTATAAATTCCTCCTAAAGAGCCACTGACCTTTGCAGCCTTGGGAATCTGGTCTACATACTGAGGTTTGATAATGGCTTTTAGGTCATCTTCTAGAATCTTGGTAAAGTAATTTTGCAATTCAGATCCACGGAAGTAAGTCAAAATTTCCTGCCAATCAGGTGGATCCTAGAAATATAATTATCTGAATTTAATAACACATAATAATGCAAAGAGGATGACTATCACACAGTTGACTTCTGAACAACATGGGTGAATTTTTTTTGGTAAGTACTGTAAATCTATTTTCTTTTTCTTATGACTTAATAACATCTTCTAGCTTACTTTACCATAAGATTATAGTACATAATACATATACAAAATATGTAACTGTTTAAGTTATTGGTGTAAGGCTTCTGGTCAACAAGTCTATTAATAATTAAGTTTTGGGGGAGTCAAAAGTCATGTACATATTTTCGACTGCATGGTGGTGGTGGGGTCACCACCCCAACCCTCACATTGTTCAAGGGTCAACTGTACCTCCAAGTAGAAGCCTTCTGGCTTCTAAAACTTAACAGTTTAAGGAAGTTCAAATTTATTAGTTAAGTAGCATTAACAGATCTTAATTAAAAAGGAGTTTCACCTATATATTGTTTCTCAGCGTTAATTAATGAATGATACTGAAAACAAGAACATTAAAAAATTATATACTCTCCTTCAAAGTCTCATAAAGCTGATCTAAGTATTCATTTTCATAAAGTAGTATACATACGTCATACTTTCCAAGGTTTGGCTTTTGTTTTCCTGCTAAAATTTTTAAAGCAGTTGACTTTCCAATTCCATTAGTTCCAACTAATCCTAAAACTTCACCTGGACGAGGGATAGGCAACCTGTCATAGGTATACAAAATGAATATATAAATTAAAAAAACTTGGACTTAGGTAGAAAAAGCTACATAATACCAGAATCATGTGTTTTAATGCACTCCACACACATCCATTAATAAGCTAAAGATATATGCCAGATATTATTGGCTATTAGAAAAAAAAAACCAGCCAAAAGTAACTTAAATTGTTAATTGTTAGAAATGCATCCACGACCAATATTATTCCAAATTTCATTTTCAATTTTTATTCATGTCCATTCTAAAGTAATTCACCTTTACATATAAGGCTCAGTTTTAATGTATAACTAAATGCTCTGGTACAAAATTACATAGCAGGTGCAACCTCACACTGTCTTTTTTTTTTTGTCCTGCCATTTACTTACAAGGAGAAAAGTGCCACATCAACCAGAAATACTCCACTTCATTCTCCCTGCTGCAGAAGGCTCTTTAAAGCTGGCAGGTTGAGAAATACCTTTTTATTAGTTAAATCTAGACTCTCAGATTCAAAAGATAAGTGTTCAGCAGATTAAAAACCTCAAAGCACTCCTCATGATTTAACAATATACGTTTAAATTTAGAGTACTGTAGAGGAGATTAATAGATGAATAAAATAGAAAACAAGTTCCTTAAGAGTTATGTTGGGGATGTGAGTATTATTAACGATAGTAATTATCAATCTCACTATTGTATATCAGAATCATCTGGAAGCTTTTTTCAACTTACTGAGGTCTAGATTCAATACCTAGAGATATGATGTAATTCAAATGGGCTGAAACCTAGGCATTAGTTTTTAAAAAAAAAAAAAACTAAGTAATTCTAATGTTAGCCAGAATGAAACACTGACATATACAGTATAATTCTGTATATTATAATTTTGCATTTCTCTTTAGTGGATGGTTAATACTTCTTCCTATTTTTATCTTTCTCTGAAATTCCAAATGTATTTTACCCATGATCAAAGTAAAGAGGAGTGCTGACTTGAAAATATACCTGTGAAGTTTGAAGGCATTGGCACAATATCGATGTGTTGTTTCTTTTTCCAAGTTACTTGGTAAATTGACAATTGATAAGGCGCCAAAGGGACATTTCTGTTATTTAAAGTAAAGAATTTTGAGTTAATTTCTAGAAATGTACATAAGACTAAAATGTATAGATTAAGATTTTATAAATAATCTTCAAAATGTGGGAATTTATGGGTGCCTGACTGATTCAGTCAGAAGAGCATGTGACTCTTGTTCTCAGGGTTGAGTTTGAGCCCCACATTGGGTGTAGAGATTACAAAAAACAAAACAAAACAAAAAACCCCAAATGTGGGACTTTCACAATATATAAAGGCTGCCTCTTTAAAAATAGTTATAATGGGGATGCTCGGGTGGCTCAGGCAGATGAGTGTCCGACTCTTGATTTTGGCTCAGGTTATGATCCAGGTTTGTGGGACTGAGCCCATGTTGGGCTGTGTGCTGAGTGTGAAGCCTGCTTGAGAGTCTGTCTCTCTCTTTCCTATCTCTCTCTCTCCCTTTGTCCCTCTCTCTCCTGCTTGTGCTTTCTCTCTCTAAAAAAATAAAAATAAAATATTAAAAAACACCCCAGTTATAACATTCAGAATTTTCTGACCTCTTTTTCAGTTTACAAATTTGGTCCAATAAATAAAATATCACTTACCTTAATACAAATACCACAACCAATACAAAGGGTTTCAGAAATCCATGCTATTTTGCTCTGGGGTGTCACCTCTATGCATAATTTTCCTGGCAAAAGGAAAGAGAGAATGAAGTCATTTTCCCTGCCATTCTAATTTTCTAAACATTGTTATTTTAGGTGATTCTGGTTCCAAATCTCTATATAGAAGCTGATTTTCAAAAACAAAGGCCACACAAAGAAATACATTTGAGATAATATCCTAAAACAAAACAAAACAAAACAGTGCTATGTGGGAATTAATTATAACTAATATATATTAATTTACTATTGATGAAGAAAATATGCTTATAAAGCCTGAAAGTTTTATTTTGTTATTTTTTTTAAAAGTTTATTCATTTAAGTAATCTCTGCTCCTCATGTAGGGCTTGAACTCATGACCCCGAGATCAAGAATCACATGCTCTCCTGACTCAATCAGCCAGATGCTCCTAAAACAGTTTGATTTTTAAGCTGACTGTCCCTCAATACTTAAGTCACAAAATATGCCTTGTAAATGGTAATGTACACCAGAAAAAGGAATATAATATGTTAACTAAACAAGTAAAGTTCCAAAAAGGTATGTAGTCATCCAATAAGCACAAGAAATTAAACTTGGCATTACAGATATTAATAATGGAATTTATAAATAGCAAGGCAGACTATAATAGATGACATCTAAAGTTTCTTTTAAGATTCAAAAGTACACCTCACTAGTACAGTTAAAGTAATATTTACTTTAACAGAGTCCTCAAAGACTACCAATAATTCTGAATTGTTTTTTTTTTTTATGTTTTATTTATTTCTAGGGGAGAGAGAGAGAGAGAGAGAGAGACAGCATGAGCAGGGGAGGGTCAGAGAGAGGGAGTCACAGACTGAAGCAGGCTCCAGGCTCTGAGCTGGCAGTCAGCACAGAGCCTGATGCGGGGCTCGAACCCACGAACCGCGAGATCATGACCTAAGCGAAAGTCGGACGCTTAACCAACTAAGCCACCCAGGCGCCCCAATTCTGAATTGTTTTAAATATATTTAATTTTTAATATTAATTTTGAAAATATAGCAAAACCTCATGAATTAGTCATTCTTATTAAGCTATTTATTCTTGCTTTTTAAAATGAGAATACTAGGGGCGCATGGGTGGTTCAGTTGGTTAAGTGTCCGACTTCAGCTCAGGTCATGATCTCACGGTTCGTGGGTCTGAGCCCCGTATCGGGCTCTGTGCTGACAGCTAGCTCAGAGCCTGGAGCCTGCTTCAGATTCTTTGTCTCCCTCTCTCTCTCTGATCCTCCCCTGCTCACGCTGTCTCTCTCTCTCTCAGAAATAAATATTTAAAAAAATTAAAATGAGAATACTATCAAAACCAAAATATGCTGGTAGTCCTTTCTCCATGACTTAAAGTAATTAAAGAACTTTTGTAGAACAGCACCAATTTCAGGAACAAACTGATTTTATAGTCCATGAACTTTAAAAAATTTAGAACAAAGTCTGGTCTTATTTTTAGAGTTTAAAGAAACTAATAGGAGAAAAGTATATGCCAAGAGAACTATGAAGCCAATTTATTTCTTTTAAAACCTTTTCTTATCTTTAAATGATCCAAAGAACTGCTTACCCATTCGAACCACAGGGCAACTCTTTTTGCACTCTTGCCGACATTTCTTAGGTTTACATTTGTCATGGTTGACAATAGCAATTCTCGTTAATTTATCTGCCATAATTCTAAGTAAGAATATCCAGCTCTTCTGTTAAAGAAAAGTTAGCAAAATTATGGCACAGTCAATGCAATTAGTTAAAGAGAAATGAATCATAAGCATAAAACTTGGAGAACATAAAGTATCACTATATTCAAATATGACTATCTAGAACTACTGAAAAAAACCTAGCGAAAGCAATGAAATGATTTAGTAACATTGAGAAAACAAAATTTTACACACACTGCTAATCAGAAGATTTATATAAAGAAAGAAAAAGCGCACTGGTCACAAGAAAGAAAAGATCTAGGAATCATCTTACAAAATATATACATGTGAGAAAACTTTCAAACCAACTGAAAAACATAAAAGACTTGAACAAATAGAATGACATACTGTTTGTTTTAACAATATAGAATAGTCAATAACAGACATTTCAATTTTCCCCCAAATTACACAATTACTTCAATTTCAAGGGAAGAAAAAACAAAACAAAACATTAAAGCCGATGAGCCAAACCAAAAGCTCTTATGCAAAAAGAATGGCTTAGGAAAAAGAAAAAGAGCAAAGGGGATGGGGGAACCTATACTAGACAGATGGAAAAAAAATGATATAATGTGTCAGTAATTAATACTGATACCAGTGTAGTAGTACAGTCCAATAAAACAGGAAAGAGTTGATGTGAAAAACTAAAAGTTATAATAAAGATGTTTACACCCTCTCTCAAATTAAGCATTACTTCATGTCTCATCTATCTATTAAGGATGATAACAACGGAAATGGAAAATTATTATGAAAGTTATGATCATGATGTTGATTACGGGTAAAAGGTAAAAACTGCATTTCTTTGGGAATTTGTAATATGGCCAAGATGAAATTTATGCTAATAGCATTAAAATGAAAAGACCAAGTAACCATACATATAGATTGTGCTCACTTTTAAAACTTTTATAAGTCTTGATATTTAACAGTACCACCAATTATGCAACAAAGCTCAAGGTGAACTTAAAAATCTTCTACAATATTGGGCTTAGTGACAGACATCAATTTTCTCAGAATGGTGATTAAAGTAAATAATTCTAAAAACTATCTTAAAACTTCAGGTTACTCCAGTATGTAATGGCAGAACCTGGAGCCAAAAGACTACCCATCAACAAAGACATTCTGATGGCCTTTTCTATCAAGGATTGTGTCAATTCTGATTTTGTTGACTGACTGCTTCCCCTTGTACACCTTTTTCTCACACCCTGCAATACCATTAGGTTTGGAGGGGGATAGGAAAGAGATTGTGCTTAGTGCTCCTCCCAGACTATCTTATCTCTCCCTCCTCATTATAAAAAGTCAGCTTCTGCTTCTCAGATCATCCAACTGCTTTCATTTACTAACCATCAGATCACTCCCTCTCATCCTCTGAAGATTTCAGCCCCAGGCTAAATTTCACTCTTACAAATCCTGTCATAACTCTTGATTTCAATATGTTCATAGATGATCTATTAACAGCCTGTGCTCTTAGTCCAGTACCCTCTCTCCTCCAATGATCTGATCTTCTCTTTCATCCTGTTCAACCCATCATTCCTTTGGTGAAATCCTTGACCTTATTATTAACAATGATTGCAATCCTTCTATAACTTTTAAATATTCCATTCTCCAATCACCACTCCTGTCTTTTCAGCTTACCCCTCTAGTACCCAACAATCCTTTGAACTCCCCCATTCCCTTGACCTACTATCATTATCTCTTGATTCTACTGCATCACCACTGTTCCTCGGCTCTTCTATCTTCAATGTCCCTCTGTTCCCAGGTAAAATTCCACCGTCAATCATTTATATCCTAAACTATAATCCTGGTTACATACAACTCTTCACCTGCACACATAAAGCTGAAGATGCTAATGTCATCTCAAGTGAACCAGACAACCAGCAATCACATATGTATTTCTATAGTGAAGTCCACTTGCACACTAAATGACATCTACTAAGGGGAATGTTCTAACAATTCTCTCCTGTACTTCTTATCAATTATTACACTGGTTCATTCTCATCAGCATTCAAGCATTCTATTATCTGACCCCATCCTGACTCCATTGTTTTATTTCTCCTTCCACTTACTTATTTTTAATGTTTATTTAGAGAAAGAGAGTATCCCAGGCAGGTTCTGCGTTGTCAGCACAGAGTCTAATGCAAAGCTCGATCCCATGAACCTTGAGATCATGACTTGAGCCAAAATCAAGAGTAGGTAGGATGCTTAACCAGCTTAGCCACACAGGCAATTCCTCCTTCCTTTTATAGCAAGACTACTTGGAAGAGTTGTCTATAGTTAGGTTAGTGTTCCAAATTTCTGTGTATTTTCTCTGGACTCATTCCAGACTTTAGTGCCCATCATTCCACCAAAACAGTTTGTCAGTCATCACTGTTCTATACATGGGTAAAACAGATAGTTAACAGTTCTTAATTTACTAGAACAACCTATTGCATCTAACACAAAATATGACCTTTTCCTGCTAGATAGAAACCTTTTCTTAACTTAGTTCTGGGACATAGTACTGATCTGGTTTTCATCCTATTTTCCTGGTCACTATTCCTTATCTTCTAGGCTTCTGAAAGTTGAAGAGTGCTCTAATACTGTCACATTTTTTTAAATCTATATTTATTCTCTAAGGTGTTTTATTATAATCTCATGGCCTTAAATTCTATTTATATGCTGCTAAGTCCCAAATTTCTGTTATCTAGTCATGACACCCCTCCTAACCCTAAACTTGTTTATCTACCTGACTACCCAAAATCTCTCCCTGAAAGTCTAATATACATCTCCCAAACTAAACACCAGAAGTCCCAATCAAAATTTGCTTCTTTAGCAGTCTTGCCCATTGTTACATGGCAACTCTAGTCTTCTGTTTACTCAAGCCCAAATCCTTGAAGTTATATTTTACATGCCACAGCAGCAAATTTTGTCCATTTCACCTTCATGAATCTGGCCGCTTCTCATCACTCTGGTCTATGCCATCATTATTTCTTACCTGCATTACTCTAATAGCTCCCTATCAGGGCTCTCTGCTTTACTCTTACCTACTTCTACTCCAACCCTTGACAGTTCCTTCTCATAACAGAAGTAAGAGTGAGCCTTTTATTTATTTATCTATCTTTTAAACATTTATTCATTTTTTGAGAGACAGAGTGAAAGCAGGGGAGGTACGGAGAGAGAGGGAGACACAGAATTCAAAGCAGGCTCCAAGCTCTGAGCTGTCAGCACAGAGCTCCAATGCAGGGCTTGAACCAAACTCAGGCCAAACAGACTGAACCACACAGGGGCTCCAGGGTGATCCTTTTAAAATGTAAGCCAGATGGTGTCACTCCTATTGCTTGAAGTCCTGCAATGGCTTCTCTACTCATTCTGAGTAAAAGCCAAAGTCCTTAAAATAACAAATGAGGTACTGATTACTCTGTAATACTTTCTGACCTCATCTCCAACTACTCTAGTTCTTGTTCATTTTGATCTAGCCACCTTGGCTCCTGTTCTTCTTAGAGCACATGTCAGACATGTTCTTGCTGCAGGGCCTTGCCCTTTCTATTCCCTCTGCCTGTAATGATATTTCCCCTAGGGCGTTACAAGGCTTACTACTTCAAATTTTTAATGTTTCTCAGTGAGCCTTCTCTAACTTATACTACCAAAAAATACACCCACTGTCTTTGCCTTTTCCTTCCTGATTTGCTTTATTTTTCTCCTTAGCACTGTCTACTATACTGGACAATATATATTTCATACATATGTGTATATATGGTTTATGTGTGTACATATGTCTATATACATGTATTTATATACTCTCTCTCTACACACAGTATTTTTCCCTCCCCAAGTTAAAGGTATTCTATCATCAGGGCAGGTATTTCTTGTCTGTTCAGCCCAGTGGCTAAACCAGTGTCCATCATATCATAAAAGCTCAAGTATTTCTGTTGAATAAATGAGAAAATTAATTTAAAAATAGTAAAATAGTTTTCCTATAGGTTACAGTGATTTCAGAAATACTGAAAATTACCAATATTTCATAGCGATAGCTATCCACTAAAGTATGTACTGAGAAAAAAAAAAAAAAATCACCCAAAAGGAGACCAAGTGTTTATGTAATAAACAGAATGGTAATGGTTTACCCCTTTAAAAGCTGGTCCAGTTTTCATAAAGGCTAAAAGAGAAAAATCAAGTAACTTTTGAATTGCTATAAAAAGCTTTCATTCTAAGTGACAACTTCCTGAAAACTAAAGATTCTTTAGTTAGCTATTAAAATAAAGCTGGACACCGTACAATTACCTGATGAATGAATGACATGAAGTCCTTCTAAAGGATAAATCTTACATCACAAAATTGCTTACATTAACCTTTATTTCTGTCAACCTACTAAAGTGTTTCATTGATACTTCAAGCCTTTTTAAAAACTAAGTGAATATAAGAGATGACTTTTGTAGAAAAACAAAAACATACCAGATGATTAATAAGCAGATTTATGTAAGAAAGTGATAAATTATAATGCATTTACGAATAATAAAGGGGTGCCTAGGTGGCTCAGTGGGTTAAGCATCCGACTTCGGCTCAGGTCATGATCTCACAGTTCATGGGTTCGAGCCCCACATCAGGCTCTGTGCTGACAGCTCAGAGTTCCTGAAGCCTGCTTCAGATTCTGTATCTCCTCTCTCTCTGTCTCTCAAAAATAAGTAAATGTTAAAAAAAAACTTTTTAAAAAGAATAAGAAATACATTTTCTTTGTAAAACTGTTATTTATTTGAACTCTACTGATTAAATTTGTCTATTATTTTCAAGAATTGGGAAGGAGAGATCCCTACTTTTTCAATGAGAATGATACAGCGCTGTAAAGCCTGGGCCAGAGGGAGACTTGAGTAACAGACTCCTGGAAACAAAGAGGAATATGAAGATATTTCAGATCCGAAGACAAACTGTTTTCAAAGTAGGTACTCTTAACAATGACCCTCAGTGTCATTCTTCCAGCTAGCAAGAAAAAAGGTAGTGAGGCATCAAGAAAAGCCTTTGCAGTCTAAGACCAAAATTATTGTAATACCATGTGAAAGCACTTAAAAGATTGCTCTTAACGAATGATGCTTGGTAACACATAAAATGTTCCAACTTAATGGTTATTGTGGGTTATTAGCCTTATAAAACATGTAAGTTGGGAGTGGAGCACAACTCTGATTTCAGAATCCTTCACTGAAGACATTTAGAAGGGACAACAAAATAATACTTCTTTTTTCCCTCAGAAATTGTATTAAATGTTCTTCTGAAAAAAAAATCTTTTTATGGGGATAACAAGGTTTTTAACATGAAAAAACTACCCTCTTTGATACAAACTTTGGTTAATACTGACAAAGCACTGTTGTTAAGTAGCTGATATAGGAGGAGTATTCTCAGCATTATGAGACAAATGTACTGAGAAACGCAACACAAATGCCATTACCATAAATGCTTAGCTAGCACTGTGGAAGTGAAGGTAAACAAACAAAAATAAATCCCCCAAATAACCCCTCACATCCCTCCCCATTGTTTTTGACAGTTATTTCTCACTGTTAGTTAACTGCTATACACAAATAAAGAGAAAACAGATTTATGTAGTTTAAAGGATGTGGGAATACGCTTTGGACTTCGTGTCTACAAGGTACGAACCAATGCGCTCCTGATCTCATGCAATTTAAGATATAAAGGAGGGGGAAACAAGTCACTAAGAAGAAAGTACCAAGTGTTTTAGATAAAGCGCATCCAAAAAGCTAAAGGCGTTCAACTGGGAGGCTACTTGGGATAACACGTTGCTCTGTGAGAAAAGTAGAGCGACAACTGGCCATCGTTTCTATAAAGACGACAAAATGCTATGACTCATTCCATAATCACCAGAAAAGCCGAGGAAGAAAAGGCCACGACTTCCTATAATCAAATACGCACATGTGACAATATGTCCGTTTTACTATGTCAGGGTAAGGATGGGGGGCGGGGGAAGACGATGCTTTGAGTTCTGAAGTTGCCTTCTTCTCTGTAATAGGGCAAGAGCGAAGTAAAGGGGGAGTGGAGACGGTGGAGATTGTATCTCTGAAATGGCATCTAAGTCCATTCTCGAAAGCCCTGGCGGGGGTGGCTGGCAACAGTGGCCAAGAGCCAGGTCAGCTGGAAGGGATGCGCGACGCGCCTCTAAGCCCTCCGCGGCGCCCGCGCTTCGGCGGTTCCAGCTGTCCCTCCCGAGCCGGCTGCCACGCGCCGCTGCCTCCTCTACTGCCGACACTAGAGGCCTCACCAAAGGCTCTCCTACAACGTCCCTACTGTCTTTACATCGTGGGAGACCACTGCTAACGGCCAAACCCTCCCGGGCTATTCAGGTACCTGCAGAAAACGATTCCCTTGCGGAGGAGAGGTCAGAGTCCGAGTCAGTTCTTCCTTTCACTTCTCTCCCACACAGCGTGTTCCTACGGCCGCCGGCCAAAATGGCGGTGCTCAGCCACCGCCTCGCGCATGCCTTAGGGACGTAATGCGCGCGCGCGGCAGGGAGCGACGGGCGGAGTCCTGGCGTTGGTAGGGCCAGACGGCGAGAACTGACGTCATTGTTCTGCGACTCCAAATTAACGTCGTTGGGAAAGCCGGGCTGTCCTGAGTGGGAGTGGCACCGAGCTGCAGGGTATCCTGAAAAGGTAGGTTGCGGCAAGCCGGGGCTGCAAGCTGTAAGTGCATGAGCTTCCCTCCTCCACCCTGTCCTGGAGAATGGTTCTGTAGTAAGCAGATGCGTTCTCATCCCCATTCTCAGTCCCCTTTTCCGCTCGCGATCTCAAGGCCGCTGAAGAGCCCTTGCCCATTCCAGTGTTTTCAGTAGGGGTATGAAGCAGAATCGACAGGGTCTGGCCCAGGTACTGCTGGCGGTGGCGTTCTCCCCTTGGCTTCAGCTTTTGAAAGAGTGGCCAGGAACCCAGGCTTTTCCGAGCTCCGTGTTTTTTCCACTTGGTGGCGTCCAGTATCAAATCAAGACATTTGAATTCTGCTCCTATGTAGCTATGGGCTTTTTTTTTTTTGACAATTTGACATTTTTGCATATTTGACAACGGCAGTACATTCAGCTGCAGTGCTAGTCACAGGTTTACTTGTCTCCTAGTCCTTACTTAAGTTGAAGAAGGCAAATACTTTAGCTTAGGACTGCACCTATTCTTTCATCCATTTATTCATTGCTCAATTAGCAATTTACTTAGATAAATCTCAGGCCTTTCAGAATTTTACAGTCTAATGGCTCTACTATTATTTAATGAGCATCAAGTGCTGTGTTGAGATTAGGAAACAATTGAGATCTAAAAGGTTTCAAGGAGATGGAATACTGAACTATTGAGCCAGGTTTTTTTTTTTTAAGTTTATTTATTTGTTTATTATTATTTTAACATTTTTCTTTTATCTTTTGAGAGACAGAGCATGACCAGGGAAGGGACAAAGACAGAGGGAGACACAGAATCTAAACCAGGCTCCAGGCCTGGGGCTGTCAGCTCAGAGGCCGACACGGGGCCTGAACCTATGAATCTGAGATCATGACCTGAGCTGAAGTCCGACGCTTAGCCAACTGAGCCACCCAGATGTCCTAAGTTTTATTTTATTTTATTTTATTTTTATTTTTGAGAAAGAGCGAGTGAGAGAGAGAGAGAATCCAAAGCAGGCTCCCTGCTGTCAGTGCAGAGGCTGACTCGGTTCATGATCTCATCAACAGTGAGATCCTGACCTGAGCTGAAATCAAGAGTCAGTTACTTAACTGACTGAGCCACCCAGGCGCCCTGGGCCAGGTTTATAATAGCATGTATAATGGTGTTCAGTATCTGTAGCTATGCACTACGTAAGCTGTCTTACATACTCACTATCAGAGATTTTTTTCTTTAAAAACATTTTTTTAAGTGTTTATATGTTTATTTTCAAGAGAGAGAGAAAGTACGGAAGGGGCACAGAGAGAGGGAGACAGAATCCCAAGAAGTCTCAGTGCTGTCAGCAGAGAGCCTGACACAGTGCTTGAACCCACAAACTGTGAGATTATGACCTGAGCCAAAGCCAGGAATCAGATGCTTAACCAACTGAGCCACCCAGGGGCCCCAGAGATTTTTTTTCATATGTGCATAGACTTACCAAGATTAACAAAAGATGAGAAAGTTGCAGTAGATTTTTGGGTTTAGAATAGGTCAGTTATTCATTTCCACGCCTTGAAACCATTTTTTTGACATTATCTTTTATGGCAAGAGCACATATAAATGGAACTTTTGATAACTTAGGCAGAGAAGTGATTTTTCTCTGTTTCACTTAATGGATTATTTAAAGTGGAGACCAATATTTCATTGTGGTTTTGTTTGCATTTCTCTGACAATTAATGATGTTGAGTATCGTTTTGTGTATCTGTTGTGAGATATCACCTTATGTCTGTCTGAATGGCTAGAATCAAAAAGACAAGAAATAAGAAGTGTTAACAAGGATGCTGGAGAAAAAGGAACCCTTGTGCATTGTTGGAAGGAATGTGAATTGGTGTAACCACTGTGGAAAACAGTATGGAGGTTCTTCAAAAAATTAAAAATAGAATTACCATATAATCCAGTAGTTCCACTACTAGGTAATTTACCCAAAGAAAATAAAAACACTAATTTGAAAGGATATATGCATCCCATTGTTCCTTGCAGCATTATTTACCATAGCCAAGATGTGGAAGCAACACAAGTGTCCATCAGTGGATAAATAGATAAGGAAAATGCGCACACACACACACACACACACACACACACACACACACAAACACAGATAGATAAATAGATAACACACACATGATGAAATACTAGCCATAAAAAGGAATGTGGTCTTGCCATTTGCAACAACATGAATGGAGCTAGAGGGTATAAGGCTAAATGAAATAAGTCTTATAGAGAAAGACAAATACCATATGATCTCACTCATGTGAAATTTAAGAAGCAAAACAAAATTAAACAGACTTAAATACGAGAACAATTGGTTGCTAGAGGGTAGGTGGATGGGAGGATGGGTGAGACATAAAGGGCATTAGGAGCATGGAGAAGTGTATAAAACTGTTGAATCCTTATGTGTACACCTGGAACCAATATGACACTGTATATTAATTATATTTTAATAAAAAGATAAATTATTAAAGCACATTTACATTCAATAAATAAAAAATGGAAACCAATATTTACATATTCCTGGAATAAGGATATTTCAGTTTAACTTCTCTAAAGAAAAAAATTCATTTGAATTAAGAATTTTTACTCAGAGGGGTACCTGGCTGGCGTAGTTGGTGAAGCATGTAACACTTGATCTTGGGGTCGTGAGTTTGAGCCCAACATTGAGTGTAGAGAGTACTTAAAAATAAAACCTTTTAAAAAAAGAATTTTAGAGGTATAGAATTGTATAGCATTATAGAATTTTAGATCAAGCCAACCCCCTTTTACAGGTAAGGAAATAAAGCCCAGACCTGCCCGACATCTAGCCTAGTTAAAGGAGAGGCTCAAGTTAAAACTCTGATCCCCTGCCCTTTTGACTATTATACTCACCTGTTTTGCATATCTTATAAATCATAATATGTTATATTTTAGAAACAAAAACTGAATTCCAATTTTTTTTTATTTATTTTTATTTTTTTTATTTCTAGGAGAGAGAGAGAGACAGCGTGAGCAGGGGATGGGCAGAGAGAGAGGGAGTCACAGACTGAAACAGGCTCCAGGCTCTGAGCTGGCAGTCAGCACAGAGCCCGACGCGGGGCACGAACCCACGAACCGCGAGATCATGACCTAAGCGAAAGTCGGACGCTTAACCGACTAAGCCACCCAGGCGCCCCCTGAATTCCAATTTTTTAATCACAGTGATTGAGTTATGTTAACTTCATTTGAGAAATAGATGATTGTCTACAGCCATACCACCCTGAACGTGCCTGATCTCGTCTGGTCTCAGAAGCTAAGCAGGGTCGGGCCTGGTTAGTACTTGGTTGGGAGAAACAGATGATTAATATCAAGAGTAGTGATCCATTTTGTTACTAAATTTTAATTTTTACTTTTTGTAGAAAGATGTTCAGGTCCTAGTATAATGTGGATATTCTTGTTTTCTTTGTAGAATATTTTTAAAATGACCACACCAAACAAGACACCTCCTGGTGCTGACCCTAAGCAGTTGGAAAGGACTGGGACAGTACGGGAAATTGGGTCACAAGCCGTTTGGTCACTCTCATCGTGCAAACCAGGTAAAACAAAACAAAGCAAAAACCAAAAAGTTGTTTGTTGTAACAACTTACAGTTTCCTTGTATACTGGGCTGACTTTAATATTTTTTTTTGTTTGGGTGGTTTATTTTAATTTTAAAATTTAAAATGAGTTTTCATTTTCTATATATCTCTTCTCAGTTGCTTTACTAATTCCACTTCAAGTTAACTGCATGTTTCATAAGGTCTCTTCTTTTATCCTCCTCTATCCCTGCAATGATTTAGTTATTTGGTGAGCATTTTCTTTGTTGGCTGTCTCTCTAGATGGGATAAGTGGGTGATAACATTTTTTGAATCATTGTGTATTTCTTAGGTAACTTTGTTTTACTTTTTTTTTTTAAAAGTGTTTATGTTTTATTTTTTAATTTATTCTTGAGAGAGAGAGAGACAGAGAGAGCATGAGCGAGCACACTTGAGTGGTGTGGGCAGAGAGAGAGGAAGAGAGAGAATCCACAGCAGGCGCTGCACCGTCAGCACAGAGCCTGATGGAGGGCTCAAATTCACAAACTGTTGAGATCATGACCTGAGCTGAAATCAGAAGTCAGATGCCCAACCAAGTGAGCCACCCAGGCACCCCTTTTTCTTTTAAAAAGTTTTATTTTTTATTTTACTCTTGATTGAGGTAGAATTTTTGGGTGGTGGCCCTTTTCTCAAAAATTTGAGGTATAATTTCATCATTTCTTTTTTGTTGCAAATAAGAAGGCCTATACTTGTCTCTCTTTTTTTCTAAGTAACTTGTTCTTTCTTTCTTGAAGCATTTAAACTTTTCTATTCTTTTTTTTTTAATGTTTACTTATTTTTGAGAGAGAGCATGCGTGCACGAAGGTGAGTGAGGGGCAGAGAGAGAGGGAGACACAGAATTTGAAGCAGGCTCCAGGCTCTGAGCTGTCAGCACAGAGCCTCATGTGGGGCTCAAACCCATAAACTATGAGATCATGACCTGAGCCAAAGTCAGATCCTCAACCAACTGAGCCACCCAGGAGCCCCTAAACTTTTCTATCTTAAAGTTCAAGACTTTTGCCAGGATATGTCAGGATACATGTTTATGTTTTCTCATCTGTCTAACTTGTAATTTGATGTGCATTTTCAATCTGTAGACTTAAGCTCAGAGAAAGTTTTTTAGCTTGAGGAACATTATAATTTTATTGGTTTAATAACATTTTCCAAAGTTTCCTTTGGAAATTTGCTATTTACACATAAGGACTACTGCACACCTGGAATTATAGCAAGTGTATAATATTCCCAATCAAGCCTCTTGTTTCCTCTTAGGATTCCTTTCTCTCTCTCTTTGTAAGTAATTTTTGAGGTATAATTTATTTACAATAAAAGTTACCCTTTTTAGGTGTATACTTGTATGAATTTTAACAAATTGATACAGTCATCACAATCAAATATAGAGTATTTCCATTATGCAAAGAAATTCCCTCATGCCCCTTTGTAGTCAGTCTTCTGTCCCCCTTCCCAGCTCCTGACAACCTTTGATCTGTTTGATCTCCTGACAGTCCCTTTGGTTATGCCTTTCCCAGAATGCCATGTAAGTGTAATTACACTGTATGAAGCTTTTTGGGTCTGGCTTTTTCACTTAGTATTTGTGAGTTTTTCCATGCTGTTACATGTTATCAGTAATTTGTTCCTTTTGATTGCTGATTACTGTATGCCACTGTATAGTTATATCATACTTTGTTGATCTATTCACCAGTTAGTGGACATTTAGGTTTGTGGTAGCCAGCTTCTAAAATGGTCCCAGTGATCCTTGTCTCTTGGTATTCATGCTTTCTGTTGACCTCTTCTGCAGTGTGTCAGGATTGGTCTCAGGAACTGATAGAATATGGCAGAGGTGACTTCTGAGATTAGGTTGAAAAAAGACATTGTGACTATGCCTCATTCTTGTTTTGGTCACTCACTCAGGAAAGTCAGCTGCCGTTTTGTGAGGAAAGAAGGGCCTGGTGAAGAGGTTTGTGTGGCAAGGAACCTTGGCTTCCTGACAGTAGCCAATGAGGAACTGAGGTTTCTTGTCAACAGCCATATGAGCAAGCTCTCTTAGAATGGATCCTCCAGCCCCAGTCAAGATTTCAGATAATTCATTGGTTTAGATAACTTGACTGTACACTTCTGAACATTCCTGAACCAAAGTGCTCAATCAAGTTCCTCCCAAATTTCTGTCTCATAGAAATTGTGAGTTCTAAGCTGCTAAGTTTTGGTGGTAATTGTTATGTAGCAATAGTTAACTAAAATTGCTCGTCATATTTGGTGATTATGGATAAGCTGCTGTAAGCATTCATTACATGTTTTTGTGTGGACTTAGGTTTCATTTTGGAGGGGTAAATTCTTAGGAGTAAAATTCTGTAGAATTTGTAGGGGTAAAATTTGTTTTTATTTCTTCCTTCCCAATCTATACCTTTTATTTCCTTTTCCTGTCTTACTGTGTTAGCTAAGGCTTCTCCTATAATATTGCATGGGAATGGTGAGAAGGGATATCCTTGTTTTATTTTTGATCTCAATAAGGAAGCTCTTAGTTTCTCACCATTAAGTATGGTGTTAGCTGTTGGTTTTTTCATAGATACATAAAGTTGAGGAAGTTCCTTTGTATTCCTAGTTTGTTGGTAGATTTCATGTTGAATGGGTGTTGGATTTTGTCTGATGCTTTCTCTATATCTGTTGATATGATCATATGTTTTTTTTTCCTTTAGCCTGTTGATGTGATGGATTACATTAATTGATTTTGGAATGTTGAACCAATTTTGCATGCATGGAATAAATCCCACTTAGTTGTGGTTTATAACTTTTTTTTTAATACATGGTTTCCTCTTGCTAATATTTTCTTGAGGATTTTTGCATCTGTGTTTGTGAGAGATACTGTTCTTTAACTTTCTTTGAAGGGGCCCTGGTGGGGCTCCTAGAGGTAAAATTCATGAAAAGGTGGAGCTCTTTGCAAGGCTGGGCTTCTAGGAGTTTTTAATCTCTCAACCTAGTCCACACTTAGTTGCCAGCAATTTAGTCAGTTACTCTTTAAGTTTTCCGACCAGTTGCTTACTGGAGCAGCATTTGCGTCTTCTGGTAAGCTGGGATTCTCTGTGATTTTTTAGTTTCCTGGGTGGTGGTTTGCCCTGTGACCTCAATTCTCTTTTGGACCTAAGAAGTATTATTGATTTTCAGTAGGTTTGGCTTCTTTTCATTGTTATTATGAGGATGAGAGTGACATTTCCAAGCTCTTTACATTTAAGATGGGAAGCAGATGTTTTTTTCTTTTCCTTTTAAACTATTTAAATATTTATATTTATACCTATATTTATTTATATTTATATTTGAAGTGGATTTCTTATAGACAGCACTGGATCTTGGCTTTTAATTTATTTAAACCTGTGCACTGTCAGTGTAGATTCTGATGTGGGCCTTGATCTCATGAACCATGAGATCCTGACCTGAGCTGAAATCAAGAGTCAGATGATTAACTGACTGAGCCATCCAGGCACCCCTTGGTTTTTAATTTAATCTGATATTCTTCATCTTTTCATTGTGAGTCATTTATTGTTTATTATTTATTTGTGATTTTTCATTATTTATTGATGTAATTAGATTAAAACTACTATCTTAGAATTTTTCTTTTTCTTTTATCCTACTGATTTTTTTTTCCTCTTATTTTTCTATCTGTTTTTGGATAAATTCACTATTTTTTTAGAATTCTGTGTTATCTCCACTATTAAGATATTGGTTATACATCCTTTTTGATATTTTTGAGTGGTTGCCCTAAGGATTTCTTTTTTGTTTTTTTGTTTTTAATTTTTTTAAATCTTTATTTTTAAGAGAGCGAGAGAGGGGAGAGAGAGAGAGAGAGAGAGAGAGGCAGGCAGTAGAGGAGGGGCAGAGAGAGACGGAGACACAGAATCCGAAGCAGGCTCCAAGCTCGTGAGCTTTTAGCACAGAGCCTGATGCAGGGCTCAGACTCATGGGCCATGACATCATGACCTGAGCTGAAGTCAGACGCTTAACCCACTGAGCCACCCAGGCGCCCCTGCCCTAAGGATTTCAATATATATCTCTAATCATCACAGTTTACCTTCATAGTAGTATAACACCATAGGTATGATATATGAATCCTTCAACAGGATACTTCTAATTTCTACCCCTAATCCTTTATGCCTTCTTTGTCATACATTTGACTTTTGCATATTTTAAACTGCTGAATATATTGTTGCTATTTTTGTTTTAAAAGCTAAATTATAGTTTGAACCATTTAAAAATAAAAAATACTTTTTTAAAAATTTTTTCAATTTTTGGAATTTAACTTCTTTGAATAGATCCAAGTTTTCTGTCTAGTATCATTTTCCTCTTAACCTGAAGAACTTTCTTTAATTTATTTATGTGTTGCAGGTCTGCTAGGAATGTTTGGTTGAAAAAATTCTCATTTTGGTTTTAGTATTGTGGTATATATTCCCTGCATGGAATTCGAGGTTGGCAAATTTTTCATTTTACCTCTTTAAAGATGTCATTCCATTACTTTGTGGCTTGCAGAGTTTCTGAAGAGAAATCTGCTCTGGTTAATGTAGCTTTTTTCCTCGTTGCCTTTAAGATTTTATCTTTGATTTTCAGTAGAATGAATATGATGTGTCATTGTGTGTGTGTGTGTGTACACGTGCGCATGTGTGTGTTCTGTTTGAGATTCACTGAGATTCTTGTATCTTCTAGTTTGATGTCTTGCATTATTTTATGAAAATTCATGGCCATTTTTTCTTTCAGTATTTCTTTCGACCCATTCCTTCTCTGTTGCCCTTCTGTGAGTTCAGTTTTACATATGCTAGACCATTTGATTTTTCTAGAACATTTGTTATTGTCCCATAGCTTTTAGGTACTTCCCCCACCCCCCCTTTTTTTTTTCTCATTTTGTTTTTCTCTGGCTATTTTTTTATTGATCTAGCTTCAAGTCTACTGTTTCTTTTTTTTGGCTTTGTTGAGTTTTATCTCTGATATGGTGGTTTTTTTCATTTATAGCTTTTCCATTTGACTCTCTCTTTTTTTTTTTAATATTTTATTTTTAAGCTGTCTCCAACAAACGTGGGGCTTGAACTCACAACTCTGAGATCAAGAGTCCCATGCTCCACTGACTGAGCCAGCCAGCTAACCCTCCATTTGACTCCTGAGAAATTTTTAATCTCAGTTGAAATTCCCTATTTGTTTGAACATTTCATCCACCTTTCCCCCTAGATTCCTGAATATGTTAATCATAGTTATTTGAAGTCTCTGTCCAGTAGTTCAACATTTGGGTCATCTCTGAGTGTATTTCTATTGATCATTTTGCCTTTTGATAATATTTGTTTTTCTTGGATGTTTGAGTGTCCTAATCTTCTATTGAATGCTAAATATCATGTTAGTAGATAACTGAGTGAAATGGTAGTTACACTTTGAAATGGATACCTCTTTTCTGCTGTCAGTCCTTTATTGTGGGGGTTGAGTTAGTTAGGAATTGACCTGGTTTTTTGTTTGTTTTATTTTCTTTCGTGTGGTTACCTTCAGTACCTCACAGGGTTCAAATTCCTCTAAATATGCCTGGTGCTTATGGTGGTGGGGTTGCCAGACGATGGTTTTTTGTTGTTGTTGTTGTTTTAATTTAAATTCCAGTTGGTTAACGTGTAGTGTAATAGTAGTTTTAGGAGTACAATATAGCAATTCAACACTTCCATGTATCACCCAGCGCTCATCACAACAAGTACACTCCTTAATCCCCATCTGGTAACTGTCAGTTTGTTCTTTATAGTTAAGAACCTGTTTCTTGGTTTGCCTCTCTCTTTTTTCCCCCCTTTGCCTGTTTTTATTGTTTCTTAAATTCCACATATGAGTGAAATCATATGCTATTTGTCTTTTTCTGACTCACTTATTTTGCTTAGCATAATACTCTCTAGCTCCATTCATGTCATTGCAAATGGCAAGATTTCATTCTTTTTAATGGCTGAGTAATATTCCATTCTGTGTGTATATGTGTGTGTGTGTATGTATGTATATGTATATGCCACATCTTTTTCCATTTATCACTTGATGGACACTTGGGCTGTTTCCATAATTTGGCTATTGTAGATAATGCTGCTATAAACATCAGTGTGCATGTATTCCTCTGAATTAGTATTTTTGTATTCTTTGGGTAAGTACCTAGTAATGCAATTTCTAGATCAAAGTGTAGTTCCACTTTTAACTTTTTGAGGAACCTCCATACTGTTTCCCAGAGTGGCTGTATGTGTTTGTATTCCTAACAGCAGTGCAAAAGGGTTCCCCTTTCTCCACATCCTTACCAACATCTGTCATTTCTTCTGTTGTTGATTTTAGTCATTTTGACAGGTGATATCTCATTGTAGTTTTGATTTGTATTTCCCTGATTGGTGATGCTGAACAACTTTTCATATGTCTCTTGGCCATCTGGATGTCTTCTGCTCATTTTTAATGAGATAACTCACTTTTGGGGTGTTGAGTTTTACAAGTTCTTTCTCTTTTAAGTTTTTATTTATTTACTTTGACGGAGAGAGAGAGCAGGTGAGCAGGAGAGGGGCAGAGAGGGAGGGAAAGAGAATTATAAGCAGACTCTGCACTGCCAGCACAAAGCCCAAAGCGAGGCTTGAGCCCACGAACCGTGAGATCATGACCTGAGCTGAAACCAAGAGTCAGGTGCTTAACCAAATCAGCCACCCTGGCCCCCCTACAAGTTCTTTATATATTTTAGATACTAACCCTTTACCAGATATGTCATTTGCAAATATATTCCTCCATTCCATCAGTTGCCTTTTAGTTTTGTTGACGGTTTTCTTCACTGTGCAGAAGCTTTTTATTTTGATGAAGTCCCAATAATTTATTTATGCTTTTGTTTCTCTTGTCTCAGGAGACATGTCTAGGAAGAAGTTGTTATGGCTGATGTCAAAGAGGTTACTGCCTGTATTCTCCAACCAGAGGAGCTTTTTGGTTTTGTTGTTGTTGTTTGTTTGTTTGTTTGTTTTTTGGTTTTCTAAGTAGGCTCCATGTTCACTGTGGGGCTTAAACTCAGGATCCTGAGATAAAGAGTCATGCATTCTACCGACCAGGCCAGCCAGGTACCCCATGTTTTAAAATGTATTTTATTTTACTTTTCTATTTTAAGTAGGTGTCCATGCCCAGCATGGGGCTTAAACTCATGATCGTGGGATCAAGAGTTACAAGCTCTACTGACTAAGCCAGCCAGGTGCCCACCCCCATCCCCCATCCCCCAAGAGGAGTTTTTTTTTTTAATTATTTTTTTAAATGTTTTATTTATTTCTGAGAGAGAAGAGAGAGAGTGAGAGAGACAGAGAGGGAGAGGGAGCAGGGGAGGTTCAGAGAGAGAGGGAGACACAGAATCTGAAGACAGGCTCCAGGCTCTGAGCTAGCTGTCAGCACAGAGCCCAACGCAGGGCTCGAACCCACGAACCATGAAATCATGAACTGAGCTGAAGTCGGATGCTTAACTGACTGAGCCACCCAGGTGCCCCAAGAGTAGTTTTTTAATGTTCTTCCTCCACTTTCAGTTTTCAGCTATCTTTGTACCTCTCTGCTTCAGAGTGTGTCTCTCCATGCTCTTTCCCTGCCTTCAGGAGTAGAATGCTATACCATGTTACTCAGTGTAGAGGATGAGAGTTAGGACTTCTCTGTTTTCCTGGTCCAGCTTCAATCTTAGACGTCCCTTATGTGCCTGGCCTCCAAGATAGAACTTTCTCAGCATTTTGGTCCTTCCTACATATGATAGCCAACCTCTGCCTTGTATCTGTGGCTGGTCTTTTGTGGGAGAGTTTTCTGCCCTACCCCCAGAGGAAGGACTGTTCCTTGCCTCTACTCCAGGTATAGAGGGTTTTTTCTTTTAATCTTCTCCCAGCAAGAATGGGTCTATATCTATCCTGGAGTCAGTAGGTTTGATGCTCATTCATTAGCAGCTTAAGTCCTTTGTTCTGTTGGAGAGAAGGATTTGGCAAGGAGGGTGGGGCTTTTTGCTTTTCCTGCAGTGGTGGTCAGTTCCCTTCTTCATGCAACCATTGAAGTAGCCTTTCTAGTCTCCTGCTCTCCTCCCAAATCTTTTTCTCATATATATGTGGTAAAGGCCCTTGGAAAAGAGTCTGAGCGTCAGTGTGAGTTCACTTTATATTTGGGACTGCCAAGATTGCTGTATTTTTATGCCAGCCCACACTTGGCCTTTAGCAGTTTGTTAAAGTTCTGCCTGATGTCTTATGTGCTTATTTGGTCATTGTCCCATCCTCCCATGCCCTACCACAGTTGGGACAGGCTATATATCCTTTCTCTCCTGAAGCTGAGGGTTGCACCTTCTTGGATTTTAGGCTTCTGGGTTGCTGTATTGTTTCAAGCTGTCATGTTTTCAAGAAGAATTATGAATTCGTAATTTATCTAGCCTCTTCTTGTTTGAATGAGAGTGATGCCTTTTTCCAGCTTCCTTCATCCTGGACTGCTTCAGAAATTTCTAATATTTTTTATAGTATCAAATAGTTCTGTGAATTCATTCAAATCGAATACCTCCAATTATTTGACCTAGTAGCATAATTCAAACTCCTGGCTTACTGTGTCAATAATGGGATGTAAATTAGTGTCCATTCACATCCTTTTAATCCTACAAAGTTTGTAGAGGGCAGTAACACATACCTGGCTCCCTGAAGATGCCCCACTGCCCTGACATCTTGGAGGTCCAGACAAGAACAATAGCTAACACTGCCGGGAGAGTAATGGGATCACTACAAAATGTGTTAGGTATGAAAGTTATGAAGTTCATCCTTTTGGTGTCATACATTTTTAGACCCATCAGTGAAATTTCATTATATGATTATACATAAAGAATGACTGACTGAGGGCACCTGGTGATTCAGTCAGTTAGGCATCCCACTTTGGCTCAGGTCATGATCTTGCCATTCCTGCGTTCAAGTCCCATGTTGGGCTCTGTGCTGACAGCTCGGAGTCTGGAGCCTGCTTTGGATTCTGTGTCTCCCTCTCTCTCTCTGTCCTGCCTTGCTCATGCTCTGTCTCTGTCTGTCTCTCTCTCAAAAATAAATAAAAGCTTAAAAAAAAAAATGACTGACCACTCTTTATTAATGAGAAACAACAATTAGCGAGAAGGTTAATTGTTTAGGTTTTGCTTTGCTATGGTCAGGTATTTTTCACTTTTAGGCAGCAAACAATTGTGGAAATCTCTAACACTGTTAGAGAGTAAAAGGTAAAAAAGACAGAATCCTGGCTATCAAGGAGTTTACAATCTAGTAGAGGAATTATAGCTTTAAACTAGGCATTATTATATAGTATAATAGTTTATAACTTTTATTTAGTATTACTAAGTGTTCTGAGTACTTTATGTGTACATGCAGTATGTATTATTATTTTTATCATTTTCCAAATGAGGAAACAGTACTATAGAAGATTAAGTAATTTGATAGTGATCATATAATTAGTGGGAATCCTGCGATTCAAGGCAGTCAGGTTTCGTGGTATCTTACTGCTTTCTACTAAGCATGGGCTCAGTGTAGTAGTGGCTCAGACAGATCAGGGAAGGCTTTTTGTCTGACAGATCAGGGAAGGCTTTATGGAGATGCTGTCTTACATTCTGGAGCAAGAATAGGGTTTCACTGAATAAGGACATAAAAGGCAAGAGAAACAGTATGCGCAAAGGTGGACAGCTGAGCCAAAACATAGCTCATTCAAAAATTTTAGGTAAAACTAGAACAAAAGGAAGTGGCATAGGTGAAGCTTTAGGTAGAGGCCTGATCATTGTTAAACAGTTGATACCTCACTGTATACAGCCAATGAAAAATTTCAAGTAGCAGAGTAAAACAATCAGTGTTTGTTCATATTTGAGAAGTGTAGAGAGGATGGATTGAAGTGAAGCAGGATTAGAGGTAAAGAAATCATTTAAAGGACATGTAAGAATTCAGGTGAGAAGTGACATGGAAGTATTTTAGTAAACTTTCAAAATGTTCATAATAGTTTGTTGGAGTACAAATTTACTTGCCTGCTATGATGTGGTAGTGGTATAGAGCTTTGAAAAGTTATTTTCTGTCTTTGGAAATACTGGTTCAATATTTCACTCAGATTAAAGTTGGAATGTATTTAGTAGATTCAGCTTGATTGAAGACACATCACAAAACAATTCCACAATTCAGCACAATTGTCAGTCCCTGCCCAAGAGACTGGAAAAACTAAAGGTCAGATTTGTGTGGCTGCTAGCATTATAACAGAGTCTTATTACAATAACTAATCATTTAATTCCATAAGCACTAAATTCATGCCAGGTCAGGAAACAAAATTAAGGGGAAAAATAGGTACATCCTCTATGTTTGACTCTATATTTGATACTTTATAAGCCTACAAAAATAAGGATTTAGTGAGGCTGTATTTTGTGAATATCTTCAGGGTATATTTTCCACTTGATTTATATCTTTTGCCAAGACGTTGCTTTTATGAATTGATTTTTAGAGGCAAAATTCGATGGTGTAAGTTTTGTTTTTCTTTAAAAAGTAACTAAATTTAAATCTTTTTAAGTTCATGCTATAACTGACAGTTGTGATTGAGTGGATTTCTCATTGAATAGCAATATATGCTTTTATGAGAATAAAACAGCAATATAAGAAATAGATCAAGAAAGGCCTCTCTTGGGGATACCTGAGTGGCTCAGTTGGTTAAGCATCTGACTTTGGCTCAGGTCATGATCTCACAGTTCGTGGGTTTGAGACCTGTGTAGTGCTCTATGCTGACAGCTAGGTCAGAGCCTGGAGCCTGTTTTGGATTCTGTGTCTCCCTCTCTCTCTGACCCTCCCATGCTCACACTGTCTCTCTCTCTCTCTCTCTCTCTCAGAAATAAATAAAACATTAAAAAAAATTAAAAAAAGACCTCTCTTGGAAAGTGAAATTTATGCTGAGGTGTAAACGTTAGGAAGAATCCATTGTGCAAAGACTAAAGAATCTCTCTGACACAGGAAACAGCTAGTTCAAAGGCTCTAAGCTAAATGGTTTGGCATGTTTGGGGTTCAGAAAGAAGTCTAGGGTGGCTGGTGGCTAGTGGGTAAGGAGGAGAAGTGGTAGAAGATGAAGTTGTAGACATAATTAGACATGAGTCAGATTGTGAATTCTGGTGGAATTAGGATTTGAAATATAATTTGGATTTGAAGTACAAAGAGATACCACTAGAGATGTTAAGCAGTAAAATGAGAAGATCTGATACAGAGTTAAAAAAAAAAATCACTCGCCACCAAGAAGAATGGGTGGTGGTAGAGTAATGGTGAAAACCAGGGAAGGAAAGGCTGGTATATTTATGTCAGATGATGTTGATTTGGACTAGGCTGATGGTTGCTAATAGAGAGATATGATGGCTTTGGGATGTATTTTTAGAGGTGGGTAAAATCATGACTTAGTAAAGGAAAGGAAAGATTCCAGATTGACTATTAGGTGTCTGGCAGAATAACTCAGTATTATTTCCTAAGTTGAAAAAGTGTATGTGGGGAAATAAAATAGTTTTTAGGTCAAAACAAAGTTACGAGTCAAATAGATTAGTTTTCAGATCAGCATTCTAGTGTGGTGTTTATTAGGCAATTGACTATAGAACCTTGGAGCTCTGGGAAAAGATTTGGATTGGAGATACAAATTTTGAGTGTTATCAATATACTGATGATAATTATAAGCCTATAGACTGGATTGACTCACCTAAAGAGAGATTGTATTTAGAAAAAAGAGTAAAGCCTCAGGGCACTTCAAGATGTTGAGGCCTGGCAGAATAGCATGAATAACAATCCGCAAAGGGAACTAAGGAGAAGTGCCCACTGAACTAGTTGGAAAACTAGGAGAGTGGGAGATCATGGATAGAAGCCAAGAGAAGAGAGTATATCAAGAAGTTATGCTGAGCAAAATAAGTCAGGCAGAGAAGGACAGCTACCATATGTTTGCACATATAGGAGGATTAGGAGGAACTTAACGGAGGACCATGGGGGAGAAGAAGGGGGGAAATAGTGGGGAGAGGGAGGGAGGCAAACCATGAGAGACTCTTGAATGCTGAGAACAAACTGAGGACTGATGGGTATGGTGGGAGTGGAAAGGGGGGATGGGCATGGTGGAGGGCACTTGTGGGGATGAGCACTGGGTGTGATATGGAAACCAACTTGACAATGAACTATTTAAAAAAAAAGTTAGTTAATTCTTCATCTCTTTTTTTTCTTAAATTTAAGTATTGTTCACATACAATGTTATATTAATTTCAGGTAAACACCACAATGATTAGACAGTTCTGTACATTACATGATATCACAATAAGTGTAGTTACCATCTGTCACCATACAACGTTATTACAATATTACTGACTATATTCCCTGTGCTTTACTTTAATCCCCATAGTTTATTTTATGACTAGAAATTTGTACCTAATTTTAATCCCTTTCACCTATTTTGCCCACCCCTCAGGACCCCCTCCCCCGTTCTGGTAACCACAAGTTTGTTCTGTTTTTATGAATCTGTTTCTATTTGTTTGTTCGCTTATTTTGTTTTTTAGATTCATAGGTGAAGTCATATGGTATTTGCCTTTCCCTGTCTCATTTCACTTAGCATAATACCCTTCAGGTTCATCTATGTTCGTGAATGGCAAAATCTAATTCTTTTTTTATGGCTAAGTAACTCATTGTATAGCACATCTTATTCATTTGCCTATTGATGGATACTTAGGTTGCTTCCGTATCTTGTAAGTAATGCTGCAATAAACATAGGGGTACATACATCATATCAAATCAGTGTTTTAATTTTCCTTGGGTAAATACTCAGCAGTGGAATTGCTGGATCGTTTGGTGTTTCTATTTTTAATTTATTGAGGAACTTCCATACTGTTCTTTGGGAAAATGTCTATTCAGACACTCTGCCCATTTTTTAGTCAGATTGTTTTGGGGGGTGTTGAGTTGGGTGAGTTCTCTATGTATTTTGGATATTAACCCCTTATTGGCTACATCATTTGCAAATAATTTCTCCCATTCAATAAATTGCCTTTTTGTTTTGTTGATAGTTTCCTTTGCTGTGCAAAAGCTTTTTATTTTGATGTAGTCATAATATTTTAATTTTTGTTTTATTTCCCTTGCCTAAACAGGTATGTCTAGAAAAGTGTTGCTGAGGCTGATGTCCAAGAGATTACTGCCTATGTTTTTCCCTTTAGAAGATTTATGGTTCTAGGTCTTATAATAAGTTAAGTCTTTAATCCATTTTGAGTTATTTTTGAGTATGGTGTAAGAAAGTGGTCCAGATTTATTCTGTTTCATGTGGCTGTCCAGTTTTTCAAATATCCTATATTGAAGAGATTGTCTTTTCCCCATTGTATATTCTTGCCTCCTTTGTCATAGGTTAATTGACCATATGAATGTAGGTTTGTTTCTAGGCTCTCTAACCTGTTCCATTGATCTGTGTGTCTGTGTTTGTGCCAGTGCTGTATTGCTTTGATTCTTATAGTTTTGTAATATAGTTTGAAATCTGGGATTGAGATACATCCAACTTTGTTTTTTTCTCAAGATTGCTTTGGCTATTCAGGGCCTTTTTGTTATTTTATACAAATTTTAGTATTATTTGTTCTAGTTTTACAAAAAATATTATTAGTATTTAGCTGGGAATTGAAGTGACTGTGTAGACTGCTTTGGGAAGTATGGACATTTTAACAATATTATTTTTTTCTGTCTGTGAACATGGTATATTTTCCATTTGTGTTGTTTTTAGTTTCATCCATGTCTTACAGTTTTCAGAGTACAGATCTTTCCCTCTTTTGTTAAATTTATTTCTAGATATTTTATTCTTTTGCAAATCAGATGGTTTTCTTAAAATCTTTTTCTGCCTCTTTTTTATTAGTGTGTAGTAATGCAATAGATTTCTGTTTACTAATTTTGTATCTTGCAACTTTATTGAATCCATTATTAGTTCTAATATTTTTTGGCCATCTTTAAGATTTTGTATGTATAGCATCTTGTCATTTGCAACTAGTGGCAGTTTTACTTCTTCCTCACCAATTTGGATGCCTTTTATTTCTTTTTTCTTATTTGGTTGCTGTGTCTAGGACTTCTAGTATTTTGTGGAATAAAAGTGAGTGTGGACGGGCAGCCTGGGTGTCTCAATCGATTAAGCCTCTGACTTCAGCTCAGGTCGTGATCTCATGGTTCATGGGTTCGAGCCCTGTATCTGGCTCTATGCTGACAGCTAATTCAGAGCCTGGAGTCTGTCTTCAGATTCTGTGTCCCCCTCTCTCTCTGACCCTCTTGTGCTCATGCTGTCTCTATCTCTCTATCAAAAGTAAATAAAACATTAAAAAAATTTTTAAAAAAGTGAGTGTGGATATCCTTGTCTTGTTCCTGATCTTAGAGGAAAAGTTTTTCACTATTGAATGTGATGTAAGCTATGGATTTTTCACATATAGTCTTTATTATGTTGAAGTATATTCCCTTGAAACCTGTTTCGCTGAAAGTTTTTATCATGAATGGATGCTGTACTTTGTTAAATGCTTTTTCTGCATCTATTGAGGTGATCATATGATTTTTTAATCCTTCATTGTTTTGGGTTTTTTTTTTTAAAACATTTATTTTTGAGAGACAAAGAGAGACCGAGCATGAGATGGGAAGGGGCAGAGAGAGGGAGACACAGAATCTGAAGCAGGCTCCAGGGTCCGAGCTGTCAGCACAGAGCCCGACTCTGCGCTCAAACTTTTGGACTGTGAGATCATGTCCTGAGCTGAAGTTGGATGCTCAACTGACTGACTGAGCCACCCAGGTGCCCCTATCCTTCATTTTTAAAATGTGGTATATCATGTTGATTGATTTGTGGATATTAAACAATCCTTGGATCCCTGGAATAAATCTCAGTTGATTGTGGTCAATGATCCTTTTAATGTATTGTTGAATGTCATTTGCTAGTATTTTGTTGAGGATTTTTGCATCTATATTCTTCAGGGATATTGGCCTGTAATTTTTTTGGGAGGGTTGGTAACATCTTTGATTTCAGTGTAATGCTGGCCTTGTAGAATGGATTTGGAAGTTTTCTTTCCTCTTCTCTTTTTTGAAATAGGTATTAACTCTTCCTTAAATGGTAGTACTTGTCTGTGAAGCCATCTGGTCCTGGACTTTCATTTGTTGGGATTTTTTTTTTTTACTGTTTGAATTTCATTACTAGTAACCAGTCTGTTCAGATTTTCTATTTCTTCCTGATTTAGTCTTAGAAGAATGTGTTTTTAGAAATTTTTTCCATTTCTTTTAGGTTGTCCAGTTTGTTGGCATATAATTTTTAATAGTTCTTACAATCCTTTATATTTCTGTGGTGTCCATTGTTACTTCTTTCATTTCTGGTTTTATTTGAGTCTTTCTCTCTTTCTCTCTTTTTGTTGAGTCTGAAGGTTTGTCAATTTTGTTTATCTTTTTAGAGAACTAGCTGTTGGTTTCATTGCTCTTTTCTATTGTGTTTTTATTCTATTTAATTTTTTTCTACTCTGCTCTTTATTATTTCTCTCCTTCTACTAACTTTGGGCTTTATTTGTTGTTCTTTTTTAGTTCCTTTAAGGTTAGATTGTGTATTTGAGACTTTTCTTGTTTCTTGAGGCAGGCCTGTATCTCCATAAACTTCCCTTTTAGAACTGGTTTTCCTGCGTCCCAAATATTTGAACTGTTGTGCTTCCATTTTGCTTTGTCTCCAGGTATTTTAAAATTTCTTCTTTGATTTCTTTGTTGACCTATTGATGGTTTACTAGTGTGTTGTTTATCCTCCACTTTCTTGTATTTTTTTCTTCATCTCTTTATTATAGCACTTAACACTTTATATTGTAATTTATTTGCTTCAGTTCCTCAGTGCTGGCCAGTGGAACTTATTGGACTGTACAGTGAGGTAGCTGCTAGTTATGTGTAGCTATTAAGTACTTTATTTTTCTATTTGACAGAGAGAGTGAGGAAGTGAGAGCAAGAGCCAGTGAGAGGGTCAGAGAGGTGGGGGGGAGGAGAGAGGGAGGGAGGAAGGGAGAGAGGGAAGGAGGGAGGAAGGGAGGGAGGGAGGGAGAGAGAGAGAGAGAATGAGAATCTCAAGCAGGCTTCACACTCAGCAAGGACCCTGATGTGGGGCTCAATCTCACGACTCTGGGATCACGACCTGAGCCAAATCAAGAGTCTGACGCTTAACTGACTGAGCCACTCAGGCATCCTGCTCTTGAGTATTTGAAATGTGATTAGTATTAATGAGGAATCATTTTAAATTTTATTTATTTTTAATTAGTTTAGATGTAAATAGTCATAGCATAGATAGTGCATTAGATAGATGAACTCCACAGAGATCATGTATTATGTATCTTTGTGTCTTCAGAGTCAAAACATATGCCCCAGTTATAATAGCACCCTGGCAAACGTGAAAGGACTTATGTTAAAAGATATGCTTGAGGTGAAAATGGCGGTTTTATTCCTAGAGGCAATCTAAACTGAGCTACTCAAATGTATCTCATCTATTGATGTTGTGTTAGTCAGCTCTTGCTGCACTAATGGTCTGTGATAAACAACCCTAATCTCTCAGTGGCATAACAACAAAATTTATTTCTTGCTTGGCTTTGACTTGGGTCCAGTCCTGCTCCGTGTGTTCAGGCACAATGTCTTAGTGGGGTGCCAACATTTAAAAGGCCAAGTTGTACCTTGCAAGCATATTTCAAACCTCTGCTTGTGTCACATTCATTTACATTGTGTTGACCAAAACAAGTCATGATTAAGCTCCAGTATGACTGGAATGCAGAATCATTTTGTTCCCATGGAGGACAGGTAGAGAAGAGTAGACATTTACTCACCAACAACAGTAACCACAGGTGAATGCTGGTTTTCTTTTCCTTAGAGCAGTGGTTCTCACCTGGGGATGATTTTGCCCCCTAGGGAATATTTGGAACTATCTGCAGATGTTTTTTGTTTGATAAAACTGCTGGAGAAGTGGGGGAAGATTGTGACTGACAACTAGTAGATAGAGGCCAGAGATGCTGCTAAATACTTTATAATGCACAGGATAGCCCTTGCTCCTGAAAGAATTATTCAGTGCACACTACCAGTAGTGCCCAGGTTGAGAAGACTTGCCGTAAAAGTTCTAAAATTTTAGCAGGCATCAGAATCACAGGGTTGGGGTGCCTGGGTGACTCGGTCAGTTAAGCGTCAGACTTCGGCTCAGGTCTTGATCTTGTGGTTCGTGAGTTCGAGCCCCATGTTGGGCTCTGTGCTGACAGCTCAGCACCTGGATCCTGCTTCAGATTCTGTGTCTCCCTCTCAGATTCTTTAAAAACATTTTATTTTTTTAAAATTTTTTCAAAAAATTTATTTCAGAGAGAGAGAGAGAGAGAGAGACAGTGTGAGCAGGGGAGGGTCAGAGAGAGAGGGAGATACAGAATCTGACACAGGCTCCAGGCTCTGAGCTGGCAGTCAGCACAGAATCTGATGCAGGGCTCGAACCCCCAGACCATGAGATCATGACCTGAGCCAAAGTCTGATGCTTAACTGCCTGAGCCACCCAGGCACCCCTTAAATACAGATTCTTAAATGTGTTAACACTGAAAGTTTCTGATACAGTGGGTTTAGAATTCCTAGTTAAGTTCCCACATGGCAGTGATGCTGCTGGTCCAGGGACCATATTGTGAGAACTACTGCCTTAAGAGTCAGTGCATCATATGAAAGTTTTTTTCTGGATAATATCGTTTCAGTGTGTTATCATGATACCTATCAAAGCTTATCACAGGTCTGTCTTCTGGTTCTTTTGTTTGGACTAAAAGAATTCAGATATAACACTGAATGGGAAGCTTTGGAAAAGACATTTACTGAATGAGTTATGGCACTGGCACATAAATAGATGCTTGTAAGATGTTCTGTTTGTGAGACATATTTTGAAGAACTAGAAGGTGATAATCATACTTAGTATTCCAGAGGTAAAGATTTAGACTGATTAATTCTTGATGAGATTGTACCTACTTAGTTGGACTGTTAGAGTTTCATGAACAATATCAATTAGAAAGAAACTTGAAATAATGAGTCTTGAGTTACAGGACAGCTCTTACTCTGGATAAGTTATTCAGGTTTTTTGTTTAATGTTTATTTTACTTGTTAAGAAAAAACACCATTTTATGAAATTCTTTGAGTACACACTTGTAAAATTGTGAAATGAAAGAGAAAAAAACTAGCCAAATAGCTAAAATAAAATGTGGCGAAAGGTCTTTTCATTAATAGAATATTTATCAGTGGAGCTCTTAAGGAAGAGTCATGTAACTGAATTCTCCTCTTAGGGAATTCATAAACTGGCAAGAAAAAAAAGGGACTTAAAACTTAAGAACTCTTCACAAAAAGTAGCAAAACAACTTTTTATATTATAATTTATCTTATAACTTGGAGTACTGAATATTCTGGATTAGGCTTATAAGTAACATATAAAGAAAGAATAGAAGCACGTTCTAAGGCAGCATGGTCCAGTAGACATATAATGCAAGTTGCATGTGTAACTTAAATTTTTCTAGTATCTATGTTAAAAAGGATAAAGAAATGGATGCAACTAATTGTAATAATATGTTTTAATGCAATATGACTTATTAACGAAACAGTCTGGATTTCATACTAATGTGTATTTTGCACTTATAGCAAATCTCAAGTTGAACTAGCCCTATTTCTTCAGTAGTCCCATGGCCACCATATTGCACAGCACAGATCTAAGAGTTACACAGTGAGTAATGGAGAACCCAGTTTTTATATTTTAAGAAGATTTCTTTGGTACAATAGAAAGCCATTTTTGAACATTTATCTTGGTCACTGTCTGAATTCAGACTATCACCACTTGGAATTTGGATTACTTAGAATGGCTTTCTCCCTCCCTGACAATGAAGAATCTATCTGAAGATCCTGATCTGATTATTTCCTGATCATATAACTTACCTAATAAAAATTCATCAGTAGGTTGGCATATTTTTCAAGATAATTTATACTCCATATCTTAGTGCATAAGAGTCTATATGATCTGACTTAGGTTCATTTCTTGATGCAGCTCAGTGTGTAGCCTTAGCTCCCCAAAGTTACCTTTGTTTCCTATAGATTCCACTTTTCCTTTTCCATGCCATTACGTGTTTTTTTCTTTTTACTGAATGGTCTTTAACCTTGCCCTTCTACCTCTTTACTTAGCTAACTCTTTTTATTTCAGAATTCAATGCAAACGTTATTTTTTCTGGAAGAACCTCTCATTCACTAGTATATACTATAAAGGCAGCATATGAAGATTTAAGATACAAATCTCAGACTAGGCAGAGCGTATTTGGATCACATGGAACAGATATAGGGTTAATATCCATAATAGTAAAAGAGTTATAAATCAATAAAAAGAGCAAAGTGCAATGAAAATATAGGAGGTTGTGAATAGGTACTTTCTGGGGCGCCTGGCTGGCTCAGTAGGTTAAGCGTCCGACTTCAGCTCAGGTCATGATCTCATGGTTTGTTGGTTCCAGCCCTGCATCGGGCTCTGTGCTGATGGCTCAGAGCCTGCTTCAGATTCTGTGTCTCCCTCTCTCTCTGCCCTTCCCTCACTTGTGCTCTGTCTCTCTCTCTCTCTCTCAAAAATAAAAATATTAAAAAAAAGAAAAAAATGAATAGGTACTTTCTATAAGAAGAAATATAAATGATCAATGAAAGTTTGAAATATAATTTTTTACCTATCGGGTTAGTAAATACTTAAAAGAATAATTTCATTTTAACATGAATACAGAGAAGTGCTGTCCAACAGAAATATAATTCAAACACCTTATGTAATTTAAATATCTAGTACCCCTATTAAAAATTAAAAAGGTACAGTTTTCATAATTTATTTTGTCTCTATATATCCAAAATGACTTCAATATATAATCAATATATAAAAACTTATTAAATATTTAATGTTTTTATACAAAGTCTTCAAAATCTAGTGTAAAGATTTCAGAATATCACAATTTTTACTGGTTACATAAAGGAATATATATCCTTGTACGTTATTGGTGAGAATTCATTTTGGAGAAGAAATTGGCAATATTTATCAAATTAAAAATTCAAATGACTCAGGGTTCTATTCCTAGAAATCTATCCTCCAGAAATACTAATATGTATTTGAAAATTTTAGATAGGTAGATGTTTACTGCAGTGTTGTTTGTAACAGGAAAATATTGGAAACATCCTAAGTATCCTGTAAAGGTTTGGTTAAACAATTATTATATTTCCAGACAGTGAGATATTGTATAACCTTTAAAATATGTGGGAGCTGTTTAGATTAACTGAGTTATTATATGAGTTAAATATTACATGCATTCTTTACATATTGCATTTTTTAGAATGTGCCTGGCACATAGTAAATGTGATACCAGTATTTGCTGCTATTATTGTTGTTTTTGTGACTATTATTAATTATTATTGATATAGAAGAATCTCTCAGATAAGTGGAAAAGAAAAACAAAGTGTAGAACTATGTATCACATGCCATTATTTGTGTAGAGCAGAAAAAGAATTATACATTTGTTTGTATATGTGTATAGTATGTATGAAAGAATATGTAAAAAATTGATAACATTGATTATATTTGGAGGGAAACTCGATGGTGGGAGAGGATAGAGACTTTCCACCATGTTCTTTTTTGTACCTTTTGAATTTGATCCAAAATGAATATACTACTTAGTCAAACATTAAAATGTAAATTAAGTCTATTTCTCTTAAATATCTTTGAAAAATCCACACTTTACAATGAAATTATTTATATAATTAGTATGCATTATTATGATTTTAATCAAAAACCATACAGTATATTTTTATTTCCGTTATCTAGAATAGCTAGATATGCGATTCTGGGCAAATTTAATTTTTGACTAATCAGAATGTTGATTGTTGAAACACTTGGTTTCAAAATGTATGTAACTTTTGAAAATATTTCTAAGATGTCCTTTTTTTTTTGTCACAAGAAAGATGTATGGCATCTTGAACTTAATAAATTTTGATTTTGTAGGACATGAGGATCATTCTTATTACCACCTTGTAGAAAGTATAAAAAACTGGATTTGAAGACACGCTGTCTTTAGAATATATCCTTTAAAAATTAAAGCCAACAACCAAGAACAGTTGGCCCTAATGTCACCTTTTGTGTGTGCAAATGATATTCTAAGAGTTGAGATCTGGTTAAGAAGATGGAGGAATTCTAATTGAAAGTTTAAAGTATTGACCATCCACTTTATCAAAATTTCTGGACAAATATATATGGTAATTTTATATTTTAAATATATAGCTCTTTCTTTTTCATGAGAACTTACCGTCACTTGTGTTTTAGGATTTGGAGTGGATCAGTTACGAGATGACAATCTCGAAACTTACTGGCAATCAGATGGCTCCCAGCCTCATTTAGTAAACATCCAATTCAGGTAAAACATTTTTGATTTTTCGATTTGTGTAGGCTAAGTGGACAAAGTAATCTATCTTATTTACATAAAATGAAAGAAATATAGAAATTATAGTGAAATGCACAACTTGTTTTTATAAAACTTGAGATTATTTTTCTGCTTATTTAGATTGTGTTTTAAGTTTACTCTGTCTTGCTTTTGTAAATTCTTTATAGTACTTTACACAGGTCCTTTTACATGGAGATTTCTTAAATATACTTCTCAATGTGATTTATTTTGGAAAAACAAAGCTTTGCTTATGACCTAATACAATGCCTTAATTCATGACAGTGAATACACCCGGCGTGATAATAGTAAGTTCTTTAGGTATAGACAATTCACATAATTTTCAGGTTTGTATTTCCATTTGGAAAAAAATGTTTTAACTTAGAACCTCTAAGGACATTTTCAGTTTTGAATTGTTTACTTTTTTGGGGAAAGGAAAATAACCATGTGTTTTTCAATTGCTTTAAATTTATTGAGATAGATGGAAACCAGTAACTTGGTTATCTTTCTCCATTTATATCATCCGTTTTAACATTTTTTGGCATTGTATTTTTAGTTTGTTTTTCTCACCGAGGGTACAGAGCAGCAAGTTTCTTATGAAGAAGCCAGATAATAAGTATTTTAGGCCTTCTGGGCTGTCGGGTCTTTGTTGCAACTACTCAGGCCATTACAGCATGAAAGCAGCCACAGGCAGTGCGTACTGGCGAGTTTAGCTATTCTAAACTCATTTTTAAAAAGTAGATGGAGGGCAGAGTCCCCCACTGGGCTGTAGTACGCCAACTCCTGCCCTTGTGTATTAAATGTATATATGCCAGAAATAAAAACAGTACCTAATATTTTTTTAAAAGACTAAAAATATCAGATACTTTGCTAAAACCCCTTATATATTTATTTTGAGAAAGAGAGTATATGGGGGAGAGGCAGAGAGACAAAGAAAGAGAGAGAATCCCAGGCAGGTTTATCATTGCAGAGCCCGATCCAGGACTTAAACCTCATGAACTATGAGATCGTGATCTGTATGGAAGTCAGATGTGTAACTGACTGAGCCAACCCAGTGCCCTTAGGCCAGTTATTTTAAAGAATGTCCTTCAATTTGAGTTTCTTTGATCTTTATTAATAACTTCGGGTTAGACATGTTTAGGAAAAATGGCACAGAAGTGATATTACGTCCTTGTCATTGCATCTTACTACTTAGGGTACATGATTTTCATACTGTCCCATTAATGATAATGTTTACTTCTATTATATGATTAAGTTAGTGTCTACTAAACTTCTTCACTTAGTTTCTTTGATTTTTAAAAAATATTAATTGATATTAATAATCAAAATTATTGTTTAATGTTTATTTTTTTGAGAGAGAGAGGGAGAGACAGAGCATGAGTTGGGGAGGGGCAGAGAGAGAGGGAGACACAGGATCTGAAGCAGGATCCAGGATCTGAGCTGTCAGTACGGAGTCCAAGTCAGGGTTTGAACCCATAAACTGCAAGATCATGACCTGAGCCAAAGTTGGATGCTTAACCGACTGAGTCACACAGGTGCCCCAGTAATCAAAATGATTAGTATCAGCATGGACTCAGAGGTTACTGTTTTACCACCTACTTTAAATTTATTATTACATCATTTGTGTCAGTACTCATATTGCCTTGGCCTCATACAGACTTGGCCTGTGAGAGTCTTCCAGTTGACTATTACTTTTTGACAGTCTCTGTTATTACTTGAGCAATTTCTTAAATGTTCTGGCACAAGATTCTGTTCCCTATTTCTCCAAGGGAATCAGGTGTATTTTAACGGAGAATAGTACTTAGAAACCAGATCTTGTTTCGGGTGTGCTAATTGCTATTAGGATGTTACCGTTTTTGAGCCTTCTCAGTGAGGAGATGTATGTATGTAACATATATATTTATGTATACATGCATAAACATATTTACATCTGTATTTATCTCTCAGTCTATACATATACACACATAAAATCATAAATTCATATGGACACATTCAGTTCCAATCAAGAATGAACAGGGCTTATTTTAGTATTTTTTTTTCTTTGTATTTATAAGCCCTTCCTTCATGAATGAGAACCTGATTAGTTTTCTTATCCTTTCTTAATATACCTGAGTCCCCTTGTATGTAACCAGTCTTCCATTTCTCTCATTGTCCCCTGAACCTCCCCCTAGGCTCTTAGCCTGTTTTGTACTGTTGCCTTTTCATTCTGTCTTCTTCTCCCCACTTGGAGTTAACTTTTTCTCCTGGTCCGGGCTCTGGCACCTTATGTTAGTCACTCTCATGTGTAGATGTACTCCCCAGTCCACCTGAGCTTTGACATTGCATGCCAAACCAGCTTTCTCACCCTTGTTGGCTCCAGAACCTCACTGCATGGTGTGGATACCCTCTTTCCCCCTTTGGGCTTGACCCTCCGTGATAGGCTGCCGTACAACGTGGATGCCTTCTCATTAGACACAGGCTCTTACATGCTGCTACCTTGTGATGTGGATGTCTTCATCACCCCACTTAGGCTCTAGCACCCCATACCTGGCTGCTCTCTTCTTCAGAATTCTCCTCACTTCCACATAGTCTCCGACATTCCGTGCTACACTCTACTCCACACCCCTCACTCTCTGTTTGAATGCACTCCTCACTATGAACAGCCTCCAGTATCCCATTTTTGTGTAGGTGCCTGTCCCCAGTGGTCATTTCTACAAGCTTTAGGATTGCATCATTCAGGTTTTTTTTTAAATTTCTGAGAGAGAGAGAGAGACAGAGAGACAGAGAGACAGCATGAGCAGGGGAGGGTCAGAGAGAGAGGGAGACACAAAATCTGAAACAGGCTCCAGGCTCTGAGCTGGCTGTCAGCACAGAGCCAGATGCAAGGCTTGAACCCAACAACTGTGAGATCATGACCTGAGCTGAAGCCGGACGCTTAACTGACTGAGCCACCCAGGTGCCCCCTTTTTTGTTTTGTTTTGTTTTGTTTTTTTAGGACTGCATCATTGAAAAAGCGGAAGTGTTTTTCATATAAAAAATAAAAGAAGGTTCTTTTTATATAAAAGTTTTGTTTTATTCTTAAAGTGCTTTTTAAAATCAAAATGACTTTGGACACTAGTTCCTATATTAGTGGATAATAAGCTATTTTATTTCAAATAGATGAAATATAATAGTAAACTGTAATTCTACACTTAATCTGCATTCCTGTGTCCCCTTCTTCCAAAAAAAATCCTAAGCTGGAGATGAGAAAGGAAAACAAAACAAGAAGTATGAAGATATATAGTAGTTTTGGTTGACAGTAAGTTTAATCTTCGTTAACAGTGTGATGTGGCTGCCACAAGAGCTTATGTGATCTTAGAATGCAGAAATGGAAGCGTAGAGCCTAGGAAGACCTCGTGGTGTATAATGTTCCCTTTTGGCTTTCCCCTTTAACACTGGTAAAGAAACCTGGAATGTTCTCAGAAGAAAGTGGGTAGAATAATTAGGGAATTGAAACCAAACAACATAATATAAAAACTGGGAACATCAAGTCTGCTGAAGATTCTGGGGGACATGGTAGATCTCTTTATATAATTGGAAGGATTTATACTTTGTGGAGGATTAGATTTCTTTTGTGTGAAAAGAAAAACCTTTGTCCAAAAGATGGGAGTTACATAGAGACCAGTTTTACCTTTATTAAGGGAAACTTTTTTTTCTTTTTAAAAAATTTTTTAATGTTTTATTTATTTCTAGGAGAGAGAGAGAGACAGTGTGAGCAGGGGAGGGTCAGAGAGAGAGGGAGTCACAGACTGAAACAGGCTCCAGGCTCTGAGCTGGCAGTCAGCACAGAGCCCGACGCGGGGCTCGAACCCACGAACCACGAGATCATGACCTAAGCGAAAGTCGGATGCTTAACCGACTAAGCCACCCAGGCACCCCAAGGGAAACTTTTTAAAAATTTTTTAATGTTTATTTTTGAGAGAGAGAGAGAGCACAAACGGGGGTGGGGGACAGAGCGAGAGGGAGACACAAAATCGGAAGCAGGCTCCAGGTTCTGAGCTTCAGCACAGAGCTTGATGCAGGGCTTGAAATCACGAGCTGTGAGATCATGACCTGAGCTGAAGTTGTGCACCTAACTAACTGAGCCACCCAGGCGCCCCTATTAAGCAAGACTCTTAAAAATTAGAACTGATCAAAGATAATGTACTGAGTTTCCATCAGAAAAAGTTTGAATCTGGGTATTTATTTTACCTGGTACAGATGGTTAGATCATTTGACCCTCTAAGCTTATATTAAGCACTATGGGCTTATGATTCTGATTATGTCTAATTAAAATATGTTATTTTTCACTTTGCTGTATGTTTACCATGTTTCTTTGTGAAATAGTTTTAAATGTTAGAATATCTCAATTCAAGACTAGACACCCTACCTGTTGAAGTGTCATGTAGGACTCATGCATTTAACATCCACTTTTATTTGGAAAACTTTCCTATTTTTCTGATTTTCTTTAGAGGGATGACAGCCATGCTGAAAATTTACAAAGAAATAATCTTCATGAAAATTTGGATACGATAGATTTAAAACTGTTATCTGTTAAATAAATAAATGAAGAGAAAAGAGTTTCCCCCACTGAAAGAGAGGATCCTCTCAGCAATTAGGGAAAAAATGCTAAGGGAAAGAGGGAAAGGGTCATATATCCTAAGAAAATGAAATATCCTTTGAGTGCATAATACTGTAATTTAGCAGAAAATAGGGAGGGTTTTTTGCCTTTTCTGTTTGTAAAGAGTTAGTATTCTTGAGAAGAGTTTTGAAATTTGTTAAGAATTACCAAAGAAATTGGGGCGCCTGGGTGGCTTAGTCGGTTAAGCGTCGGACTTTCGCTTAGGTCATGATCTTGCGGTTCGTGGGTTCGAGCCCCGCGTCGGGCTCTGTGCTGACTGCCAGCTCAGAGCCTGGAGCCTGTTTCAGAGTCTGTGTCTCCCTCTCTCTCTGACCCTCCCTTGCTCACACTGTCTCTCTCTCTCTAGAAATAAATAAAAATATTTAAAAAAAAAAAAAAAGAATTACCAAAGAAAAATTAGAGTGTAATTTGGCTTAATATGGAACATTTAAAGTAATACCAGTTTAAAAAGTTAACTACTAAAATATAAAGCTGAGCCAGAACAAAATAAAATTTCTGCTTGTGTTTGGTCTGCCGTCATCAAAATTTCTGCAAATTTTATTAAATATGATCTTGATTATCATTTTTATCATGGTAATGATAAAGTAATAAGAAATATACACCATTCATAATTATACACCATTTATAATGATTTTCATATCATGAAGAAGTTTATTGAAATAACGAGAAACAGAAGAATGTTAAATAAAATATTGAAAGTTATACTGGCTTGCTTGTTTTGAAGAGAAAGATTGATAGTTTTTTTTTAAACTAATTCACTTTTTAAAAATATTTATTTTTTAGAGGGAGAGAACATGAGTTGAAGCAGGCTCCTGCTGACAGCAGCAAGCCTGTTGTGGGGCTCAAATTCATGAACTGTGAGATCATGACCTGAGCTGAAGTCAGATGCTCAACCAACTGAACCACCCAGGCACCCCAAGAAAGGTTGATAGTTTAATAGTGAGGTAAATGATAAATCCTATTTAGAAAGCACTTTGAACAGGGCCGCCTGGGTGACTCAGTTGGTTAAGGGACTGACTCTTCATTTCATTTCAGATGGAGCCCCAAAACCCCACTTCGGGTTCTGAGCTCTGCGCTGACAGCATGAAGCCTGCTTGGGATGCTCTGTCCCTCTTTCTCTGTCCCTACCCCATATGCATATGCATATGCATATTCTCTGTCTCTCTCTCTCTCTCTCTCTCAAAACAAATAAAATGAAAATAAACATTTAATTAAAAACTCTTTAAAAATGAAAAAAGACCAGTTTGAATGAAAAGAACTTTGTAAATTTAATAATGCCATTTACACATATATGGCTGTAAATTGATTAAACTAGGTCACACAAATTAGCTTCCCTACTTCCCCAAACTGCTGACTATTCATAACTTTTATGCTTTAATTACTTTTAGGTTTTTAAAAAGTACTAGGTAACAGATTAACACTAGGACCTATCTTGTGGCAGCACTGCAGTTTTAGCACTTAGACATCTTTGTAAAAAGGCATTTGTAAAATTAGTGAGTGAATAGTTTATTGCATTTCTCCCTTATTTTCAAAAAACAGAGCAAATGGAAAAATCAAAGTGCCGATGCCATTAAAAAAATAACGGGTACTAGAGGCTCCTGGATGGCTTAATTGGTTAGGTGTCTGACTTGGTTTCAGCTCAGGTTATGATCTTATGGTTTATGAGATTGAGCCCTGCATCAGGCTCTGCACTGACAGCAAGGAGTCTGCTTGGAATTCTTTCTCTCTTTCTCTCTCTTTCTTTCTTTCTCTCCCCTCTCCCCACTTGTGCTCTCCTCACAGGAGACTGTAGGCATCTACTTCCATTTAACCAAAAATTAAAAAAAAATTTTAAGGTTTATTTATTTTTGAGAGAGAAAGAGACAGAGAACAAGTGGAGGAGGGGCAGAGAGAGAGGGAGATACAGAATCTGAAGCAGGCTCCAGGCTCTGAGCTGTCAGCCCACAGCCTGATGTGGGGCCCGAACTCATGAACCATGAAATCATGACCAGAGCCGAAGTCAGATGCTCAACTGACTAAGCCATCCAGCCTCCTCTATTATTCTTTATATTTTAATGAAGGATGTGAGCTCTTTGTTTTCTATGGTTTGTATTGGAGAGATTCTGTAGTTATATCATTATATTCCTGGTCCTCTGCAACATTTAAACTGCTGCTAATCCCATCCAGTGAATTTCTTGCTAAAGATTTTTTTTCATGTCCACAAGTTCCATTTAAAAATATTTTTCATCTTTCCCACATTATGCTCATGTTTTCTTTTAAGTCTTTGAGCATCTTTATGGCAGACTATATTTTCCAGTAGGTTGACAATATTACTTTTGAATACACAGGCTCTTCTAAAACTTTGCTGCTGCCTAATCAAGAGGTGGCATCTTTGTCTCCTCACTTGAAACTGGTCAGGCCCTTGTGGATTTCTTGCCTGAGGGTAAAGCTGTTATGACACTGATTTCTAAGGCTAAGTCATAAAAAGTGTATAACTTCTGCCACGTTTTCTCTCTTCTATGTGAGAACCATTTGCCATGCTGTGAGAAAACCCACATCAAATGGAGAAGCCCATGAAAAAATGTACCAAAGTCCAAAGCCTTAGCTAAACTCTCAGCACCAGCTTTCTTGCCGTATTAGTGAATCATCTTGGAAGCAGATGCTTTACATCTCAAGTCAAGTTGCCACACCTGATGCTGTGTAGATCTTCCCTTCCAAGCCCTGCCCAAATTCTAGATTCATAAACAAAATAATGATTATTTTTTTAAGCCGGAAAGTTTCTTTAATGTTTATTTATTTTGAGAGAGAGAGAGAGAGAGCAGGCACGAGTGGGGGAGGGGCTGAGAGAGACAGAGACACAGAATCCAAAGCAGGCTTCAGGCTCTGAGCTGTCAGCATAGAGCCAGACACAGGTCTCCAAAACTCATGAGCCAAGAAGTCATAACCTGAACCAAAGTCCAACACTTAACCGACAGAGCCATCCAGGCATCCCTAAGCCACAAAGTTTTGAATTGTTTGCTGTGTACATGTAGGTATTTATATTTTCTCTTTTAATTCTGTCATTTCAGTTTTTTCCATATCTTTATTGACTGATTTTTGTCCTCATTATGGGTCACATTTTTCTAACTCTTTGTAGTAATTTTTTATTGGATACTGGATATAGTAAATTTTGTCTTGTTGAGTGCTGTTGTTTTGTTTTTAAAGACTTGATTTTGTTCTGGCAAACAGTTACTTAAATATCAGCTTGATGTTTTTTGAGGTTTGATCTCTTTATAGTGGGTCTAGAATACCTTTTATTCTGGGGCGGGGCTCAGCAAACTTTTTGTAATAAGGTAGATAGTAAATATTTTAGGCCTTACAAACCATAGCTGCTCAAATTTGTAGTGTAAAAGCAGCTATAGACAGTAGGTAAATGAATGGGTGTTGCTTTGTTTCAGTAAAACTTTACAGTAATAGTGTGTATGCCATATTTGGTCTGTGAGATGATTAATCTATTATGTGTTTGCATAAATATCCTTTTTTTTGTTTTTTTTTTTTTACAAATAGTTTATTCTTTTTTTTTGTTTTGTTTTGTTTTTACAAATAGTTTATTAACATAAATATCTTTTTAAAAAAAAATAACAGTCTCTTCCAAAACAAAAAAATAGAAGAATGTTACTGATTTACTTTTTGTGTGTCAATCTCTTTCATGTCTGGCTTGAGAGTGAACAGCTTGAGTCTCATTTATGTTTCTTCATTAAATCTTTTGGAACATCCCATGTCAGCATTTGGTAAACTCCACTGTGTACTCATAAAAGAATGATTCTGAAAAAGGCAAGTAACATCTTGATATTATTAGGAAAATAATTGTGACCTTGTTGGTCCCCTGAAAGGGTCTTGAGGTTCTCCACAGGTCCCCAGACCAACCTAAAATCACTTCTCTTGGGCAAAATTAGCCTCAAGTATACTAAAGTTTGACCCTCCTGGAATCTCAAATGAATGTCCTAGATACTTGAAGAGGTATTCTTACTCTCCACTTTGTTGGGAACTCCAGTGATTCCCTACCCTTTGTGACCTCTGGGAGTTGTTTGGCTTACTGCTTCCCAGTAATTGTTCCTTTCCCAGCAACTGGTGTTCTTTTCATGTCTTTGTAGAGTTTCACTCTATGCATGTGCAGGACACTCCATGCAGACTTTTGGAGTTTTTCCATAGATAGCTCCTGCCTTAGTTTAGTGAGTCTGAGACATTCTGTTAGGCTGTTCCCATCCTCCATTGCAGTCTAGAAATTGCCTTTAGTTGTTCATAGGGTTCACCTCATTTATTTCCATTCTATCCAGACTCACTACAGCCTGTTATTCAGTGTCTGCAGATAATTGTTTTATATATATTGTCTGGCATTTAGTTGTGAATGGGGTGGGGCAAGCTCTGTAGCAATTATTCCCTCATGGGCAGACATCTCTGATTTTTTGGGGTTTTTTTTTTTTTGGTCTTAAATAATAATTTTTATTTTAAAACCCATCAACAGTCTCACTTTTTTTTCTTCTTTAATTTTTTAAATGTTTAATTATTTTAAAAAATGTTTATTAATTTTGGGAGAGAGCACACACATGTACAGGAGAAGGGCAGAGAGAGGGAGAGAGAGAATCCTAAGCAGGCTCCATGCTCAGTGCAGAGCCTGATGTGGGGCTTGATCCCACCACCATGAGATCATGACCTAAGCTGAAAGCAAGAGTCAGAGACTTAACCAACTGAGCCATCCAGGCTCCCCAACGTTTATTTATGTTTGCGAGAGAAAAAGAGAAGTGTGAGCAGGAGCCGTGCAGAGAGAGAAGGCGATAGAGAATCTGAAGCAGTCTGTGCACTGATGGCAGAGAGCCCTACATGGAGCTCAAACCCATGAACTGTGAGATCACGACCTGAGTCGTAGTTAGATGGCCACCCAGGCGCCCCTCACTTTACTTTTTTGATACAAAGTCAGGGGTAATTAATCAGATGTGGGGGCATCCCCTGACTGGATGAGGACACTTCTTCAGAACGGTAGTGTATAATTGAAGAGAAGTTCTGACTCTTTTGAGAATATGATGGAAGCTGTAAAGCAGCTTCCATGAAAATTAATACATACCCATTCATGTGGGTTTTCTTTGAGCTGTCCATGGACATCTGGTGATCATCCCTGTGGAGGGCTCAGGGGCCTCCCAAACCTGTTATGTTTGCTGATTATTTTTTAAATTTTTACTTAAATTCTAGTTAGTTAACATACAGTGCAATATTGGTTTCAGGAGTAGAATTCAGTGATTCATTACTTACGTTCTACATCCAGTGCTCATTTTAGCAACTGTCCTCCTTATTACCCATCACCCATCTAGCCAATCCCCTGACCATCTCCCTCCGTCAACTCTCAGTGTCTTCTCTATCATTAAGAGTCTCTTATGGTGAGTTCCTTTCTCTCTCTCTCCTTCCTCCTCCCCACTTCCTCTATGTTCATCCTGTTTTGCTCTTTGAATTGGTATTTGCTTTTCTCTGACTTATCTCACTTAGCACGTCGTTGCATATGTGAAGATTTGATTCATTTTGCTAGCTGAGTAATATTCCAGTATGTACCACATCTTCCTTATCCATTCATCAGTTGATAGACATTTGAGCTCTTTCTATAGTTTGGCTATTGTTGATAATGTTGCTATAAACATTGGGATGGATGCATGTACCTCTTTCAATCTGTATTTTTGTATCGTTTGGGTAAATATCTAGTAGTGCAATTACTGGATCATAGGATGGTTCTCTTTTTAACTTTTTGAGAAAACTATACAGTTTTCTAGAGTAGCTGCCCCAGTTTGCATTCCTCCTAGTAGTGCAAGAGGGGTCCTGTTTCTCCACATCCTTGCCAACATCTGTTGTTTAATGAGTACTTAATTTTAAACACTATGACCTGTGTGAAGTGGTATCTCAGTGTAGTTTTTATATTTATTTCTCTGATGATGCGTGATGTTGAGCCTCTTTTCATGTGTCTGTTAGCTCTCTGGAGGTCTTCTTTGGAAAAGTGTCTATTCATGTCTTCTGCTTATTTCTTAACTGGATTATATGTTTTTTTAGGTGTTGAATTTGGTAAGTTCTTTATAGATTTTAGATACTAACCCTTTATCAGATGTGTCATTTGCAAATATCTTTTTCCATTCTGTAGGCTACCTTTTAGTTTTGTTGATTGTCTCCTTTGCTGTGTAGAAGTTTATCTTGGTGAAGTCTGAATATTCATGTTTGCTTTTGTCTCCCTTGCCTCTGGCAATGTGTCTAATAAGAAATTGCTCCAGCTGAGGTAAAAAACGCTGCTGCTTGTGTTCTCCTTTAGAATTTTGATGGATTCCTGCCTCATGTTTAGGTCTTTCATCTATTTTTAATTTATTTTTGTGTACGGTGTAAGAAAGTGGCTCAGTTTCTTCTGCATGTTGCTGTCCAGTTTTCCCAGGACCTTTTGTTGAAGAGGTGTATATATATATTTTTTTTTTCTTTTTTTTGTATATTCTTTCCTGTTCTGTTAAAGATTAGTTTACCTTATGGTTGTGGATCCATTTCTGGGTTTTCTATTCTGTTCCACTGATCTATGTGTCTGTTTTTGTGCCAATACCATACTGTCTTCATGACTACAGCTTTGTAATACAGCTTAAAGCTTTGGTTTTCTTTTTCAGGATTACTTTGGGATCTTTCAGAACTATTTGGAGTCTTTCCTGGTTCCCTACAAATTTTAGTCTTGTTTGTTCTAGCTCTGTGAAGAACACTGGTGGTATTTTTATAGGGATTGCATTGACTGCGTAGATTGTTTTGGGTAGTATAGACATTTTAGCAATGTTTGTTCTTCCAGTCCATGAGCATGGGATGTTTTTCCATTTCTTTGTATCCTCCTTAATTTCTTTCATAAGCATTCTATAGTTTTCAGAATATGGATCTTTTACCTCTTTGGTTAGGTTTATTTCTAGATATCTTATGGTTTTTGGTGCAATTGTAAATGGGATTGATTCCTTGATTTCTCTTTCTGTTGGTTCTTTATTGATATATACAAATGCAACAGATTTCTGTATGTTGATTTTATATCTTGCGGCTTTGCTGAATACATGTATTAGTTCTAGCAATTTTTTGGTGGAGACTTTTGTATTTTCTACATAGAGTATCTTGTCATCTGCAAATAGTAAAAGTGTGACTTCTTCCTCACCGATTTAGATGCCTTTTATTTCATTTTGTTGTCTGATTGCTGAAGGTAAGACATTCAGAACTATGTTAAATAGTAATGGTGAGAGTGGACATCCTTGTCTTGTTCCTGACTATAGAGGAAAAGCTCTCAGTTTTTCCCCATTGAGGGTGATATTAGCTGTGAGTCTTTCATATTTGGCCTTTATGATGTTGAGGTATGTTCCATCCCTACTTTGTTGAGGGTTTTTATCAGGAATGGATGCTAATTTTCAAATGGGTTTTCTGCATCTCCCTTTCTTGTATTAATGTGGTGTATCACATAGATTGATTTACAAATATTAAACCGACATTGAACCACGATCAGGTGGGATTTATTCCTGCTGTCCTTAAATTCCACTTGATCATGGTGAATAATTCTTTTAATATACCGTTGAATTTGACTTGCTAGTATCTTGAGAATTTTGTATACAGGTTCATCAGGGATATCGGCTGGTAATCCTCGCTTTTAGTGGGGTCTTTTGCTCTTCTGGTATCAAGGTAATGCTAGCCTTGTAGAATGAGTTTGGAAGTTTTCCTTCCATGTCTCTTTTTTGGAACAGTTTGAGAAGAATTGGTATTTACTTTTCTCTAAATACCATGTAGAATTCACTTGTGAATCCATCTGGTCCTAGACTATTTTTTGGGAGTTTTTTCATTACCAATTCAATTTCATTACTGGTAATCATTCTATTCTGACTTTCTATTTCCATTTGTTCCAGATTGCCCAATTTGTTGGCATGTAATTTTTTATAATATTTTCTTATAATTGTATTTCTGTGGTATTGTTTGTTTTCTCTCCTCTCATTTGTGATTTTATTCATTTGGGTCCTTTCCCTTGCTTTTGAGAAGTCTGGCTCAGAGTTTATTGATTTTATTAATTCTTAGTTTTGTTAATCTGTTCTGGGTTTTTTTGGTCTTTTTCTATATTGTTTATTTCTGCTCTAATCTTTATTATTTCCTATCTTATATTGGCTTTAGGCTTTATTTGCTGTTCCTTTTCCAGCTCCTTTAGGTCTAAGGTTAGGTTGTGTATTTGAGACTTTTCTTGCTTCTTGAGGTAGACCTGTAATGCAATGTACTTTTTCTCTTAGGACTGCCTTTGCTGTATCCCAAAGGGTTTGGATTGTCGTGTTTTCATTTTCATTTGCTTCCATGTACTTTTTTATTTCTTCTCTGATATCCTGGTTAGCCCATTCATTCTTTAGTAGAATGTTCTTTAGCTTCTATGTATTTGTGATCTTTCCAAAATTTTTCATAGCATTGTGATCTGAAAATATGCATGGTATAATCTCAATCTGTTTGTATTTGTTGAGGGCTGATCTTTGACACAGTATGTGATCTGTTCTAGAGAGTGTTCCATGTGTACTTGAAAAGAATGTGTATTTTGCTGTTTTAGGATAAGCTGTTCTGAATATATCTGTTAATAAGTCCATTCATCCAGTGTGTCATTCAATGCCATTGTTTCCTTGTTGATTTTTTTTAGATGATCTGTCCATTGCTGTAAGTAGGGCGTTAAAGTCCCCTACTATTATTGTATTATTACTGATAGTTTCTTCATGTTTGCTATTAATCAGTTTGTATATTTGGGTGCTTCTAAGTTGGGGACATCAATATTTATAATTTTTAGATATTCTTGATGGATATACCCCTTAATTATGGTATAATGCCCTTCTTCATCCCTTGTTACAGTCTTTGGTTTAAAATCTAGTTTGTCTGATAGAAGCATGGCTACTCCGGCTTTTCTTTTGATGTCCATAAGCATGATAGATGGTTCATCCCTTTCAATCTTGAGGTGTCTTTAGGTCTAAAATGAGTCTCTTATAGGCAGCATGTAGATGGGTCTTGTTTGTTTGTTTGTTTGTTTTTATCCATTCTGATACCCAATATCTTTTGACTAGAGCATTTAGTCTATTTACACCCAGAGTGATTTTTGAAAGATAGGAATTTAGTGTCATTGTGTTACCTGTAAAGTTTGTGTTTCTGGTGATGTTCTCTGTTCCTTTCTAGTCTTTGTTTCTTTGGTCTTTTTACCCACACCCAGAGAGTCCCCTTTAATATATCTTGCTGGGCTGGTTTAGTGGTCATGAACTCCTTTAGTTTTTGTTTGTCTGGGAAACTCTTTATCTCTCCTTTTATTCTGAATGACAGCCCTGCTGGATAAAGTATTCTTGCCTGCATATTTTTCCCATTCAGCATGTTGGTTGTATCCTACCATTCCCTTCTAGCCTGCCAAGTTTCTGTGGACATATCTACTGTGAATCTGATCTGTTTTCCCTTGTAGGCTAATGACTTTTTTTCTTTGCTGCTTTCAGGATTCTTTCCTGTCTGTGTATTTTGTGAATTTGACTATGATATGTCTAGATCATTAGTCAGTTTTTGTTGAATTTAATGGAGAGTTCTCTGTACTTCTTGGATTTTGATATCTGTGTCTTTCCTCAGATTAGGGACATTTTCAGCTATAATTTTCTCAAACCTTTTGCCCCTTTTTTCTCTCTCTTCATCTTCTGGGACTCATGTGATACAAATGTCTTAAAAAGTCTCTGAGTTCCCTAAGTCTACCTTGTGATTGAAACGTTTCTTTCCCTCTTATTTTCAACTTAATTATTTTCCATAATTTTATCTTCTGTATCACTGATTCATTTCTCTGCTTCATCCATCCTCTTTGTTGTGTCATCTATTCAGGGTTGCATCTCAGTTATAGCATTTTTAACTTAGGCCTGACTAGATATTAGTTCCTTTACCTCTGCAGTAAGAGAGTCTCTATTGTCTTTCCTGCTTTTTTCAAGCCTAGCTAGTATTCTTAAAATTGTTGTCTTCTAGTTTAGATATCTTATTTATATCTGTTTTTGTTAAATCCCTGGTCATCACTTATTCCTATTGTTTCCTTTGGGGTGAATTTCATTTGGCTTAAATCTAATTGGCCATAACTTAGTCATGTGGTCATATCTAGCTTTAGGGGAAGCTAGGGAATATAGTTTTTTAGCAGAATGCCATGAAGAAAGAAGAGAAAGGGGGCTGTTAGGTTGTCAACCCAGAATATCTGTCACTAATGTCTTCTCTTGCAATTTCATGGGTTCCCAGGGAGTTGAAAAATTATTCAGGAGTCAGCAGGTGAAGACCAAAATATCATCCTTGTAAAACTGACAAAGCTGATGTTTGAGAAAGGGGCCTACATCTGCAGTTAAGTGTATTTGCTAATATTGAACCCTAGAATTAAACAGACTTGCCCATCCAGTCATGAAGGTGTCAGACTAGGTAGAGCCTGCCCCTATTAAATTTGTGGCATGAAGGAACAAAGTCAGCATGTATGTCCTGCCAGCAACTCTTTCTGAGAAGAAAGGGAGTCCTCGGTGAGGAATAAAGAGGCTAGGATTGTTACTTATGTCATCAGAAATGGGGACATGTTACCCCTCTTCCCTTTCTTACAGAACTTGACCCTGAGAGTTTAGCACAATGCTTGGCATAGAATAAGCATTCAGAATATGGTGACTATTATTATAATGATGATTTGAGTAATTTAAGTAGCTGCCATGATGTCTCATAATCTATGCTTTTAATCTTCCCGCAATACATTGCTGTTTGACACATAGCATGTGTAAATTTTCTGTGCAATATTATTTTTTACATTCACCATGAGATAAAGGTAATAAATAATTTTAAAAGGCTTTATGTGGGGGCGTCTGGGGGCTCATTCGGTTAAACGTCTGGCTTCGGCTCAGGTCATGATCTCGCGGTTCGTGGGTTCGAGCCCTGCGTCAGTCTCTGTGCTGACAGCCAGCTCAGAGCCTGGAGCCAGTTTCAGATTCTGTGTGCCCTCTCTCTCTGACTCTGCCTTGCTCACACTGTGTGTGTCTCTCTTTCTCAGAAATAAATAAAAACATAAAAAAATTTTTTAAAAAGGCTTTATGCATACATTTTAGAGTAATAGTTTTTGCAAATGTAATTAAATTATGTATATAGCATAAATTATAAATATGATTTCTGGGAATACATGGATCTTAACTTATGGCAGATAAAATTTAAAAAACTACAGATATGTACATAGTACTGTAAATTGGTATCATTGACTGTTGAGTGAGTTAAGTATAATTAATTAACAGCAAGATGATAGTGGTTAAGGTCATGTGAAGCAGATAGACACATCTTTGAACTCCAACTATGCCTACATACTAGCATTTTTACCTTCAGCCAGTTATTATTAACCTTAGTGTTCTTGTTTTTCTTTTTTTTAAATCAGTAATATTAAGGTGGGAATAGCTTCTGTATCCAAGGTTAAGAAGTGAATTAAATAATACATAAAAAGCTTTACTTCTGGGCCAAAGTATTCATTTGCTGTTTTCTACTCTTGCTGTTGTTTTTATAATTATTCATATTGTTATTGTTCTTTGCTTTTCTAAGCTCAACCTGATTATCTTCAAATGTTCCAGTGACTAAGTTATCTTGAATTTCCTAACTTGGAGATAAAAATTACTCTGAGCAGCAGAAAACTTGGTCCTTTAGATCTACTTTTGTTTAAAAAAGAAAAGCAAAAGTCTTCAAGAGTAATCTTCATGATCTTTGATCTCTCCATAATAAGAATGACCTTTCACTGCCTGCTCTAGGCTCATCAGGAAAAGATCTTTTGTGTGCCCTTCAGATTTTCCCCTCGTCCCTTGCTTCCTCTCATGTCTCCTTCCTGGCCCAACAGAAAGAGAAAGATGTCAGTTTGATACCTCTGGCCTCTTCTGAAAACCTGGTAATGGTATTTATCCTGTCAGCAGTTCGTGGGTATTTAATGTTTTACATCTTGATCTGTCTTTATTATTTGAAGAAAAGTCCTTAACTTTCCCCATTCCTTTTTGATGAATAGCTTGGGCTATAGAAGTTTGGTCCCTTCACTAAGAGCTACAGATCCCCTGCTGTTTTTATTGGTTGACTTTTGACACAGACTACTTCTGTTCAAGGAGCTCATTGTTAATAAGTTAGTGCCAGTTTATACCAGAACTTAACTTTTAAAGCATGTTTAAATAGACTTCTTAATGGTTTTTTTGGTTGATGTTTAAAATTGTCTAGTGTTTTTTTTTCCCCTAATGACCCAAATAGCACATGTTTAATGTAAAAAAATTTTTTTCAGAAAATATATAAATCATAAAGAAAATAAAGCTCTCTCATAGATCTGCTCCACCAAAATAGTCACTTTTACTATTATTGTATGATTCTATCTATGTCTTTATATAAAAATATATGTAATGTATACTCATACATACATGTAGGTGTATATGCCTTTAAATATTTTTTTTGTTTTCCCCAAAATGCAGTCCTTCTGTGTATACTGTATACCTTTTGTAATCTGCTTTTTTCCCTAACCCATATATGTGTCTGATTATTTGAAATAGTTGTATAGGATTTCATTGAATAGATATAACTTACTTAAATAATTACCTATTGAGATGGATATTTGGGTTTATAATTTTTCAGTAATTTGAGCCCAGGGTAATAAACATTTTTTTCTTAAGCACCTGTATTATTTTTGTTTCTTAATGTATTCTTAGAAGTTGAATTCATGGGTCAAAGGCTGTGTGCCTAACAGCTCATTATGACAGTAACTTTTTCTAATCAAATTTAGGTATTATCAGTCACTAATATTTTTCAGTATGAATTAGAAAACTAATGTCTATGTAGTTTAATTTCTATTTTTTTGATTATTAGAGATGAAAACATTTTCATGTTTTTTGGCTANCTTATTTTCCTAAGATATATATATTTTAAACACAGAATTTTATTTCTTGTATAATATAATAAATTTTGCTTTAAAACTATACTTTTATAGAATATGTGTTATAATATATACTTATATATTATAAAATTATAAATGATTTTGGTTTTTCTGGACTCAATTTCTTACTTAGCTAGTTATTTACAAGTATTGACATAGGAAATTAAGTAACTAGTAAAGAAAAACAAACCTTGTAGAGTAACTTATTTGTTATAAAATGTAAATGAAGAAGACTGAAATTCTTAATGCTTGTTTGCACATTAAGGTACCTATTTTAGTGTAAATGTTTTTAATTTGCTTAAATCTGTTTCTTGACCATGTTCTAGATAAGAGATGCCTGTATGAATGTGTATCTGTATTTTACTTGTTCTTCATTTTCATCATTGTTAGAATGAAAAGAAATGGAAATTATTTATTGAAGTAAGTACTCATTTGAGTGAACTACGATTGGAAGATGTTTCAGGCATAATCTTCCCATGTGATAAAGAGCATGTTTTTATTTTGTTGCTTTTTAGAAGAAAAACAACAGTGAAGACATTATGTATTTATGCAGACTACAAATCTGATGAAAGCTATACTCCAAGCAAGATCTCGGTCCGAGTCGGAAATAATTTTCACAATCTTCAAGAAATTCGGGTATGTCTTTCACGTTTTTAAAAATATGTTATCCTGTAACTCTTGCCCTTTAGAAAATGGTTACACTTGACATTAGATTAGTCAGATTAAAATATTAATATATAAAAGGAAAATTAATATATAAGAAAACATTTTTAACTTTTTATATTTAATTTTTTTTGAATTCTGATTGTTATCTTAATTTTTTCCCAGTGTTTTATTATGGAAATTTTTAGATATACAATAAAATCTAAAGAATTATATATGTGAACCCCAGTATACTCATCTCTTAAATTCTATCTATAGTTAATGTTCTGCTATATTTGCATTATTATAATCTGTCCATCAATTCATATACCTTTTATACGCATTTCAAAATAAGTTGTAGATATTTGTACATATCACTCCAAATATTCCAGCATGATATATGATAACTGGAGTTATAAATACTTGTTTCAGGTTCATCTTTTAAGGTACAATTTATTACATTTTGCACAGTCTTAAATATGTATTTTTTGGGGAGTTTTGACAAATGCAAACATATGTATAACCCCAACTCCTATTAAAATACAGAATACTTACTCCATAAAATTCCCTCATATTCATTCCTAATCAATATCCATCTCTATCCTACTCTCAGAGGTAAGTGTTGCTCTAATTTCATTTGTTCATTCATTTGTTCATTCATTCATTTGTTCATTCTGTAGATCAGTTTTGCCTGCTCTAGCATGTCATATAAATGAAATCACAAAGGTTGTAGCTTTTTGTAAGGCTTCTTTCATTCAGCCTAATTTTTTGACAATCCATCCCTGTTGCATGTGTAAGTACTTCGTTCATTTATATTCTGGAGCTACAGTCCATTGTTTGAATAGATCCCAATTTATTTATATGCTATATAACTTTTTGAAGCTATTAGGATAATGCTTTTGTGACTTGCATGTTATTAGTCCCAAAATATTTACATTTCAGATACTTTCAATGAGTTTGAACTTTGTAAGTTTCTGGCCATTCTCATCTTTTCCTTGTCAGAAATTCTTTGAGCTCAAATAATCATTAAAATCTTTTAAATTAGGTGGTTCTGAGAGACCTGGAAGCACTTGTGATGTTTGAAAGACTTTTAGCTAATTTGTGGCCTGGACTTTTATTTGACTTAGTGTTTATAAGATCCTGTTTCTACATTCATATTTCTTCCTTGAGTTAGTAATAAAATGCTTAATAAAAATCACATATATTTTCATCATTTACTTATTAAGTGTGGTGGTCTCTTGCGAAATTTATGTATTGGCAAATAAGAATAAGTAAGGACATTGTCATCCACAGGTATTTTGGTTTTTTGTTTTGTTTTTTCATTGTTCTTTGAGTTAAGTTTCTTGCTTTTTGAGATGACCACCTGGTCTTATTGCACTTCCCTTCCTTTATTTTTTTTTTTTTAATGCTTCTATTTATTTTTGAGAGAGAAAGAAACAGAGTGCAAGCAGGGGAGGGGCAGAGAGAGATGGAGACACAGAATCCAAAGCAGGCTCCATGGCCCGGACAGTCGGCACAGAGCCTGACTCGGGGCTTCAACTCACCAAATGTGACCTAAGCTGAAGTTGGACACTTCGATTGAGCCACCCAGGGGCCCCGATTTTCCTTTACTTTTAAAGAATGAGTCTATAAATTTTCTTGAGAACTAATTTGTTTTTGAAAAGTTGTCTCAAATAAGATTCTTCTTTTAGTTTAAAAACATTTCTTATTTTGTCCGTCCATACTGGTTAATGTGTAGTTCTGTACTCAAACTCACAAATANGATCAGTTCTTCATTTTCTTTGTAAGTTTCTTCATTCACCCCAGTGCTTTTTTTATTCAGAATATTTTAAATTCTTTTTATTATTATTATTTATTTTTATTATTTATATAATTACATTGGACCTTTTGCTAGCCCTTCTTTTAGTCATATATGATACATTTAATCAGTGTTTAGTACTTTAAAGACTTGAGATATGTGCTTCTTATATTTTCTTAAACATTTTGTATTTATCACATGATTGGGTCACTCATATTGAGAAGCCTTTTGGGAGAAGAGCTGACTTACTTTGTTTTAAAATTAAAGATTTGTCGTGGAAGTCCTCAGGCAGGTTGAAATATGTTGCACACTAAAGATGTTTTGATCCACAATGTGTGTGGCCTGTATTTGACTAGTCCACTAGATGTCACTGTTGTCCTTTAATTGCTGGTTTCAGTCTAGTTGTTAATAAGACCTTAAGTAGTCTTAGTTGTAACTCATTTTCCTTTGAGTATGTTTATTCGAATATTCTTTGATACATTTTGGGAAATGTACATCCTCATACATGATTTCTAGGTTTATGTACTAAATATATATTTTGTATTCTGTTGTAAATTAGAGAAACTTGAAATGCTATTTGGACAATTGTGGAATACTTTTAATCTAGTTTTTGCTTCCATTATATCATTTAAGTACTGAAAAATTAGCCATATAGAATAAGGGCTCTTTTAAGTAGTCTCTTAATTTTATTCCAAGTGTGTTTATATTTCTGTGTAGTGACCACATAGCCTCATGAGGCCAGTAATACTAAATATTACTAGGTGATAATGTAAGTTGTTTTCCTGAAAAACTTAATGAACATACTGCTTTTCTGCCACAGTTCTCACTAAGGAACCATAATTTTTGGATTTTGCTTTAAAATATTAGTACCGCCTTTGCAGCACATGATATAAAGTATACTTTATCTTTTAATTACACATCTTTATATGTGCCTTACTCCGTTTACCCTTTTTTTCTAAGTTAAAGAAATAATCTGATATCACTTTGTTTTTTAAGGGAAGATGAGCAGATTATGATTTTATTTTCTTACGTTACTACTCTATGGGATCTAAATTCTTATTTCTAAAAAGTCTTTCTTCTAACTCAGATACTAAGACAAGTGATTAAAATAGTGTTAACTCTTATGAGGTTTTTAGAGCCATCATTTCATTAGTTATAGGACTGATTTAACTGAGTGGAAAATCCAACTAAATCTTTTTATATTTTTCCATGGAGGCTTGCCCACGGGAGGGTTTAGTGTGTATTGGAGTGTTTAATAGGTTTTCCTTTTTTACTAGAAATTATGGATTTGTTTACTTAAAACACTCTAAAAACCTATTTTCTGTCATTTAATTATTGATTTCAAGTAGTAACTTTTACAAAAATGTAGTTCAGGGTAAGAAAAGCTAATGGCTACTCTATTTATCAAAAAATTATTCTTTTACTATTATATATTCTATCCTGATCTTTGTAACCTCTGCTGAAAAACCTCTATGAAGAGCAGGCCTTTCCTTTACTAGTCTAGAATGCATATTTCTTTTTTCTTTCTTTTTTTTTTTTTTATTAGAGAGAGACAGAGAGATACAGCGTGAGCAGGGGAGGGTCAGAGAGAGAGGGAGATACAGAATCTGAAACAGGCTCCAGGCTCTGAGCTGACTGTCAGCACAGAGCCCAACATGGGACTCGAACCCACAAACTGTAAGATCATGACCTGAGCTGAAGTCGGACGCTTAACCGACTGAGCCACCCAGGCACCCCTAGAATGTGTATTTCAATCTCTAAACCTCAGGAGGGACTTAAAATGGACATAAGGTTTAAACTTTCTGCTTAATGGTTACAAGATACTAAAACTAGGTTTGGCCAGATAGAACATTTTTTATGCCAAAGTTGAATTCATTTATGCTGCTCTCTCGTATTTTTAAAATTGTCCATCCTTCAGAAATTGGGAACTAACGACATAACATTTCTGAGATATTTGTGATTTAGTACCTCCACACAAGACTACTTCTATAAAGGAGTGAGGACTTAGCATTTTAGAGTCTTTATGGCATTATCTTCTCAAAACACTTCATCTCATTTTTATTAACTTTTATGCAGGAAGTCATGCTCATCGTGTTCTTAAGGAAGCTATTCAAGAGAAGTTTTCAAATAAAAATACAGTTTTAAAATTTTTAAATCATTTGCGTTTTAGCATTATGTTTTGGTTTAATGCTGTTTTTTTTCCTTTGTTCTCAGAAGGAAAAATATGTGCGAAGGAAATTTTTTTGTCATTTATACCAAAAAAACAAAGAATACTGTATCTTACATGTGACCATTTTAACTTTGTAGAAAGCATCTTCAGCTAAAATTCAAGAAAACTTAGTCTTTTTCAGTTTGCTAACGAGTTGTTCCTCTTTTTAAAACGATTATAGAAATTCTTTTACTTGGGGTGCTTGAGTGGGTCAGTCGATTAAGCATCTGTCTTTGGCTGATGTCATGATCTAACGGTTTGTGAATTCGAGCCCTGTGTCGGGCTCCATGATGACAGCTCAGAGTCTGGAGCCCACTTTTGATTCTGTGTTTCCCTCTCTATCTCTGCCTCTCCCTTGCTTGGGCTCTGTATATGTCTCTCTCAAAAATAAACAAACATTAAAAATTTTTTTGCACTCAAATATGATACTAAAATGATTTATTAGACATAGAATGACAGACTTCAAAATTATTTATTTACTTATTTATTTTTAAATAAGTTACTCTGTGGTATTTATTTTTTTAAATATAATTTATTGTCAAGTTAGCTAACATACGGTATATACAGTGTACTCTTGGTTTTGGGAGTAGATTCCCATGATTCATTGCTTACATATGACACCGAGTGCTCATCCCAACAAGTGCCTTCCTCAGTGCCCATCACCTATTTTCCCCTGCCCTCCAGTGCCCCATCAACCCTCAGTTTGTTCTCTGTATTTATGAGTCTCTTGTGGTTTGCATCTTCTCTGTTTGAAACTGTTTTCAAAATTATTTCTATACAGTTCTGTAAAAAAACAACTTTTAACTGAATCAGATATTTTCAGCATATGTGAAAGTTGCCTTTTGATTCATTGTTAACATTTTGCTTCTAAAATTTGTGACCGCAAAAGGATGGAATATTAATGGAGCACACGGCTGAGCACTTAAGTGAATTTTAAGCCTTGTTTTTGTCTTCAGATAATAAAGCTGTTACCAAATGATTTTTTTTTTAAGAGGAAGCTTGAAACAAGTCTTCGATGTTAAGAGAGCTGTAATGATATTTTTCATTTCTTCCACGTGGGCGAGCCTTTTGGCTCTCTTCCTTGTGTCTTGAATCAGTAGCATGGCTATGGGAGTCCATATTTGGTACTTTGACAAAAGTGGTTAAAAAGTCAGCTCTTCTGTTAACATAACATTTATGATTATAATTTTAGTTCCATTAATGTGTGTGGTGGTGTAAGAAGATGCAGACGGAGTCTCTGGCTCTATCCATCGATCTTAAAATCTACTTATATTTACTTTCTGATGAGGAGCCTGTTTTAAACAACTTGATATAAAATGGAATGATTTAGGCAGTACTTATAAACATAAGTTGGTTTGGTAGGACTGTGTTTAATTTATTGAGTCTTTGGAAAAATAGTTTTTTACTGAATTTAGCTAATTTAAAAGAAAATATTTTTAAAAATTAGTTTTCATAACTGACACTGGGACATCTTTGAAATGAGTGTGGAATATTTTGTTGTGATACACATAATTTTTTGGCCGGAAATGTTATCTTCTCTTTTCCCTCTAAAAGTAACATGCAATTTAAAGAGAGTTATTCATGACTATGTACATAACCTGTTTCCAAAATGGAGTTGAGATGACTATGCATTTGGGGTATATTTCCTTTTGAATCTAAAATGTTATACAGTGGAATGTTGTATATATTTTTAGGAGAGAAATATTCTTGTATCTGTTGTTTTTTGTTAGATCACAGGCTTGGACTGTAGCAATGTAGCTGTGTAATGTGGGATTCCTATTACAAGGCAGATTCATGCTATATTTATTAGATATTTATTTCAGGGCTACTAAGGGCCAGGCACTTTATTAGGTACTGGGAATACAGTAAAGATAGTCACTGTTTCTGCCCCTGTGCACCTCATAGTTTGGTGGAAAAGATAGGCAAATAAATCCACAATTACAATATAGTCTAATAAATACATATGGCACTATGGAAACACAATGGAATATTAGGAGCAACGGTTTAAAAAGCTATTCTAGGGGTGCCTGGGTGGCTTTGTTGGTCAAGCGTCCCGGCTCTTGATCTCAGTTCAGGTCATGGTCTCATGGGTTCATGAGTTTGAGCCCCACATGTAAGTGCAGAGCCTGCTTGGGATTCTCTTTCTCTTCTCTTTGTTCCTCCTCTGTTCATGCTTCCTCTCTCTCAGAGTAAATAAACTTAAAAAGTTAAGGAAAACGTTTTTCTAAAAGAGGTGACAGTTCAACTGAATCTTAAGGATTAATATAAAGACGACTCAGGTGAGGATAAAGTGAGGCATTTTAAAAGAGACACAGTATACGTAAAGTTACAGAAGCAGGAGGGCATGGCATAATGGCAGAACTGCAAGTAATTTAATATTTCTGGAAGCTGGGTAGGTATGAAGGAATGGCAAGAAAGACTGGAGAAGTACTTGACATTCAGCACACTTATTGTGATCGTAATGGTAATATGGCCTGTGTACATAAGGAGTTCACATTTATGTGGGGAATGTGTAATTGTTACAGTGACGATACATAGGCAAAAATCAGATTATGCTTACTGTCAATCTTCTAGGGAGTTTAGACTTTAAATGAGTAGAATTGATAAAGTTCAATGTTGGAACTGCTAGGGCTGGAGTGATGTGAAGACCAGATATGCGGTATCCAGGTGAAAATTAGGATTTAACCAAGGCCATGGCAATTGGATTCAAAAGAAAGGGATGTATTTGAAGTAGAATCAAAAAGGCTTGTGACTGATTGTTACCTCTCGTGTATAGGGAATGTACATAGGGCGTTCAGGTAGGTAGAAGAGAGCATCTAGAATTCTTCTCATGTTTGACAACTGGTGGATTTTTGCCATTAATTAGAAATGGAATGCAGAGTTAAGGAACATCAGGGATGGTGAGAGAGGTTAAACTAATGAGATTAGTTTTTGCCACTGATTTCTGCTATTTTTTTCTGACAGAGGGCCTTTTAAGAGGTTGTTAGGTACACGGATTTGAACCTGAAGAAAGAAGTCTAGGTTAAAGGTATAGATTTGAGAGTTAGCGTGCAAGTAGAAACTTAGGTATGAGTTCCAATTCATTCAGGGAGTGTGTGTAGCGAAAAAGAACAGTGCCAGGGCTGGAATTGCAGAAATACTACTATTCAAGGGCTGGGGAGAAAAAAGATTATTCATTGAGAAAAAGCTGAAAGGAACTGCCAGTGACAAGAAGAAAATTGAGAGACAGTGTCATAGAAGCTGAGAATGGGCAGAAGTGACCACTTAGATAGGGACTGAAAACCTTCCTGCCTAAGCCTGTGTTACATGTTTTAATAGGCAATTTATTTAATGCAGTTCTGTAGTAAGCAGCTTCTGCAAGTAGCTTAATCACTCTTTGGAGTAATAGTTTCTACATTTATAGATATGAGGCCAATGAAATTATTTAATAGCAGGAATTCCAACTTTTCTTACCCCAATATGTGGGCCAAGTAAGAAGATTCTGAAGGAGATTCTTGTTTTGTTTCATAATGCTTTAAATCGGAAGGTTTTGTACCGCTGATGGTTACTTAAACTTTGAAGTTGATGAGGTTTCTTTTAAGAGCATTGTGCCCTAGAGTCGCTTTTTTCAAGTGCTCTTTTGCAGCACTTCCAGAAGAACTGCACTGTTTCTTTTTTAGGCAGAGTGACAGCATTAACATCCAGTGATGAAGAAAACCAAAAAAAAAAAAAAAACATAAACAAAAAAACCTTTAACCATATAGCAGGATACAAGGCAATAAAAATATACACTTTACTTACAAAAGTAAAAATGCCATGGTTTTAGAGATACTTTTAAATAAGGAAAGCCTAGTGAGTGAGTATGGCCAGCTGAACAGGGAAGGAGTACGCACTGGCTGAGAACTTAGCACAGTGTTGGTAACAGTAGGCGTTTAATAAAAAGTTGCCAATAAGTGTACCAGCAGTCAGTCCCTAGGCTTGCTGCTGATCCGTGCTTGTATAGTTTGCTTCAGAGAAGATTTCCTGGGCAAATCTGACTCCTTCTCTCAGAAATTAAAAATTTTTTAATTGTGATAAGAAACATATAACTTAAAATTTACCATCTTAATGCTTTTAAGTGTACAGTTCAATAGTGTCAAGTAGATTCACACTGTTGCACAACACATATCCAGAATTACTTCATCTTGCAACATGGAAAATCTATATCCATGAAACAACAACTCCTCATTTTCCCTCCCCTCAACCTCTGATAACCACCATTCTATTTTCTTTTCCTATGAGTTTGGATAGTCTTTTAGATACCTCATATAAATGGGCTTGTAGTATTTGTCTTTTTGTGACTGCCTTGTTTCACCAAGCACAGTATCCTCAAGGTTCATCTGTGTTGCAGCATGTGACAGTATATCTTCCCTTTTTAAGGCTAAACAATATTCCACATTATGTTTATCCATTCATCTGTTGATGGACCTTCCACACGAGGTGTGAATAATGCTGTTATGAACATGAATGTGCATATATAAATATCTCTTTGAGACCCCACTTTCAATTCTTTTGGGTATATACCCAGAAGTGGGATTGTATGGTATTTTTTTTAATTTAAAAAATTTTGTCTTAAATGTTTATTTTAGAGAGAGAGAGAGAGAGAGAGAGAGAGAATGAGAGAGACAGAAGGAGGAGGGAGGGGCAGAGAGAGAGGGAGACACAGAATCCAAAACAGGCTCCGGGCTCCGAGCTGTCAGCGCAGAGCCTGACATAGGGCTTGAATTCCCAAACCACGAACGAGATCATGACCTGAGCTGAATCAGCATGTCAGTTTTAATGTAGATTGGATTAACCATCATAGAATTGTTTTTGAATCCTCTCGTTCACTGCTACTTGTATGCGTCACCTCTAGTTTATTAAAGCACTCTCAACATGCATGTCACTGTGCTAAGCGGTCAATAATACTATTTCATTTTGTCTCCAAAGCTCAAGTGGTGATCAGATGTTATTATCCCTATATTCAAGGAAAGTTGAGACTTAGGTTAAAAGGATTTTTTGCTCTGTGCCTCACTCTAAATGTTAGAGTTGAAAGAAACTTCAGAGGTAATGTTTTTCATCAAAAACTTAGATGCTTCACAATCAGGCAGGTAATGTAATGCGAGGTTCCATGCCTTTATGCAAAGGGAGTAACTTCTATTCAGTTTCAGCCTTTATTGCCTCATGGGAGTGTAGGCCTGGTGTTGTCAGTCTTAAAATTTTTTTAAAAAGAAAGTAGAAATCTGGATTTGAATATGAAATTTCCCAATTTTTAAAATACAGAAACTTCCCATTTTTAAAAATATGCTGGGCAAACAAGCTATGTCTGGATGTGGCGAAAGGACCGCGAGTTAACAGCATCTAATAAAGTGCAAGCCCACTATTTTACAAATGAGACGCAGAGTGAGCTGCCCAATTTTACACAGCAAGTCAGTGGTAAAACTGGGAATCAATATGCAATACATATTCCTTCCATCTTTTCTTTAACATCACATCAGATTGTAAGTTACCAAAGTATTTCTTTAAATTTTTTCAGAAACATTGAAGTGTGGAGCTGAGGAAATGAGCTAGTAGTGACAGGGGATAGATTGACTATAGAATTTTGAAATGTATTAACTTTCTGATATATTCTATTGAAAATTGATTCTGTAATGCTAATGCTTTCAGCATAAACAGTTACAAATATTTGCTTTTCTTTATTTCTGCTGATTGCTTTTGCTTAATGATTTTGTAAAGAGCTTTAAACACTATAATTTGGGGTGCCTGGGTGGCTCAATCAGTTAAGCATATGACTTCAGTTCAGGTCATGATCTCGTGGTTCATGAGTTCAAGCCCCACGTCAGGCTCTGTGCTGACAGCTCAGAGCCTGGAGACTGCTTTGGATTCTGTGTGTCTCTCTCCGCCCCTCCTCTCCTCATACTCTGTCTCTCTCTCTCTCTCAAAATAAAACAAAACAAAACAAACAAAGCCAAAAACACTGTAATTTGGAGGATAAAATTTCTAAGGAAAAAGAGAAAAAAAATCCTCCAAGCCTCTAAATAAAAGAATGAGAATATTGGAGTGGAAACTATGGGAATATAAGCCAATTGATTCTTTCTTCTTTGGCCATTTTACCTTCTTAAGGGAGTTAAGAAAAATCATCATACAAGGGTCTGTAGGCTTGAGGGGTGGGTTGAGTGGCCTTCCCTCCTGTGCTTGCAGTTGTGGGTGGTAGAAAACAGAAGCAGTGGTTCAGTAATCTCAGTACCATTTTCAGAACAAATTGTCTACTTTGTAAATTAGCTTAGAATGGTAATTAGCTAATTGAATGGTTCACAGCCTAGTCTTGATCTTTGGTGCTTGCTTAAGTAGGACAGAGGCACTAGGCAGAGGAGATCCACCAGGAACTCTGATGAGAACAAGATCTAGATTCAGACTAAGTGGCACCATAACTTTGAGACGGTAGTAGGGAAATTGTCCAGATAATATGTTAGCTCAATGTTTATTGAGCCTGAGGTCTTTTATCGCATTCCAAATTGATATGTTTTTTACTAAGTAACCATGTAAATTTTCCATTACTTTTATTTGATAATGAAGAGTGTAAGTTCTTAACGCTGGGTCTTATATATTCCATAGATTCCTATTCTTTGCCATCAGATAAGTGAAATTTCACATGACAACAGATATTTTCAGGTTGAAAATACATAGTATCAACGGAATGAAATGACAAGCTATAGGCTGGAAGAAAATATTTGCAAAAGACACATCTGATAAAGGACTGTTATCCAAAATATACACGATACTTTTAACACTCAACAATAAGAAAGCAACCTCTAGGCCAAAGACTTTAACAGACACCCCACCAAATTAAGAGCACAGAGGATTTTGAGGGCAGTGAAAATACTCTGTATGATACAAAATGATGGATACATGTCATTATACATTTGTCCAAACCTACAGAATGAACAACACCCAGGGTGAACTCTAATGTTGATAATGAGGGAGGCTCTGCATGTGGTGGTGGGGGAATGGGCAGGAGGTGTATGAGAAATCTCTGTACCTTCCTCTCAGTTTTGCTGTGAATCAAAACTACCCTAAAAATTGTCTCTTTCTAAAAATGAAAATATATAATATACTCTTTATCTCTTTCTGTATCACTCAGGATAACAAATTTTCATAGGATTTGACTGGCATGTTGAGCTCATATGAACTAATTATAACATGCTGGCAACTTCTGTTTTCCCTACTTCTCTAAGACTACATACTTGTTGAGATTTCATAATAATGAGTACCTTAATATTTTTTATGTAGGAATACAGTTCCAATTTTATAATAGAAATCAATAAAATTGTTATAACAGAAATTTATAAGCAATAACTACTGAAATACCATTTTAGTATATTATATATCCATTTTATCTGTATTTAGAAAGCAACTTTGAAAACACAGATTCTAATCCTGTAAAATATTTAGACTAAAAAGTATTATTTTACTATAATTAAGAAAAAGAATCCCTGTTAACAGAATCTTTTATTCTTTAATTTAACTGAGTTTTAGTTTTGTATAAGGTAACCTAAGTATACAGATTCAGTAACCTCCTCTGAAGTTGAGGAAAAGGTACTCTGACTATTTAGTAGTAGGTGGTGTGTTTAGAGTAAATCAAGTTTTTCAGACAGAGTATATTATCCTTCAAGGTCCTGTTTTTGCTTTTTCTCTCATCTCAATTGTAGTGAATCTAGGCAATCAATAGATGTTGTTTACATAGTGTGTCTCTTTTTACACATGCCATATACAATAATAATGGTGGTCTTTGACTTATCCCTCTAGTTGCAGTTTCTTTGAGATTCATGAGAAAAATAGCCCTTTTAAAAAGCACTATATCTGTTTTCATTGTCCACTAACTACTATACTCATTTTAGATATAATTACTAAAACCTCAAAACTTAACCTGAAAGTTTTAGTTCCCTATTTTATGAATTACAGTCAGAGGTGTTACACACAAAACTTGCATAAGCAATAACTGTGATGCCGATAGTCTTAAAAGCTCATTCTAGATCTTTAAACTGTTCTTCAAGGAGCTGAATTTCCTACTTTCTTGTCTTGTCTTTTTCTTTCTTTTTAATTGGGAGCTGCTTGAAAGACACGCATGTTCTTAAGCTATTATAAGTTTTATATTTTGGCTACATTATTTTATAAAATTGGCATTTATAGAAGTTCTCTTCAGTGGTAATCCATAGGCCTACATTGAGATACCTAGGAAATGAGAAAAGTTACTATTGTAATTCTGTTAAGAAAATTGTTGAGGATGTATTCCATTATATCTCAAAGTGGCCTTTTAATACAGATCCAGAGTAAAAATTTCCTTCAGATCTGAATTCAGGAAGGCATTTGGGTTGTTACTCTACACATACACACAGGTTCTTCTGCTCAAGGCTCTTCAGCGTAGGGACTTTGGTAGATATGCATAACATACCTGTTGTGAGGGAGCAGCGATTGGGGAACAAAGTATGGCAACTCTGTTAGTCATCAGTAGATGATACTAGCAGTTGCTTTTGTATTTAAAAATTTGCACATATTATTAAATGGACTTATGATAGCTCTTTGGAAATTAATCGGTTTATAAGTAGAAAAGTCTCTATACCATATCAGAACCAGTAATGATACCCACTTTGCTTTGGCTGCCAGGAACCATGAAGTCAAATTTGTAACCTACTTAATAATTGTATATATATTTTTATGCACTAATCTTACCCTTCTTCCATGTATTTAATAATTTTATGGAGTATGTTTTTTTAGTTTTTATTTTAAATACCAGTTAACATACAGTGTAATGCTAATTTAAGGTGTACAGTGAAGTAATTCAGCACTTCCGTACATCACCTGGTACTCATCACAGTGAGTGCCCTCCTTATTCCTCATCACCTATTTAACCCATCCCCCCTACCTCCCTTCTGGTAACCATCAGCTTGTTTTCTATAGTTAAGAGTATAGTTACGAGTCTGTTTCTTTGCCTCTCTCTCACCCCCTTTGCTCGTTTGTTTTCTTAAATTCCACATAAGTGAAATCATGTGTTTGTCTTTCTCTGCCTGACTTTATTTCACTTAGCCTAATACTGTCTATGTCCATCCATGGTAGTTGCAGATAGCAAGATTTCATTCTTTTTTATGGCTGAGTAATATTCCAGTGTGTGTGTGTGTGTGTGTGTGTGTGTGTGTACATATACATACATACCATATCTTCTTTATCCATTCATCAAGTCAGTGGACACTTGGGCTATGTAGATAATGCTGCTATAAATATCAGAGTACATATATCCCTTTGATTAGTATTTTTTGTATTCTTTGGGGAAATATCTAATTGTATTTCTTGGATACTAATAGTATAGCTAGATTGTAAGGTAGTTCTGTTTTTAACTTTTTTTCCTGTCGAGTAACATCTTCTTTCAGTTTTTTAAGTGTTAATTTAAATTCCAGTTATTTAACATACAGATATTAATTTCAGATGTACAATTCAGTGATTCAACACTTCCATACAACACCTGGTGCTCATCACATATTTTAATTTTTTTTTTTTTTTTTTGGCGGGGGGCTCTCCATACCCCTTTCCACAGTGGCTACATCAGTTTCCTCTCCCACCAGCAGTGCAAGCGGATTCATCTTTCTCCACATCCTTCCCAGCACCTGTTGTTTCTTGTGTTACTGATTTTAGTATTCCATATTTCTTATCAGCTTCCATCCTTCCACTAGCAGAAGGATAGTATCTGTCTTGATACGTCTCATGCCTAAGTACTTGGCACATAGATGTTCATTTAACATTTGTGTAATTTGTTGTTGTTTATGCAGTGGCCCTTGTATATACTTTAAAGATAGTGGAGGGACATTTGTTTTAGCTTTACTGAAGGAAAGGTTCGGCAGATTAGTTTTTAAACTGATTCTACCCTAGCAGCCCCATTTTCTGATATAAGCAGTGCTCTTAGAGATCATGACAAAAGGGAATGTAATTTACCAGGGAGAATCCAGGAGACTCATAACTTACTTCTTATGGCCCTATGGTGATAACCTCAGGTTAAGTATAATAAGGAAGGCACTTCGAGGAATGAAAACAAACTGATTAAAAAGAAATCTCTGTCTTTACTCATCTATAACTTTAGTATTTTAGGTAGATGCCTCACATTTAAGATAATAAAAGGATTTTAAAACCCAAAATTGTTTTCAGCTAGTTTGTAAAATCTGGTTGTTAAGTGTTAGCTTTATCTATTTAAAAATTTTACTATTTCTCTGTGGAAAATTGGTGAAAGGTATTGAGAGGTGTTCCTGCTTTGAAATACTTAATTTGTATGAAGAGTTGCTTTGTGTTGAAAGAGAATTGTCTAAGGCAAATATGGAATTCAAATTTGAAAATTTTCTCTTGACTGAGATTGAGATTATCAGTGGCATGGAATTATCATGACTCACTGAACTCCATTTAACCTGAATTTGTAGTCATTTGAAACTTGCTGCTATTCCCCCAGAGTCATATTGTACTCGCCATTGAACGCAGAGTTCTCTAACCTTGGCTTACGTGGGGGGGGCAAAAATCCAGTCTGTTTCATAATCTGCAATCTGGGTTTTAAATATTGTATTCAAAGTGGGACAGAAGGATGAGACCTACGCCAGAGGGAGGAATATGTTTCTAAATTGTCTTTGCCACATGCTGCTTTAATCATAGGTTTTGTAGGCAGATCAGAGTTGCAATCTTGGTACTATTACTTCTCAGTTTTGTGATATAGGGTACTCTGTCTGTTCTTTCTCAGTCTCTTTACTTTAAAAAATGAGAATTACAATTCCTATTTTGTTTGGGTGTTTGTGAAGATTAAATGAGATTAAGCTGTGTAAAAACATCTGCAACATACCAAATCATAGATTTTTCAGTCAGTATAAATTTATATCCTTCCATATGCCTTTTTTTAAGTTTATTTATTTTGAGAGAGAGAGAATGAGTGGGGGAGGGGCAAAGAGGGAGGGAAAGAGAATCCCAAGCAGGCTCCACCCTGTCAGCACAGAGCCTTATGTGAGGCTCAGACTCAGAAACCGTGAGATCATGACCTGAGCCAAAATCAAGAGTCGGATGCTTAATCAACTGAGCCACCCGGGTGCCCCTCACTTTAGTTTTAAAATGGCCGCTTTAATCCTTATTCATACATGATTGCATAAGGTTGGAAAGTGCTAGATAAATGTCTTCTCTTTATTAAGGCCTGCTCTAGTAATAGAGAATAGATAAGTTGTCTTGGATTCAATTCTTTTCTGTCAGATCCAATTGTGAGGTGTTTTTTTTTTTTAATTAAGGTTGATATTTTGCATTTTGAAATCAGTTGTCCAGAATTGGATAGAGCATATGTGCTATGCAGGTTTTCTAGGTTTTGTTTTTTATTTTAATGAAATTTCCATTGGCAGTGGATTAAATATTACAGATTCAATTCTTTGAAACTGTAGCATCAGCGACATTAGTATTATGTGCCTTTTAAAAGGGAATAAATGGTTTAGCAATTTTAATTTTTCTAATAACTAGTAAATAGCATAAGATCTGTTGGATCACATGTTGATCCATTGTGTCAATATATTAGATCTTTCTTTACTAATTAAGATAATAGTTTACTAACTTGGATACATCCTTAGATTTTGTACTTTGTTATTGAATTTTTTGTGTGTTTATAGGATTTATTTTTATTTGATTTATTTACAAAGTAAGCAAAGCTGACTTAATGTAGAGAACTCTGAATTCTTCTCAGCCCTACAAAGAAAGTACTTTGCAGAATATATTCTTTCAAACTGATACAACATTTATCATAATAAACTTACAGAATAGGGGGGATAAATGGACATCTAAAAAATGCCATTTATGCATATCTTAACTGTCATTACTATTAGCTAAGACAGTATTTTCATAAAAGCTCTGTTTATCCTAATTGCACAAATATTTTTACAAATATTTCCACTAAGCAGTGAGTGAAGCCCTGAGAGTCTCCCTGGCCAATCTGAAAGCCCCCATAGCAGGAAGTTGGGAGTAGTGATTGGGTTTTGGGAATGCACACAGGCTGTGCCTCTGTTAATAGGCATTTGCTTATAGGACAGTTTGGCCTAATGATTGAACAAGTTATTTGTTTGAAATTGGTAAGGCAAAAACAAAGGTAATCACAGCACGATTTTTGCTAGAGTATATGTTAAGTAGTCTTCCTTGACCAAATAGTTTTTTTTAAAAAATTACTGTATGAAAAAGTTATTTAGCTTATTTTAAAAATCCTTCTTTGCAAAGAAATCTGATATCTTGATACCTGCAGTATAAGACAGCTTTTCACTTCGTTGTGGCCTGGCATAACAGAAAATACTCTTGGCTTAGAAATGGGAGTATTGGATGTGACAGTTTGGATGACTTTGTGTGTTGTGTGGGTGTGGGCAGGTAGTGATTCAGGTCTGTGTGGAAGACAACATGTCTGTTCATATATGTGAGAGTGCATTTGGATTGGAAGTGGTATGAAAAAAATACTGTGTTACCGTGAATAAACCTTTAGTGTTGATATGATTATATGGATATCAGAACACCCTCATTCATTCATTCACTTTTTTCTAGTTAGACATAATTAGATATTCTTTTATATGGTGGTTTTGGAGATTGGCAATATAGGTGATACTGGGAGATGACTGGGTATTATCTCATAAGTTTTAGGCCAAGGTATGTTGAAAGACTACAGTTTGGCAAATTAGACTGATCTGGTTTTACATCTCTTATTTTTGCAACTTGTTAGCTGTGTGAAATTTGGGAACATATTTAGCCCCTCTGAAGCATCAGTTTCCTCATACATAGAATAGGGAGAAAAATGCCTTTTTCATTGGATTCCTGAGATGACTAAGATCATTTACACAGTATGTATTCCCATTTCCTGCCACATAGTAAGCACTCAAATAATGCAAACCCTCTTTTCAGTTGTTGTTTTAAAAATTAAATAATATTTGACAACTAAAGGTTTGTTGAATATTTGAAGTACAGTGCAAATTAACTTCCACATTGCTTCTGGGGGAGTAGTGGTGCTTTTTGCATTTTGGGAGAAATCTTGATAGGAGCACTGGATATTGCACATTAAAAGATTCTCAGGCTGCCTGGGTGGTTCGGTCAGTTAAGTGACGGATTCTTGATTTCACAATCTCATGGTTTGTGAGTTTGAGCCCTGCATCGGGCACTGTTCTGTCAGCAGATCTAAGTGTGAGGTGGTATTCTATCTCTCCCTCCTTCTCTGCCCTTCCCTTGCTTACACTCCCTCTTTCCCTCTCAAAATAAATAAATAAACATTTGGAAAAATACAGGATTCTCATATTCTTTATTTAGTTATATAAATTTAGTTGTATGAACCATATAAGCAAATGTAGGCATAGTAGCTGATAATTGTTTTATTTTAAATTTTGATTATTATTTTTTAAAAACTTCAACATCTTTATGAAGAACTTATAACAGAATTTATGTAATTTGGCAAACCATAACAGGCTCTTATTTTTTTTATTTTTTTACTGTCTATTTTTGAGAGAGAGAGCATGAGCAGTGGATGGGCAGGGAGAGAGGGAGATGCAGAATCTGAAACCGGCTCCAGGCTCAGGGCTCGAACTCACAGTTCATGAGATCATAACCTGAGCTGAAGCCAGATGCTCAGCTGACTGAGCCACCTGGGTGCCCCAAACCATAAGACCAGACTCCTAACTATAGAGAACAAACTGAGGGTTGGTGGAGGGAGATGGGTGGGAAGTGGACTACATGGGTGGTGGGTATTAAGGAGGGCACTTGTTAAGATAAGTACTGGGTGTTGCATGTAAGTGATGAATCACTGAATTCTACTCCTGAAACCAGTATTATATTATACGTTAATTAACTAGAATTTAAATAAAAACTTGAAACAAACAAATAAAAAAGAATTGTGATAGATGCACTTTGGATTGTACACTTTAAATGGGTGAACTGTGGGATGCCTGGGTGGCTCAGTTGGTTGAGCATGTGTCTAACTCTTGATTTTGGCTCAGGTCATGATCTCATAGCTTGTGGGTTCGAACCCCGTGTTGGGCTCCATGCTGACAGCATGGGGCCTGCTTGGGATTCTCTCTCCATCCCTCTCTGTTTCTCAAAATTAATAAATAAACTTAAATGGGTGAATTGTATGGCATGTGAATTATATTGAAAGAAAGCTGTTTAAAATTTTTTCAAAAATCACACTATGCAATTTGTATATTGTAACTTACAAATTAATGCAGTTTGGGGAAACTGTAGAGTTTCTATCAAATAATATTCCACCAATTTGGGGAAAATGACATTACTGTGGTATGTTAGTATAAGCTTAAAATCCCATTAGATATCAGTATTATTATGTTTCTGAGGTTAATTGGCTGCATTCAGTTATGAGTTATGAACAGTCCCACTTGAATAATCCACAAAGCTATCAGGCAGAAAGACCAAGAGTTCACAGGACTAATTGACCTTGCCAGTATAGTAGGAACGCTTACAAATAAGATTCTCTCTGCCAACAACACTGCAAATGAAAACCCCAGAAGAAACTGTTATGTCCTGTAACTGTCCTGGAATGCTATGATTCAGTTAGCAGACTGTGGCTGGAGGTGGGTCAGTGGTGGACAGGAATTGGGGGGAATGAAATGTAAAGGACAGAAGGGAGCATTTTGGAAAGAAATAAAACAGGACAAAAATTAGACACACACAGTTTTAGAAATGATTTTAGCTATCTTGAATCTCTACAAAGTAGTACTGTCTTTGAGTCTCTATAAAAGTAGTGTCTAAGGTTTTGTTTTGTTGTCTGTGGTTTTTTCTTCACCCTTCCCAGTCTGTAAATCAAGCTCTTTTATACAGATTTGATAGCCATTATTGCAGTGAGCTCTTTTCTGGAAGGTAAGAACACATCTCTGACAAAGCACAGTGCTGCAGTGAGGATGAAGCGTGTTTGTCGTCCTGCAGTCTTGCTTTGGCTATGTGTTATAGCAATATGGGACAGATACTGTCAGGGCACCGTTATGTCCTTGACTCGAAAGTGGGTTTGTTTGTTTGTTTGTTTGGTGTAGGTTTGGATTTGTGCCAGAGTGGGGGAAGGGAGAAATGTTGGGAAGAGACATAGAGAGAAAGCACTCACTCCATGAGAAACTTTGACAGTTTGTTTCTCTTTCTCTCTCTGTCTTTCTCTTTTTTGGTATTGATGAAAATCATGTATTTTATTAAAGAACCCCCAAAGCAATAGATCAAGTTTCCTTAAAGCAAATGTTTTCAAATGCTCTAAGAAACTTAGTGAGCCAGTATCAAGAGGCTTGGTCTTTAAAGGAAGGATAAAAAGAACATTAGCTGAAAATGTATTTTAGGTAAATGGATCCCTGGAATAAGCTATGAGAAATTGCGCAGCAAATATCAGCCTTCATTGAAATACTGTAGTAGAGTGATGACATTCCTGTTGCATTTTACTTTTTAAAAAGGCATCTTTCACATTGTAAGAAAAAGACAGTCAGATTGTTAAATGGGCTTCAAAAATAGTAATAAAAAAAGATTTATAGTGGAAAGAATTGACGGTATATTTCACCTAGAGTAAGAAACAATGTGTAATAAGGGATTTTGTGGTTTTACAGCTCAGTGCATGTGTTTGAAAGCTGTTCTCTCAGCAACGTGGGTGGCAGGTTATGCTACCATATAATGTATTGTAGTTGGCTCTCCACACTTGTCAGGGTTAGTGTTCAACCATTCGGAAAATTTTCCCATTGTTCTAGCATGTGAACCAAGACTAGTGTTGAATTCCCAATAACTCACAGAAAAAAAGGTTTAATTAGAAAGTTTGAAATTTGATTACATCTTTTTGTTGTAATACAGTGCTATGTGTTTCAGTATTTTATCTATGACCGCAGTTATTTTTTAGTCAAAAAGATACCAAAATCAAAACTTCATCTTACTCTTTTTTTAAATAGGTTTTACAGAAATTTGTATACTGAATGTTGCTCTTTTTTCTGTATTAACAATCTATTTCCATCTTAAGCATTTTGCTTTAGATGGACCATGGCTCTTGGCAGCTAGTGCATTTTTAGCAAATAATACTGTTTCTAGTAAGAGTTGCAGAGAAGAGGGAAAAAAAAAAACTTAGTGTGAGGTCCTTGTAAACTGAACCTTTGGAACATTACTTTATTTCTTTCTCCCCCCCCCCTTTTTGTGCTTCTTCTCTATTTGTGTAATGGTTATAAATTACATCCTTTGAAAAGAAGAATTAAAAACATTTTTTGTTTTGTTATTTTTGTAGTTGATTTTTTTTCTTTACCTGTTATTTTAAAGATACACAGAGAAATAAGCAATTATGGTATTAAAATTCCATTGTGCCAGCACCTCCAGAGCATAATCCAAAAAAAACAGAAAACCGCCTGCTGGGTTGTCTGTAGTTTGCTTGTGTGAACATCAGTGTCTGCTGTTCACACATCATTTTTTTAGCAAAAGTTCCTCTTGGAATAAAGACTCTGTGTTTTCTGAGTGTAGTGAAACATTAGTTGGTCTTTACATTTTAAATTTCTGAGGATTTCTGTTTATAGAAGAAGTTGTTATAGATGTGTATTACATGATCGTCACAGGCACAACAAGAAGTAGAGAAAAGCCTTGGTTTATGTACTACAAAATAATGAAAAATTGTAAATGAAATTATAAAATATTAAAGGTGAGAAATAATGAGCTTTTGATAAAAAGAAGGATTAATTTAAATGTTGGCTTTTGCCCTTTAAAATCTATTTTATTTATAAAGTGAAGTGTATCTTGGCTAGATGAATGTAAAAGTATCATAAATTTGTCCTGTATTCTACTTGAAATTCAGATACTCAGATATGGTGACTTCTTGACAATATTAGTAAAAGTTTTCAAATGGCCCTACGTTATTAATCAAGAAATGCATTAAAAAGTATATTTATGGATCCTTACATTGATTGTTTTCATTCCTAATCATATTCACTCATTCATTTTTATTCTTATTGTGCTTTTGGGTCATATTAGACACAGACTGCAGACTTGTAAAATGGGGCCCAGTGTATTCGCAGTCTCTGCCGTTCATTCAGACTCATAAAACATCAAAAAGAAAAAGCATTTACCAGATAATAGGGAACTTCAGCTTTAGATTTGGTTAAATGGTGGGGCACCTGGATGGCTCAGTCAGTTAAGTGTCCAACTTCGATTCAGGTCATGATCTCATGGTTCGTGGGTTTGAGCCCCGCGTTGCGCTCTGTGTTGACAGCTCAGAGCCTGGAGCCTGCTTCGGAATCTGTGTCTCCCTCTGTCTCTGTCCCTCCTCCATTTCCTCTCTGTCTCTCTCTCAAAAACAAGTAAACTTTAAAGAGAAATTTTTTAAAAATTTGGTTAAATGAAAGTTGATGCCCACAGTCTCCTATAAACTATATCTGAATCATCCAACATCATTTGTGTTTTTTTCTTTGATACTTTCCTTATAGAGGTTAATAAAAGTAAATATACACATCTTTGCTGATATTTAACTTTTACCCATTTCAACTGTTTTTCATAGAGAAATAATTTCAAGTTTGTTTGCCTGTGAATTCCATTCTGAATTTCTTGACCAATTAAAATGCACTTATATGTTTCATAACAATTGCAGGAATCTTTTAGTTATCATTTCTTCTGATTATTAGGATAAGATTACTATCTACCTGGGACCGGTTATTACATTTAGTCATGAGGTCCAGTAGGCAATGACGCTTGCTAATCTCTCAAATGTTTTCCCCAATTTGCTTCTTATTAGTTGTCTTAACCTTTTAGACCTGTAGATGGAAGAAATTGTCCTCTACACAAGATATATCTCACATACGCTTCTTGGAAAGGGAAGTAAAAGCACCAAGTCCTTAACATACTAGTTTTCTAAGGGCCTAAGACTCCTGAGTCTCCTGATTGCCACGAAGCCTAATTGCTCACCAGGCAACCTGGCATACTGCCATTTCCCCACTGGGCTGTTTGTTGGTGCGTGTGAATAGAACAAAAATGGCTTTGCTTTTTCTACTCACTTGTCACTGATTGCAGTTTTAGGAAACAAGTTAACCTTTCTCCTAAAATTATAGCAATTCACATCAAGATGAAGTCAAACTTCTTAGTATTTAAGCAATAAGTTGTATAGTTTAGAGCTTTTAAAATCTATATAAAATAAAATTCATTACTTCTTGCTCCAGAGTATTCATTTTGTATAATTCTACTTGAACTATTCTAGACAGATGTTCTAGATTTGGATAAGCACTTTTGAAAATAAATTATGAGGTGAGGTTTTTAAATACTCTTATGAACAAAATCTATTATATATGTGAATTATGGGACCAATGGAAATCAGAGATCTGGCTGACAAATTTTATATGTATGGGCGAGCCATTTCAGCTGTTTTGAAACCTGTTATTGAGAATGCTAGAGACGTTTGCATTTTAGTTTTTAATGTAGCTGGAGATGTATCATGGGTTTTGACCTCTGCCTAGAATTGTAACCAGAATTTCATTTGTTCCCATTGTCATGCTTTACTCCTAGGTACCATCACTAATAGGAAACGGTGAGTTTTCTGGGACTTTTCACACAGCTGAGGTGTTTTCCTATTTTCTTCCCAGTGGAGTTCCACATCTCTTTAAGGCATATACAGTATTGTAGCTTTCTGAATTGCAAATATTTATTCACTTGTACTCATCTCAGAATATATTCTTGTTTTATTTTTATTCCAGACACACATATTGTAAGACTCTTTTATTACTTTGATGTTCACAGTTTTGGCAGGGAAATTGCTTTCAAATCCTGGCTTCCTCCTTCACCAGCTAGGTGACCCTCAGCAAACTATATAACCTCTCTGTGAACTTTAGATCCGTCAGCTGTAAATTAGGGATTTAAAATAAATGTATGTTAAGTGCCTGGCACATGGTAGCAGCTCAATAAATGGTAGTTGAAAGGAGCAAAGCCTTGAAAACTGGTAATGTTTTTATAGGCTGTAAAAGCATCCACTACTATGCTTTCCCATATAATCTTTTGAAATTGGGTTTAACTACGCATAACTATTGGATATACATTTATGTCTTTGGATTGATAAAGATCCAAGAGCATGGGCTTGGGAGTCATCTACTAGGGTTTGAGTTCCTGCACTCTCACTTCACTATGCACCTTGAGGAGTTCACTTTCTCTGTGCCTCAGATTTCTTATGTGAAAATAGTGTACATCCCAGGGCTGTTGCATTTATTACTAGAATAAATCAGTACATCTAAAATTCTTAAAACAATGCCTGGCAACGAGTAAGTGCTGCAAATATAGTTAGTTGTTGTGAACTATTATTATCTCATAGAAAAAGAAAAATCACAAAGCCAGAAAATTGGAATCAGCCCTAATTAATGAATGTCTCTTTCATCTACTTCCAAATACTTCCTGTTACCTTTCTTTCTAGATGCTTCAGAGCTCCACATCTTCTAAAAGTATACTTATGATTATATAGAAGTTATTAGAATTGTTTTGTATTCATTGCTGTCCTAGAATTGTGATGTCCTTACAGTGAAAATTTTAGATGTCTCTTAATTAAATGTAACTGTTGAGTTTGTCAGCTGCTTCTTATAGGCCTTGCCCTACTTAGCTTTTTAACAGTCCTTTTGAAGGCAGCTTGTGAAAAGACTTTTTAAAGGATTCATTGGTAAATTGAATGTTTTTTTAATTAAAAAAATTTTTAGAATTAAATATTTTATTTTATTTTGAGAGAGAGAGAGAGCAAGCATCAGAGCCTGATGCAGGGCTTGATACCCCCCACTCTGGGATCATGACCTAAGCCAAAATAGGAGTCGGACACTCAACTGACTAAGCCATCCAGGTGCCCCTGAACGTTTTTTAAAAAAATAATTGGGTCTCAGGGCGCCTAGGTGGCTCAGTCGGTTAAGCGTCCGACTTCAGCTCAGGTCATGATCTCATGGTTTGTGGGTTCGAGCCCCGCATCGGGCTCTGTACTGACATCTAGCTCAGAGCTTGGAGCCTGCTTCAGATTCTGTGTCTCCCTCTCTCTCTGACCCTCCCTCCCCTGCTCATACCGTCTCTATCTCTCTCTCAAAAATAAATAAAATATTTAAAAAAATACTTGGGTCTCCATGTATCCTTCTTCAACTGGAATTTTTTAAATAAGCAATTTTTTACTTAGCAGTTAATATCAAAGTATTTTACAGTGATTCTTTCAGATCTTAAATTCCTGATTTTCCCATTGTTTTTCAATGCTCTATAATCCAGTGGTAGGCCATTAAACAGCCTGTTTCCTTAGATATATTACTGACATGTGTGCTTAAAGCTATTTCTAACCTTCCCTTGTTCTAAGATTTAGGGGATAGAATGACTGTACTTTTTAATTTACTTAAAAATTACTCATATGTGAAAAGTCCCAAATTGTATGTATTTGCAATAAGGTTTTCTCAGATCTACTGTACATACAGATTGCTTCATTTTTGTTCTGGGATAAAAGATAAATTAATTTACCTTGTAAATAAAATAAACATTCATTTATTTTAGAGCTCATTTAACAGCATATTATAATTCATTTGGAATAACAAGGACTAGGAGAAAGCTAAACTTTATATATAGCATGAGAAGTTCTACATCTATGTGTGCTGGAGTTTCAGTTGTGTGCTTAGTGCTCCCTCCTCCCCAAAGTTTATAAAACACTCATACAGTTTAAATGTGTATGTAACCTATTTAATGTAAGAAATAGAACTTTGTGAGCATCCCAGAAGCTGGGAGTATACCTCTTCCCTTCACTATCACAGTCCTTTCTCTGCTATTTAGGTAACCACTATTACTAACTTTTTATGGTAATTTCTTAGCTTTCTTTATAGTTTTACCACCTCTGTGTGCATCCTTAGCAGTAGGTTAGTGCCTATTTTTTTTTAGTGTTTATTTATTTTTGAGAGAGAGGAAGAGAGAGAGAGAGAGAGAATGAGCAAGGAAGGGGCAGAGGGAGAGGGAGTCACAGAATCCAAAGTGGACTCCAGGCTCTGAGCTCTCAGCACAGAGCCCAACACGGAACTTGAACTCACGAGCCATGAGATCATGACCTGAGCTGAAGTTGATGCTTTACCAACTGAGCCACCCAGGCGCTCCTGTATTTTTGTTTATTTCATTTTTTTAAATTAATGTTCATTTATTTTAGAGAGAGGGTGGGAAGAGGCAGAGAGAGAGAGAGACTGAGGATCTGAAGCAGGCTCTGTGCTGACAGCAGAGAACCTGATGCAGGGCTAAAACCCACAGACCACAAGACTATGATCTGAGCTGAAGTCGGATGCTTAACCTACCTATGCTTAACCGGGTACCCCGGTTAGTGCCTGTTTTTGAACTCTAAGTGGGTTAGACTTGGTATTGTCAGATTTTGCCTGTCTTTTCATTTTTGCCAGTTTGATGAGTTTTAGTCTTTAATTTTCAGTTACACTAACTTTGAATTTTTTATGCTTACCTTTTTTTTAATTAGGAAGTTTAAGTGTATTTTTACTACAGTGTAACATGTACATAGGTTAAAAGTCTGAAAGGACTGTGTTAGCATTTATAGTAGTAGCACATATCTCCCTGTCCCACACTCCTATCCCACTCCTTTGGAGCAATCCTCTTAGTTATTTTAGCCTTTTTTCTTGTATTAGTTTTAATATTTCTAATATATGTACATAGATTTCTATACTAGATATATACAACTCTAAATGTATGGGTACCTATCTGTATTTAAAGACATGATCTAATGATGTCTTAACTATGAAATATTGGGATTTAGCTCTATAATCCCGTGTCTTCTCTCATAGACTTCCCTTCTCTTCATCTTCCTGGTGTGACTTTTCATGGTATTTGCTGAAATCATTATGAACATTTTCATTATTATGACCATATAAGTATTGTTCATACCTGATTCATGTCATGTCCTATGCTTAAATGTCTTTTATAGGTATAATTTCATTTTTCTGGAATTAATAGTTGCCTCATTTTTTTCTTAATGTTTATTTATTTTTTAGAGAGAGCGAAAGAGAGAGAGACACAGAGCATGAGCAGGGGAGGGGCAGAGGGAGAGGGAGTTACAAAATCCAAAGTGGACTCCAGGCTCTGAGCTCTCAGCACAGAGCCCAGCACGGAACTTGAACTCACGAGCCATGAGATATTTTAATATTTTACTGTTTAAAATATTATCAGTTATCAATATATCCCTAAATTCTTTTGCAGACCTATAAAATACCTTTTGAAATAGTCATGTGTACTCTCACGGTTCCACGTGTTTTCCTTGAAGACATCCCTCCTGGACCTCCAGCTCAGCCAGTGTGTCAGTGCATCATGGCAGATTCAGTCAGAGAAGCAGAGCACCAGAGTGTGTTTGTGTGTATGCACACATGCATGCAGCATATACATGTATATACATGTGTGGAGAGGATGAGTGATGGTATGTAATAGGGAGGTTGATACACGGATTTTACCTTACATGTTACAAGTGGAAGATGGTTAAGTTCTAAGGCTGCTGCTTTCATGTTTGCTGCTAGAGCTTGAAATTCAAGGTTCAGGAAGTCAAAAGTGAACATAAATGTAAAGTGTTGGAGAGCAAAGGGAAACTGGAATCCATCAGCATAAACTCGGTGAAGTAGAATCCACCTCAGTTCTTACTGCCTCCAACCTTGTGATGTCAGTGTCCTGCAGAAGAAGTGGATGCCCTTCGTTATGGAGTGAATACACCTGTCCTAGGAGTCGGAGAACTGCAGGAGGAGGGTGGAGCAGTTGCATGCCTGCTGCTGCCCCGTGACAGCAAGAGGGACCAGCAGATAGTGATACTACGTGAGATCTACAAGAGCACCTACCTCAACTTGAGCGTAAAAAACAAAATGGCTGCTGCTTCACTTCTGCCGTCCAAGTCTTGTGCATGAAAATATTCCTGTGTCTCACATAACCAGAAACATGTGAGGAAGGGACTCCTGGGAAAAATAGTTTAGGCTAGCAATAGTGGCACACTGTAGAGGCATTACAGGTGGCTATGAGAATATTCTCAGGTCTCTGACTGTGGGGAGTAACTGATTGATGGCCCCAGCTGCTGCTTTCTGAAATCCCTCCATGATTGTGCAGAGGCCATGTGTTCCTGCAGTCTGCCTCCAGCCAGTGACCGAGACAGCAGGAGTACAAAAGCAGCTCATTCCTGGGGACTCTGGAGTCCTCTGACAGGCAACCTTGGCTGAACCCTGATGGCCTTGCTGAACTTTCCCTAGAACGGCACTGCAGTCTAGCATGTGTCCAGCCAGCTTTCCAACCTTCCTTCCCTCCCTGTTTCCTTCCCCTGGGGTCAGACCTGCATCACTATCTGACAGTTCTTCAGCCTCCCCAGCTCCCTCCCCATGTTCTCTCACAGATGTTTCCCCTAATAAGTTTCTGGCATTTCTGATTTCTAAGTTCTATGCTTGTCTTAGTGTCTGTTTTCTCAGATGACCTGGTCTGACAGCTATCTGCTTATGACATCCCTTCAACATCATCCTGGGAATTTCCATCATCTTCTCTTTTGGTAGATCCCTTGTTTTCTGCATCCCAGGTCTTCACTGTTTTGATTTACTTTTTCGGTGGAATGCATCCTCCACATGGGAGGTAAAATTGTTGAAACCTTGCATGACTGAAAAGTTTATTTTAATCTCACCCTCGAGGGATGATTTGGCTGGGTATGGAATTCTAGTTTGGAATTAAGTTTTCATCAGAATTTTAAGCATATTCTCCATTGCCTCATAGTTTTCCTTGTGAAGGTTGAGAAATACAACACCACTTTTGATGCTTGTTGCTTTGCATGTGATCAGTTCTTCTCTATAGAAGCTTTTATAATCTCTTTACCGTTGATGTTCAGAAATTTCATGCTGCTATGCCATGCTTGTGTGTGTGTGTGTGTGTGTGTGTGTGTGTGTTTCCTTTATTGTGCAGGATGCTTTGTGGATCCCATCAGTAAGGAGGCACCTGTCTGTTAGTTGTGGGAGGTGCTCAGACATTCTTTCATATTTTCCTCTCTATTTGCTCCCATATATAACCATAAGATATCCATGACCATATATATCCGTAATAGTTGACCCATTTTAAGTGACATACGATTAATACTTCTGTAATCTCTTGATCTTTGGAATATGTTCAGAGCCAGCTTCCTGTACGATGTACATTTGTTTTTGCATTATTGCAGGTTATATGGCTAAAATATGGGCGAGAGACCATTTAGGATAAGGCTAAAGAGGTAAGCAGAGATCAGATCATGCAGGATTATGGTTTTACTCTTACTAAAATGAGAAGTTTATGAAAGGTTTTTCAAGCGCTAATCGAAGCTTAGATTGTAAGAAGACAAGTAGCTATGGTAGGATTAGTTAAGAGGCCATTAATAATAATCCTGGGTAGCAGATAATGTTGATTACCTTATGTAACATTCCTCCTCCATCTTTCTGCCAACAGGGACCACTTTCCGCCGTAAATAGAAAATGCCTGATTCTCCATTTCCAACTTCCCTTTCAGTTAGTACATAGACATGTGACGCAGACGTGGCCAATGGGAAATCTGATAGCTTGGAAAATATTTTTCTTCATAATTAAAAGAGGAGAAACCCTTTTTGGATATTGTTGTGTGAGAACATGATGCTTGCAGCTGCTGCAGACATCATAGACACAGAGTATGACAGAGCAGAAAGGTCTGGGTCTATTTTTTTTTTTAATTTAAAAGTTTTACGTGGGACAGTAAAGTCCATATATCATAAGTGAAAAGCTCACTGAATTTTCCCCAAACTAAATGCACCTATATAACCATCAACCAAATAAAAATCCAGAAACCCTCTGTATGTTTCTTTATGTTCCCTCAAGGCTAATCATTATTCTGACTTCTAACAATATAGATTACTTTCACCTGGGTTTTAAAAACTTCTTGTTTTTATTTTGTGATGTTTTACCTTATAGAGTTGGAATCATATTGTACCTATACTTTTTTTTTTTAAAGTAAGTTCTGTGTCCAACATGGGGCTTGAACCCATGAACCTGAGATCAAGAGTGGCCTGTTCTTTAGTCTGAGGCAGCCACATGCCCTGTGTCTATACTTTTTATGTCTGTCTCCTTTTACTCAACATGTTTGTGAGAGTCATCTGTGCAGTTGGGGTAGTTGTAGATTGTTCATTCTCAATGTCTGTAGAATATTCCATTTTGTGATTTTATTCCAATTTATCTATATATTTGATTGTTAGTGTGTATTTAGATACTGTGGCTATTATAACTAGTACTCTTGTGCATATTTGAGTATACACTGTTGAACATGTGTTGGTGTATACTCTTTGATTTTTAATGGTTCTTTTTATATTTATATGAATTTTATATTTTATATATCTATATTGTGTGTATATATATATTTATGTCTATAACTATATCTATTTTATATATGTATATTGTGTTTTCAAATAGGTGTCCTTTGCTAGATATAGGCATATTTCCTAGTCTGTGGCTTGTTTTTTTCACTTTCTTAATTGTGTTTTTTATTGAACAGAAGTTCCTAATTTTAAGATAGCTGGTCAGTATTTATTGATGAGTGCTTTTTGTGTCCTAAAAATTTTATCTCCTCCAAGGTTACAAGCATGTTTTATTTTCTTCTAGAAGCTTCTGACATTGTAACTTTGACATTGAGATCTAAATCCAGCTGGAGCTCATTTTTGTTTATGGTGAGAATTGTGGGTGTCAAAAGTATGTTTTTTTCACACAAATGGAAGGGCAGAATATCCAGCATCATTATTTGAAGAGACCGTCTTTCCTCTACTGCACTGGAGTGTCATCTCTGACAATACTCAAATGGCTGTAAATGTGTGGGTCTGTTTCTGAAGTCTCTTAGCTGCTCCATTGGTCTACTACTCTATCTTTGCACTAATTACATGCTCTTTTAGTTATAACTTTATATGACCTTGTGTCCAGTGACCTTGTTAAATTTTCATATTAATTCTAATAGTTCATACATTCTTTTGTATTTTCTAGATCTGCAGTCATATAATTTACAAATAGCTATTTTTTTCTCTTAGCATCCTTTTTTATCCTGTCTCCTTCCATTTACTCCTCTCTCTTTTCTTTCCATTATCCTTGCAATATTTCTCTGCTTAAAACCTCCAGTACAATGTTAAGTAGAAGTGGTGATAATCTTATTTTGTTTATAGTCTCACTGAGAAAGTTTTCAAGATTTCACCAGTGTATATGAATGCTCTCGGTTATTTGTTTGAAAGATGCTGTTTTTCATATTAAGGAAATGGCATTCTGTTCCTATTTTCTAAGGGTTTTTAAATTATAAATGGGTATTGAATTTTTCAAATGCTTTTCTGCATTAAACAAGATGATTGTCTTATTTTTCTCCCTTCTTCTATTGGTGAAGTCAATTATATAAATTTTCAAATGATATTCTAACCTTGTATACCTGGAATAAATCCTATTTGCCTGTGATATATTATCCTTTTTATATATTGCTTGATTCAACTTACTAATATTTTGTTCTAGATTTTTTTATTTGTTGTTATGAGAAAGATTAGTCTGTAACTTTTCTTTCTTAATGTGCTTACCAAGTTTTGGAACTAAAGTTATGGTGCCTTCGTAAAAACGGTTAACAGTGTTTTTCCTCTTTTTATTCTCTAAGTCTTTGTGCAAAATTGATACAATTTCTTCTTTGAATTTTTGGAAAAATTGACTGGAAAAATCATCAGGAACTGGAGTGTTGTGATAGATTTTAAATTATGAGGCAGTTTCCTTACCAGGCACAGTTCTAATAATATTTTCTATTTCTTCTTTTTTAGATTTTGTAATTTTTTTGAAGAATATGTCCATTTTGTCTTTTCAAATACATAACTTATTGAATCAATTTGATGAATTCTTGATTGCAAATATTTTATTTTCAACTCTATAATTTTATTTTAAAATATTTTCCAGGGACACCTGGGTGGCTCAGTTGGTTGAGTGTTTGACTTCGGCTTAGGTCATGATCTCACAATTTGTGGGTTCGAGCCCCGTGTTGAGCTCTATGCTGACAGCTCAGAGCCTGGAGCCTGCTTCAGATTCTGTGTCTCCCTCTCTCTGCACCCCTTCCCCAGTTGCACTCTGTCTCAGTCTCTCTCAAAAATGAATAAACATTTAAAAAATTAAAAAATATATATATTCCAATTCTCAAATGAAATTCTTTATGTTTTCATTTTCTATTTTCTATCTTTTCTGTTTTCTTCATGTTGGCCTCTTAATTTCTTAGGCATATTAATAGTAGCAATTTTTTAATTGATTGCTAGACATTGGGAAAAAAATGTTTTTGCAGCTGTAGATCTGTGCTATTCATACAGTATCCTCTAGCTACATGTGGCTTTTAATTTTAAGCATTTGAAATGTGACTAATCTTAATTGAGGTGTGCTGTTATTGTAAAATGATGGATTTTTTTGTACAACAAAAAAGAATATAAAGTATCCCATTAACAACCTTTTATATTGATCGCATGTTGAAGAGCTATTTTGTATATACTATATATAAAAATTAATTTGACCTGCTTCTGTAGACTTTTGAAAATGTAGTTATTAGGAAATTTTAAATTGCATATATGGGTCACATTTGTGGCTATGCTATTTTTCTGTTTGATAGTGCTGCTCTCTATCTTTTCTCTCTTCAGGGAGAGTTCAGTTTTCCTGGGCTAGAGCAGTAGACTGGGTAGCTTCACTCCTGTCAGTCTCTGAGTTGAGTTGGGGCTGTGTTGTAATTTTGGTAAGGTTCTGTCTACCTCTGTTCTTTAATATTCCTACATCATAGCTGCTCAAGGCTTTCATCAAGGGGCCTGATATTTCACTGGGTTCCTTCCCCTTCCCACATTCTAGACTCTAGTCCTTGTTTCCTTGGCCCTTAGAGATTATCAGAAACTCTGTTCTGCTCTCAGAGACCCCTTGCTTATCCTTTCACCCTCCCATTTCAGGCAATTTCACAATGTGGCAAATATTCTGAGGAGAAAATACAATGTGTGCTTGAAGCTCTTGAAGTCTTTCTAATTTGTTTTTTCTGAAACACTTGTAGTGTTTCACTTCTGGTTCTGAAACACTGCATGTATCTCTGGCTTCAAGAAGCGGCTCACTGCCTGGGCAAAACCACAATTCTCAGCATCTTGTCTCATCCCAGAATCAATAAATGCCCTGCCCCCTACCCATGATTGAAGTAGGTGCAGAAAGACCAGTAACCTCTCTGAGGTTCTCACTTCCCTAGCATCCTGGCCCCCTCTAGTCCTCTTTGCTTAGCAGCTCTCTGATTAAACTCTGTCATGATGGTTTATTTTATTTTATTTTTTTCAGCCCATTTAACATGATAGAAGTATAAACTGCATGTGTTTTTTGTTTGTTTGNCCCATTTCTTCACTGGGATGGTTGTATTTTACCTGTAATTATTTTCAGCAGGAACATTGGTCTGCCACAAATGACTCCATTCTCTTCTGTTTAAAAGAGACACTTTTAAAGTCTTGGGGCGCCTGGGTGGCTTAGTCGGTTAAGCGTCCGACTTTCGCTTAGGTCATGATCTCGCGGTTCGTGGGTTCGAGCCCCGCATCAGGCTCTGTGCTGACTGCCAGCTCGGAGACTGGAGCCCATTTGAGAGTCTGTATCTCCCTCTCTCTCTGACCCTTCCCTGCTCACGCTGTCTCTCTCTCTCTCTACTAGAAATAAAAATATTAAAAAAAAAATTTAAAGTCTAGAACTTTCTCATGTGGCTTTTGTGGTAGAATCTTTCTATCTTTGCTTGACTTCCATAGGTCGCTTTCTGGTCCCTTCAGAAGTTGTCTCAAAAAGGAGATAAAAAAATATTGAGTTATCAGCATACAGCCACTTGAGGTGTCTGAAGTCATGGATCTGGATAGGATTATATAGGACAATTGTGTAGATTAAACTTTTGTGTTGTGAGACTAATTTTAGGACAGAATTCTCAGGAATACAACACTTAAGGAATAGACAGGGATTTTCTAGAAAGGCAAAGAAAAGAAGAGAAGGATAGAAGAGTATCTGAAGAAGGTGAACTCACAGAAGCCATGAAGAGAACATTTCAATAAAGATGTTGCATCTGCTTATGTAGAAAAGATAAAGAAGTTTCAAACTAAAAAGTGCCCCATAGATTGAGCAATAATGACACTCCTATTATTATATTACAACATTCTCATGAAGAAAGCTTAAAAAGTATACAGAGGTAAAATTATCCTTCTTTTATTTTTGATCTACAAAAATAACAATTCCGGTGTGCCTGGGTGGCTCCGTTGATTAAGCATCTGACTCTTGATTTTGGCTCAGGTCATGATCTCATGGTTCATGAGATTGAGCAGCGAGTCCATCTCTGTACTGACAGCACAGAACCTGCTTGGGATTCTCTCTTCCCCCCTCTGTATCTGCCCCTTCCTGCCCGCTCTCACTCTCTCAAAAATAAACATTAAAAAAAAATGACAATTTCACATGATTCAACACTTGGAGAAGTAAAGGTTTAGCATGGATAAATAATTTGCTTAAACTCAAGATTAGAAATGAATTTCAGAAGTGACATCTGATCTGATGTTCTTTCCACTATATTTTTATCTATTCCTATCATTTCCTGATTATTCATTAATTAGATAAGACTTACAGCTTTTCTTTACAACTAAAACATAAACTAAAACTAAAGCATAAATTTTGTATGTGCATGTATTTATATTTACTAGGTTTCTTTTTAGTGATAGTTAAGACTGGCTAACTTGGCTTTCCAAGTTTTGTTGTCAAATGTTTTTCTGCAGTTTCTTATCATTTATTTCCCATTTTAGATTTTGATGAAATTATTGTTTTTAATTGACATTAGTTTCAAATTTATTCAGAATTGTCTGTGTGGGTTAGTAGAATACTAGTTCTTTTGTTTTTGTTAGGCCTCTTTTAAAAAAAACACAAAAATCAGGACACTTTAAGACCATTTAAGCCATATAATTGTAACTCTCTAGGAACAATTTCTGGAATAAATTTTTCTGTGTAGTAACTTTTTCTGACTTACTATCTGAAATGAATGTCTTGACCATCTGCAGCAAGTTGATTGGTTTTGACCTCAAAGTTACCTTCTTACGTAGTCGCCTTCTTCGCTAGGACAAAAGAGCTTGCTTTCCATACTGAGCTCTTTGAGTCGGATTCTCTCTCTCTTGTTAAGCTGCCTTTGTGGTATTCTTACTTTTAGCACATTTGGAACTTCTGAAGTTTCTTTTGGATCATATTAGACTTTTTCTGTCTACAAGTAGGTCATCATTTCTGTCAACTGGTTCTAGTGACAGGATAGTTAAAATTCTAGAATCTGCTGCTCTGTGTTGACAGTTCTCATTGAGATTCTGTAGAATTTTATTAGGTCGGAGCTATGGTTAATGAAGGAGGAAAAAATAGAAGGGAGAGTAGAGGACAATTTTATTGAAACAACTATCAAGTAGTTATTCCTTATTCATTAATTTTTCTAGGGATATGTGTTTCGCCAAGGACATATAAACAACTTTGTATTTTTTACATGGTTTTTATTGATGAATGACTTCTGAGTTTTTTTTTTTTTAATGTAAGCTTTGTTTATGGTGGAGTTAATCAGTGTATCCTTGGAGGGGTACACCTGCTCTTAAATAAATCATAGCCAGATTAGAGGTAATGACTAAGAGGCTGGTTTAGGAAGCAGAATGCCAGAGCCAGGCTGAGAAATAATTTCATAGAGACATTCTAATGGATTGTATTTACCTACAGCTTTTACCGTTATAGTCTTTGCAACATAGCAGCTGATATTAAGGAAGGAATATTAAGGAAAGGTGGTGGCTCCTATTCAGAAGTGACTTAGTAGGCTTTGGTCTGGCAGTGGTGCTGATGTTGTGGTCCATGACATGGCTTCTCCTGCCACTAGGTGGAATACCTACTTATGTAGGTTGCCTCTAAAACACATCTTTTATAAAAAAACTGATGAAATTGGCTAAACAAGATTATGGTCAAATAATGAAATATTGAAGCAGTATTTATTCCAAATTAACAATAGGAATTGTCTCAGTTTGTTATACCTGTTTGGGTTAGTTATAAACACTTGTAAAACCCTCAACATTTTTTTTAATGTTTTATTTATTTCTGAGAGAGAGAGACAGCATGAGCAGGGGAGGGTCAGAGAGAGAGGGAGACACAGAATCTGAAACAGGCTCCAGTCTCTGAGCTAGCTGTCAGCACAGAGCCCGACGCAGGGTTTGAACCCACGAACCGTGAGATCATGACCTGAGCCGAAGTTGGATGCTTAACCCACTGAGCCACCCAGGCGCCCCAACCCTCAACATTTTTTAATGTGGAATTTTCACTAGTCTTCTATAAAATTATCAGTATTTGTTATTTGTCTGATGCCCTTATGTATTAGTTTTGTATTTCTGTGTAACATATTACCACAGATATAGTGGTTTAAAACAACACATGTTTATTATCTCACAGTGTCTGTGAGTCCAGAGTCTGGGCGTACCTTGGCTGCATCCTCCGCCCGGGGTCTGAGAAGGCTGCTGTCAGGATGTTCCAGGGCTGTGGTCTCATCACAGGCTTTTCTTGGGAAGGATCTAATTCCAAGTTCACTCCGGTAGATGTATTTTTAAATGCATCATTGGAAGTCTTCTATTTAGCTTAGCATTAATAAGTCTTGACTGTATTCATCTTTAAATTTATGTATCTTTACCAAATTACCACTCATTTTCTCTCTAACTTATAACATTCTCTTAGTATCTTTGTAAGCCATGTTCTGTATTTTGTGTACAAAACTGTTTTTAAACTACAACATTATATGAAACTTTAAAAATAAACCTTAAAACTTTAAATAGATCTTGTGGTCGGGATCATTAAGTAAAATCATTAGATAAAATCCAGAATACAGTAATAAACTCAAAATTTATTTTGAAATTATACGAACATAAAGAGTATCAAAGAACTCTTCTGAGAGGGTCCCTGGCAACTTTGACTAGATTGGTCAAAGATTGGTTTCAGTGGTGGGGACAGAATTCAGATTGGAGTGCGTTAAAGATAAGAGCAGGTAAAACAAAAACAGAACTTTTAAAGGGATTTTGCAGTAAAAGGGAACAGAGAATTGGGGCAGCAGGTGAAGGAAGATATAGGATTAAGAAAGTTCTGGTTTTATTTTTAATCTTTAAAATGGCAAGTATTGTGACATGTTCAAATGCTGATGACAGTGATTCAGTGGGGAAGAGAAAATGATTTGGAGAGACCATGTTTATTATGGAAGCAGAGTCTTTGGTTGGGAAAGAAGAAATGGGATCTGTTGACAAACAGAAGAACTGGCCTCAGAAAAGTGAAGGAGCAGTCATTTTACTATATAACAGCTGATGGGAAGATGGTATTTTTTTTTCTGATTGCCTGTTTTCTTAGTGAAATAAGATATTAGCTCAGAGAGAAAGATTAGAGTAGGTGCTAAAATTTGAGAAGAAGCCTAGAAACAGCTATCCAGAGATAGTGAAAGCAGATTTTCTAAAGGGAGATAGTAGGAATTTTGCATGGTGCTAAATATACACTGAATATATACTTGTCATCTTGAATTTAAAGTGAGAACTGGGGCGCCTGGGTGGCTCTGTCAGTTAAATACCTGACTTTGGCTCAGGTGATCATCTCACAGTTTGTGAGTTCAAGCCCCACTTTGGGATCTGTGCTGACAGCTCAGCCTGGGGCTTGCTTCAGATTCTATGGTCCCTACCCCTCCCTCACTTGCCCTGTCTTTCTCTCAAAAATAAACATTAAAAAGTTAGAAAAAAAATAAAGTGAGAACCAGTTAGCATGGTTGATTATTTTTTTTCAGATAGGCGTAAAATAAGCAGAATTAGGTTTAACCAGGATTGTTGTTATCTTCCTTTAAAAAAAAAGGGGGGGGCACTGAATTTGAAGTGTAAAGAGATTGATTATCATAGTGAACTATGGGATGTCATTAAGATAAAGTAGGAACTAAGATTGAATGGATCAGTGAATAGTAAAGAAGTAGATGGCATCAATAGTCTAGGTGTTTTGCTAGGGTTAATACTATTGCCGTGGGTCTAGAGAAAGCCAGTATCTTAGGAGCCTGTAGAGATGGGGATATTTTCAGTCAGCATGCATCTGTATTGCAGCTACTGCTCATGATCAAGTATAGAATATGACTGTGGGAGGCACAACTAAGGTAGATATCAAAATTGTTGGAAGTGAAGAAATTGAGGAAAGGAGACTCCAGATTGTTAAATGGATCGTCTCTATGGATGTTGAAATCAACAAGAGGGATGAGTCTATTAGTGGAGGAAGAGAGTGGTGTCAATGAGATATTAAGATCAGGTGTTGATACTTTCAGAAACGTTTCCTCCCCCAACCTCCTTCCACCATCAAATTAAAAACAGCTTTTTAAATAAGATAAATACATGTTTATTGAGAAAAACATATGTAATACATAGTTAGAATAAAATGAAAATTATCCATATTCTCACCATTTCAGATATTGCCTATATTTTGGTGAATATCCTTAGACTTTATCCATACAAAAATAATCTTTAAAATATATATATATCATATAACCCACTGTTCAGTGTTTTGCTTTTTAAAATTAATCAGAGGGGTGCCTGGGTGGCTCAGTTGGTTAAGCATCTGACTTCGGCTCAGGTCATGATCTCACGGTCTGTGGGTTCGAGCCCCGTGTCAGGCTCTGTGCTGACAGCTAGCTCAGAGCCTGGAGCCTGTTTCGGATTCTGTCTCCCTCTCTGTCTGACCTTCCCCTGCTTGCTTTCTGTCTGTCTCTCAAAGTAAAGACATAAAAAAATAGAAATAAAATTAATCAGAGATGGCTGCAAATAACTGCAGATATAGAAAGAGATACATCATTTTTACTTGCTATAAGATATTCCAGGATATGGATGGACCATTATTTATTTAACCACTCTGTGTTTTACTATGGTTGTGTAACAAATCACCCAAAACAAGAGTAATCATTTATTATCTCTCATGATTTCTGTTCAGGAGTTTGGAGACAGCTTGGCTGGCCATTTCTGTCTTGGAGACTCTCATGCAGTTAACAGTCATATGTCAGCTAGGCTAACTGAGACTGGAGAATCCACTTCTAAGGTGGTTCATTCATATGGCTAGCAGGGTGATGCCAGTTGGTGGCTGGGGGCCTAGGTTTCTCTCCACATGACCTCTTCGTGGGGCTTCTTGGGTGTCGTCAAGTCATGGTAGCTGGTTTCTCCCAGAAGGAGTGATACAAAAGATGCAGGCAGAAGCTGCCATGCCTTTTATGACCTGTCTGCAAAGTCACACATTACCACTTGTAACATACTCTGTTGGTTACACAAAGCCAACCCTAACCCATTGTAGGAGGAGGCTATTTAAGAGTCTGACTCACCAGGGTCATCTTGGGGGCTGGGTACACCACCACTCTTCTGTTAGTAGTCATTTAACTTATTTTCAGTTATGAATATTATATACATGTATAATCCTTGTGCCCTTGTTTTAAGTATTTCTCTAGAGTTCAGAAGTGAAGTTCTGTTAAAGGATAGTTACATTTAAAATTTTGATAGGTATTATTACCAAATTACTCCTCAGAAAGGTTATACCTATGTAATTCCCACATCAGTCCATGAGAGTACATTTCCCTTTTTCTCACCAATAATTGATGTTCTTAATTATTTTAGTCTCTGCCAATCTAATAGATACTTTCTATGTATATATGTACATATATATTTATATGTATATAGACATACATGTACATATTATTGAAATTGAACAATTTCCTTGTGTTTGTTCGCCCATTGCATATGTGTGTGTGTATGTTTGGCCTGTACAGGGTATATGTCCATTTTTAATATTTGTGTTGATTTTTTCCTTAAGATTATTTCTCTCTTAAAATATATTTAGTTTTGAGTGTACGTGCATGAGACAGAGAGAGAGAGAGAGATAAAGAGATTGTGAGCAGGGGAAGGGATAGAGAGGGATAGAGAATCCCAAGCTGACTCTGCTCTGTCAGCACAGAGCCAAGCACAGGGCTCGATCCCACAAACTGTGAGACTATAACCTAAGCTGAAATCAAGAATCAGACGCTTAACTGACTGAGCCACCTAGGCACCCCAGAAATTTTATTTTTAATTCTGTTGTTACCTTTTATAATTCCCTTTAGGTCATATGTGTGTGTATATATTTATGTGTAGGATGGAAAGGAAATTGCATTATGATGTGATTAGTGGTGAATTTTCTCTTGCCATATTTCATTTAATTCATGTTTTATTTATATAATATAGGATTTCAGATAAAAAATTACCAGCAGAGTATTATCTTTACATTATGTAAAATGCATTATGTATTTAAAAGCACAGTCGTTGGAATCACACTGCCTGTTTCAATCAATGGTTTGCCACTTACCAGCCATGTGACCTCATCAAAACTACTTAACACTTTGTGTCTCAGTTGCTTCATTTGTGAAATCAGGATAATACCTGCCTCATTGCTAGGATTAAATAAATTAATATACTTAATGTACTTAGGGTAGTACCTGGCACATAATACGTGCTAGTTAAGAGCTTGCTGCTATTATTATCATTAGCATTCTTTTTGAGGAATTATTATTGACATTTACGTTTTATTTTATGAGCTTATGTTATTCTTTTTGACTGACTTTTTTGTCTATTTGTGCTTCCTCAGTACTAGCATTTTTATTATGACTTCTTTCTTGAAGTCTTCCTATGTTTAAATCCGATTTCTTTGTATCTCTTTGAGTAGTTTTTTTTCAGGTGTGAGCTCTCTTATTTGCCACTGTATTTTTTTTTTCTGTCCCTAGAACATTGCTTGGCATATAACAGTTGCTAAGTGACATTTGATGTGTGAGGAGCCCTGGCATATCTGTTAAGCTTTGGTGAAAGAGTGCACTAGAGGGAGACTGCAGGGCAGAAAGAGGAAAAAGAGACTTGTTTCCTTCTCTTTGTGTCTTGTTTGTTTTCTGTCATCCTCATAGTGCTGCTTCACAGCAGTACTTCCTTCCCGTGGCTATACCTGAGTCCAGTGTGCAGTTTTTCTAACACTCCCAACACCAGCCTGATGAGCCCCATGTCAGAAATGTCAGCACCACAAGTCACTTGGCTCCCACTCCCCAAAGTTCTCTACACCAGCCCCATTGGGCTCTTCCTCCAGGGGCACCAGCACCAGCCAAACAGCTCCCTCCTCAGGGATCTGAGTTTCAAATCCACAGGACTCTTTTTCTGAACGTCTCCATTTTGGTAATCTCTTTTTTGTCCTTCCCCCAGCCTTAGAATTTCACCTCTTTTACTTGTTTGCTCCATGATACCTTAGTTCTCTCCTTGGCTTCTTCATTTCTCTAGTTAATGACTTGATTCCTACTTAGTAAATTCTCTCTTAAAATAACTTGTATGTCTCCTGACTCCAGGCTGAGTCAGGGGACATACAAGTTATTTTCTATTTTATGAAGTTATATTACCTTTCTGAGGGTCAGTTCCATCCGTAACTACTCCCTATGTCAGGGTGTAGTCTATGGGCCAACTGGTCAGTGGCTTGCTTTTGTAAATAAAGTTTTATTGGAACATAGGCACACTCATTCACTTTCATATTACCTATAACTGTTTTCACTCTGCAAAGGCAGATTGACTAGTCATAATGGCCACATGGCCCACAACACCTAAAGTGTTTACTTTTGGGTCCTTTATAGAAGAGATTTGCCAGTCCCTACCCTACACGTACAGCTAAGAGTATTTTTGGTATTTAGTAGACAGGCTGATAAAAAAATGTTAAGTGAGTGAATATATGGAGAAAAGAGCCAAAAAGGGAGATGATAGAAAGAAAGAAGGAGAAATATAGAAAAAACTTCTATAGTAATGGTGATGAAACTTTCATTTATTGAGGCAAACCAGAAATGGAGAAAAAAGAAAGTTAAATTGGCAAAAATTTACCTTTCATTAATTTTCTGCTTAATATAAAAAATAATATAATTTTTTCTTAAAGTATATTAATCTTTTAACCAAATATTTATAAAAAAACATAAGAATTATATATATGGTATATTCTTAAGGGTTTCTTTTAAACTTTCTATTTAAATTCCAATTAGTTAATGTACTTGAGTTTTTTGAATCTATGAAGTAGTCTAAGGTATGATGATATCAGAATAAGAACTTTTTAGAGATGATTCTGAGAATTCTAAACTGCCCACAGTAGAACTGCAGTAGACACATGACTTGAAATTTATGACTTTTGGGGAATATAGTTGATTGTGAAGTCATTTGAAAGATATTAACAACTACATGTACTTTGTAATGTAGTTATAGTAATCAAGATCAGTAAGCCTTATGATATGTTCTGAAGCAATACCAATAGTATTTATTGAATAATTTATTACATCTATAATTCTGTGCATATCATTCCAAAAAGCATTTATGCTATAAAATCTTAATATAATTTTCAGAACACCGAAGCATTTAAGATATGCTAGGAAAATAACATTGAGTCTATCAGAAATAATGGTTAAATTTGTCAAAAACATTCTGTTAGTAAGAAGTTGAATTTAGAATTTTAGTTTTACTTTTTTGTTCATAATTGAGGTTCATTATAGTACATTTACCTTGAGAATGAATTCTTCCTTCCAGAAATGCTTTCTCCCTTCTCTATACTCCCACAAATATCTATTGTAATAGTTTCCTGTATGTACTATAACAAATTATCACACATGTAGTAGTTTAAAACAACACAAATTGGTTGTTTTATAGTTCTGGAAGACATAAGTCCAAAATGGGTCTTATAGATTAAAATCAGGGTATCAGCAAGCTCCCTTCTTTCCTGGGGATTTCTAGGGAGAACCATTCCTTGCCTTTTCCAGCTTCTAGAGTCAGCCCACTTTCCTTGGCTTATGGTCCCATCACTCCAGCCTTTGCTTCTACCATCACATCTCCTTCTCTGACTGTCCTGTCTCCCTCTTACAAGGAGTCTTATAATTATATTGGGCCCACCCAGGAAATCCAGGATAATTTTTTCATCTCGGGGTCTTTAGCTTAATCACATCTACAAAGCCCGGTTTGCCCTGTAAGTTAAAATAAGCCCAGGTTTTGAAGAAGGGCTTGGATACCTTTGGGGGCCCATTTTTCTGCCTACCATATCTTTCTTCTTTTATTTAGAATTACTAAATGTGAGACCTGGAAGAGACACTGAATGATAACTTCTCCAATCCTTTTATTTTATACTTGGAGAAACTGGGGCACCTGGGGGACTCAGTCAGTTAAGCATCCAACTTTGGCTCAGGTCATAATCTTGCATTTGTGGATTCAAGCCCTGTGTCAGGCTCTGTGCTGACAGCTCAGAGCTTGCTTCAAAGATAAACATTTAAAAAAATTTGTACTTGAAGAAACTGAATGAAGCCAGAAAGGTTATCTGCTTCAGAACTTCCCCTCCCCCCCAATTTATTTTCATTTATTTTTTTGAGACAGGGAGAGAGAGAGAACAGGGGAGAAGGGCAGAGGGAAAGAGAGAATCCCAAGTAGGCTCCCCAATGAGCTTGGAGCCCAACATGAAACTCAGTCCCATGACCCTGAGATCATTATCTGAGCTGAAATCAAGAGTTGGACATTCAGCCAACTGAGCCACCCAGGTGCCCCTGAACTTTTTTTCAGGTTAGGAACAAGGCCTTATTCATGTTTTGTATACTTAACTTTACTTAGAAAAATACCTTCAACATTTTAACTACTCAGTAACTATTTGTTACCTGAATGAATAAAAAGGTTACTGATGGAAACCAGATATACCTGGTTTCTGATTCTTTCATTTTAAGTTAATGCTAATGGAAGTTTATTTAAAACAAAAACAAAAAAAACACCGATTAAAAATACCACAAGTAGTAGGGATTTATTCATTCTTACATTCTGTGGTTAAAAAGAGGAAATCATTCAGTCTTAAAAATAGCTACCTTTTTAAAGATTTCTGTTCTTTTTGTCTTGTCCCATCTCTGCTTTCATCTACACACCCTTTTCTTCCATAAAATGAACGAAAGAAGGAAGGAAGGAAAAAGTGAAGAAAGAAAGGAGGGTTGGAGGGAGCGAAGGAGGAAGAGAAATGAGAAGAAAAAAAATGAGAAGGAATGAAAGAAAAAGAAAGAAGGAAAGAAGGGAGAGAGAGAAGGAAAGAAGATATAGTGGTGTATTCACTGAATTCTTTTGCTAGACTCACTCATGGAATCCACATTTAGATTCTCTGACACCTGTATTTGGCTGTGTTGATAAGATAAGCCTGTATTTTCTGTAATATATATAGTTTATATGTGTTCAAAATAAATTAAGATAATTTAGAAATCAATATTTATGTTTTAAAAATGATTTTATAACTTTAGAAAAAATTTTAGAAATTTAGGTTTACCTTTTGACTTATGATTTTCTTTCCTTTATTAAGGAGGGATAGTTTGGACTCCTGATTAAACAAATTTGTCTGGAATTTCTTAAGAATTAAAAAAAATTATCTAGCATTTCATATTAAAAATCTAGATTTTAGTTTTAGAATATCATCCAGGCTACATAAATCACTTAGCATTTTAAAAAGCTTTGATTTTTTTTTAATGATTGATTTTCTTTTGTTATTCTTGTAATTTGTGTAGAATCTGAGTATGTTTGAGTATATTAGGTATGGTCCTTGAAATAAAATATACTTGAAGCATAATGTTAGATTCATTTCCTGCTTATATCAACATGGTCGTCAATTGACTGTATATGTTTCTACATGTCTAATTCTAAACTTTTATGTTATACAGATTTCTATAAACCCTAAGATTACATATATCTTTTCATTTTGTCTACTAAGATGGAACATGTAGAGTGCCTATTAACAGGTGTAAAATCGGACCGTGTTGTAAAAGTGCCAAATGACTGGTACTGGTTGGTATATTGTCATTCTCTCAGTGAGCAAAATGTTAAATATAAATCAACTTTAGGATGTGTTCATTGTAATCAATTATGTTCATTGAGTGAAAACATAATCTGACTTTTGTTTTCTTGGCAGCAACTTGAATTGGTGGAACCAAGTGGCTGGATTCACGTTCCCTTAACTGATAATCATAAGAAGCCCACTCGCACATTCATGATACAGATTGCTGTTCTAGCCAATCACCAGAATGGAAGAGACACCCACATGAGACAAATTAAAATATACACACCAGTGGAAGAGAGCTCCATTGGCAAATTTCCTAGATGTACAACTATTGATTTCATGATGTATCGTTCAATAAGGTGACCTTAACACAGAACAAGAGTCATTAAATGTATCTTTGTTTTATCTTGTCAGCAAATATTATATCTGGAATCTTTATTGAAAAAAACATCAGTTATTTTGCAATTTTGTATGCATTGAAGAGTATTTTATTGTAACTTTAATAAATTTTGGGTCATACTATTTATATTTTCTTTAACATAAAATAAAGCTCACATATTTTACACTATTAAAAAAGGATTTGAAGCCCATCATTAAATTTTTCATTATATCAAAAGAACTGAGTATTTTAAGAGATATATCATTTTTACTAACCAAGTGATTATTTCATACAGTGATCATGGATTAGAGTAATGATTTTTAGCATGTTTGGGAACAGTACTATGTCTTATCAATAGATACTATCTTTAATAGGCCAAAATTATTCTTTTTTTCCTTTTTCTCTCTCTAGAAGAAGCTTATTCTTTTAATACTGGGACTTTTAAAAAACAGTGTCAAAAGAGGCTAGTATTAGACGTCTGATGAGAACTATTCTGATTTGGGAAATATGGTTAATTGTATCATAATTACTTCCATGAAATACTTTTAACTGAGGGTTCTCTATATCGTGATATTGTGTCAGAGATTGCCAGTACCATATGCTATTTATTCTAATGCTAGTGCTGCTTATTATAGAAGAGTTCGTTTTAAATGTGTGTCTGACACAGAAGCATTCTCTGAAGGATAATATGTCTCATAATGGGGCGCCTGGGTGGCTTAGTCGGTTAAGCGTCCGACTTTCGCTTAGGTCATGATCTCGCGGTTTGTGGGTTCGAGCCCCGCGTTGGGCTCTGTGCTGACTGCCAGCTCAGAGCCTGGAGCCTATTTTGGAGTCTGTCTCCCTCTCTCTGACCCTCCCCTGCTCACGCTGTCTCTCTCTCTCCTAGAAATAAATAAAAATACTAAAAAAAAATATGTCTCATAAAAATTTTAAAAATGTATGAGATTTTTCTTTGTACATAAAAATATTTTAAAGGAGCTTAAACGTGTTTTCTTTCCATGGTTTAAAATGACTAGATTTGAGTCTGTATGGTTTCCTCCCCACTGCTCTTTAGGAGGAGCATGGTTATTTAGCCACAGAACTTACTCAGATGCGCTCTTATTCAGGAAAGATTCCTTGGAGTTTCTTGCGTTGGTCGGTAGACTCAAGTCTTAAATAGTAGGTTTTAGTTAGTTCTTTTTTTTTAATTGAAGTATAGTTAACATATAATGTTGTATTTGTTTCAGGGTGTATAACAGTGATTTGACAATTCTATATGTTACGCAGTGTTCACGACGATAAGTGTAGTTACCATCTGTCACTATACAAAGTTGTTGCGGTATTATTGATTATATTTTCAATGGTATACTTTTCATTTCCACGACATACTTATTTTATAACTGCAGTATTATTGATTATATTTTCTATGCTGTGCCTTTCATCTCCATGATTTACATTGTACCTCTTAATCGCCTTCACCTATTTTACCTATCCCTCTAATCCCTTCCTTCCTGGCAACCACCATTTCTCTATATCTAAGAGTTTGTTTATTTTTTAGACTACACATATAAGTGAAATCAGATGGTATTTGCCTTTCTCTGTTTGACTTATTTCACTTAGCACTATATCCTCTAGGTCCCTCCATGTTGTGAATGGTAAGATCATTTTTGTGGCTGAGTAATATTCCATTGTATAGGTATTTATATAGTACATCTTCTTTACCTGTTCATCTACTGATGGACACTTGGGTTGCTCCTATATTTTGGCTATTGTAAATAATGCTGTAATAAACATAGAGGTGCATATATCTTTTTGAAGTAGTGTTTTTGTTTTCTTTGGGTAAATACTCATTGGTGGAGTTGCTGGATCATATACTATTTTTATTCTGATTTTTTTGAGGATCCTCCATACTGTTTTCTACAGTGGTTGCATCAGTTTACATTCCCACCAACAACCCATAAGGTTACCTTTTGTCCACATCATCACCAATACTTGTTATTTCTTGTCTTTTTGATAATAACCATTGTGATAATAGTGTGAGGTGATCATTCATTGTGGTTTTGACTAGCATTTCCCGAATAGTTAGTGACATTGAACGTCTTTTCATGTATCTCCTTTGCCTATGTTTTTTTTTTTTTTTTTTTTATNCCTCCTTTGCCTATGTTTTAATCAGATTTTTTTTTTTTCTGTTGAGTTGTGGAAGTTCTTTATATATTCTGGATATTAAACCGTTATTGGTTATATCATTTGCAAATACCTTCTATTTCAGTGGATTGCCTTTTTGTTTTATTGATGGTTTCTTTTTCTATGTGATAGCTTTTTATTTTGTTGCAATCCCAATATTGTTTTCGCTTTTGCTTCCCTTGCCTGAGGAGACACATCCATAAATATGTTGCTAAGGCCTAAGTCCAACAGATTACTGCCTATGTTTTCTGTTAGGAGTTTTATGGTTTCAGGTCTCATATTTGGGTCTTTAATCCATTAAATAGTGAAGTTTGAAAAATAATTATGTGTATGCTTTATTCTGGCAAAGAGTACTAATTTACATGGCTACTATAAAAAAAAGTTTCACTTTTTCACTCAGGAGAATATCTGCATTCTTTCAGTGAGTTCCACAAAGAGTTTTAGTGGCATTTTCATTTTGTTTCTTTGAAGTAAGAAGCATGATAGTTGATCTCTAGGGTCACCAAAAAATCTGTAACCAAGACTTATGTGGGATCAGCAAATTAATCTGAATATAGATGAGGGATGCTGGAAATGGAAGAAGAGAACACATGGATAGGAATTAAAAGAAAAGGAGAGAATCAAGGACATAATAACAATATTTACTACGTACTGTATTGAATCTTGTGCTTTAGTCTGATAAGGAAAACATTCATGTAAAACAACAGAGTCTTGGTATATAGACAAATTTAATAAAAATACTACTTACTAAATGCTTTTTAAAATTTTGCTTAAAAGAAAAAGGAAAAAGACTAATTATCATTTACATGATCCCCTTTGTTATCTCTTACTACTAGTAGTTTGCTACCAGGCTCCTTAAATCAGGAGGGATTAAGAAGAATGTTGAGAAAATCTGTATGTTTTCTTTTCTATTCTTATTCTCTTTTTTATTCGCCAGCTGGCAAATATGATATTTCCTGTTTATTTCTTTATTGTTCATGATTATTTGTGAGAGAGAGAGAGTGTGCGTGTGTGTGTGTGCGTGTGTGTGTGTTTGTGTGTGTGTAAGCAGGTGAGCAGCAGAGAGAGGGAGAATCCCAAGCAGGTTCTCTGCTGTCCCAGCTGGGTGACCATCTTTATTAGACATGGGGAAACTTGATAGTTGAGGATTATGGAGATAATACATCCCTTTTATAAGGGTTATTTAAAATGTATTATATTGACAAAGCATAATTACCTAAAGTAGTTGCATTTCTTTTTTAAAATGCATATTATACTTCACAGAGGATTTGTATTTAGAATACATAAAGAATTCTTACAAGTCAACAGTAAGAAACAAACAATCCAATAAAGTAAGCAAAACAGTGGAATAGTCACTTTACCAAGGAGGACATAGGATTGGCAAATGAGCCTGTGAAAAGATGCTCAGCTTCACTCGACATCGGTGAAATGGCAAAGTACAGCCATGATGAGATACCATTTCATGGATGCTGTAATAGCTGCAATTGAAAAGACGATTCCAAGTGTTGGCAAAGATGTGGAGGAACTGGACCTCACACTGATGGTGAAGATGCAATTGATGCATAACCACTTTGGAAAACAGTGTATGGTGATTTCTTTAACAAGTTAAGCATACACCTATTATGTGATCCACTCATTTCACTCCTTGATATTTACCCAACAGAAAAGAAAGCATATATCTATACAAAGAATATTCATAGCTTCATTTGTAATAGCTGAAAACTGGAAACAACCCAAATGTTGGTCAGTAGCACAGTATATGAACAAATCGTGGTATATCCATATAATAGAATACTGCTCAGAAATAAAAATGAATAATTAATACATGCAACAACATGGATAAATTTGTGTAATAATTATGCTGAGAGAAAGAAGCCATACAAAAGAGAGTACATACTGTTTGATGTTTTTTTTTTTTTAATTCTAGGAAATACAAGCAAATCAAGTAACAAAACAGATCCTTCGTTGTGTGGGATGGGGAGAGAGAAGTAAGGAGGGATGGACTATTTGGGGGAAATGATACAAATGTTCATTATCCTGATTGTGGTGCTGATTTCATAGGTATATACATATACCAACAATTATCAAATTATATACTTTAAATATGTGCAGTTTAATGCATGTCAATTATACCTCGATAAATCTGATTTTAAAATAGCTTATTTTACCTGTTTGACATAGTAATCATTCAAAGATGCTAGATTTGAAGCAGTTCTGTGTCTTACTGTATAAGATTTGAGAGTAAAAATCTAAGATTGAAGAGCCATTTTAACAGTTAATAAAACAATGACAGCAAATGAATTCACTGATTCATTCATAACCAGTCTATGTTTTTGAGTATGGGACAAACTGTGCAGTTAAGATTTAAATTTTTAAAAAGTATTCTCTATTCCAACATAGGGCTTGAACTCAACGACCCTTAGATCAGAAGTTACATGCTTTGCTTACTGAACCAGCTAGGTACCCCTAAGATTTAAATTTTCAGGGGCACCTGGACGACTCAGTCAGTTGAGCGTCCGACTTCGGATCAGGTCATGATCTCATGGTTCGTGCGTTTGAGCCCTGTGTCGGGCTCTGTACTGACAACTAGGTCAGAGCCTGGAGCCTGTTTCAGATTCTGTGTCTCCCTCTCTCTCTGACCCTCACCTGCTCACGCTCTCTCTCTCTCTCAGAAATAAATAAAAACATTTTTTTAAAAATTTAAATTTTTAAATTTCACATGTAATCTGTGGTTGTGCATGGGTGGCTCAGTTAAGCATTTGACTCTTGATCTCAGCTCCAGTCATGATCTCAACGGTTCATGAGTTCAAGCCCTGCATGGGCTCTGCACTAATGGTGCAGAGCCTGCGTGGGATTCTCTGTCTCCCTGTCTCTCTGTCTCTCTCTCTCTCTCAAAAATAAACATTTAAAAAAATCCATATGTAATCCAAATATAATTTCAAAATCAGTTTATTAACTGGGGAAATACTGTTGTAAGAAACTTTCTCTGTATCAAACTATGGAATTTTAAAATATAGCAGTTCATTGAACACTAATAAATATATAACTCAAAAAAGACTAATAGATATTGGTTGTTGAATTAGATGTAATAAGGAAACCAAGATAAATCTGATACATACCTTGCTTTCCAGTTGCTTATAGTCTGTTAGGAGGGAATAATAGACCTCTAATCAGCAAAGTCAGAAATTAAAGTGGTAAGATCTCTAATTGACAGGTAGGAGTGTAAAGGAAAGGAGAGTTGACTTTCCATTCAGAAAGACTGAGGCAAAGCTAAGAAGACACTTGTGGAGAAGTCGGATTTTAAAAGAAAGACTTTGTAATATCATCTAGTTATTTACTTCTCAAGCCTATTCTTGAATCCAGACTGTCATTGTTTTTATGGGTAATGATTAATTTGAAACAGATGATTTGTGTATTCAGAATCAAGTGATGTTTTGTACATTTACTCTTGTTTGAAAGTTTCCAGCAATTAAAATAGTGACAATCTTGAAAAGTAATTTTAGTTACCATTCCTTATGTTCTTTTAGCCATTATGACTACTAGTTTAGTACATTAATTAATATAATACACTAGATTAATACAGCACAGTATAAATTTTTATGACTATAAAATTTCTGGTGTTTTAGAAAATTGTCATTGCTCTAAAATTCCTCATAAAATGTTGGCTTATCATAGCTTTAATTAAGTTGTTGGTTAGTAGTTTATTTTGTCAATTATCTTTTAAAACTGATAAAATTTGTAAAATATGTTACATTAAAGAATTGGAGAAAATACTTTGTAATTATATGTGGACACATGTGTGCATCTTTAAAATTTTTTTTAATGTTTGTTTGTTTGTTTATTTTTGAGAGAGAGACAGAGCCTGAGCAGGGGAGGAGCAGAGAGAGAGGGAGACACAGAATCCAAAGCAGGCTTCAGGTTCTGGTCAGTCAGCACAGAGCCCAACATGGGGCTCGAACTCACAAACTGTGAGATCATGACCTGAGCTGAAGTCAGATGCTTAACCGACTGAGTCACTCAGGCGCCCCAATTGTGCATCTTTTAAACCAAAATTATCTTCTTTTGCCCACGTTGTTGTGCCTTCCCCACTTATGTGACTCCTGAGGTGAAAATACGCTCTCTCTATTCTGTGGCTAATCCCATAACTATTGCTTGTCTTCTCTTGTCATTTCTGATAAATGGAACCAACTTACTACTTGGTGCACTTAGACAAAATTATGATGAGACCCATTTAGAACTGTTTTACTTATGAAACCCTTTTCAGGGTGAATTTTATTTTGGGGAATGGTATTTCACCACCTGTATTATCGAAGCTCTAGCATTTACCATCGGAGTTGTTTAATTACTGTGTTTGTGGCCATTAAGCGTTCCACTGATGTGGTTCAGTGATCATCATAAAATATTCTTCTACTTTGCATTTGCTTTTCCGATGTTGAGAGTAAATTATGATTCTCTCCCTGTGGTCCTACCAATAATTTCCCAAACTGTTTTTATAGACTTTATTCTGAGACTAATTCTCCTCTTTACCCTGGCATTCATCTATAGCTGGAGATCCAGATTTTAACAGATCATTTCCTGTTATTTCTACAGCAGTATCAAAATACTGATCACTTACCAAGAAGCAAAGTATCCAAAAAACTGAAGCAGAGAGTTCAGCCAGCTGTTTGTTTTTCAACTGTTAAAATTTGTAAGAATCACATGTTAAATGAATACGGCAACAAAATGAAACAGAGTAGCCTCTGTAAAACAATGGTAACAAGGCCATCTCTCTAGCAATTAAGTTATAACACATTCAGGTGTTTACTGAAGACAATGAGGGAATTTTGCTATTTTAAAACAGTGCTTATTTTCTTAGGTAGCATTCAGTAACTATTAGGAGATACAATACAGGTAACATTTGGAAAAGTCACCAGTGCTGTTTAGAATAAAATATATCCCTTTTTTTCCCTTGAAAATTTCAATTGTGAAACTGGTATCCGGGTGTAATTTTAATTACTCTCCTCCATCTTCCCATATTCAGTAACTCCAAGACCTGCAGATTCCTTCTCCACATTATCACTTTTAGTTTCACTCCATTTATATCATTCTAGGCCAACTGCAGGAAGCTCCCAGCTGGACCATTGGTCTTTAGTTTATGCTAAGATAAAATTATCCAAACAATAAAATATCCAAAGCCATCATATGGCTTTCTTTAAGATCTATACTAATTCCACATTACCTATATAAATTTACCTATATAAATAAACCCAAAGTCCTCTGGCATCCCTTCAAGGTCATACATCTTCCCTGCCTCTTTTATAACCTTCTTTTCATTGTTCTTAGACTTTTTGCTCTAGCCCAGCAAATATACTTCTCTGTTTTCTGCATACAACTCACTTATTCTCATTTTTACTATTTTATATGTCAAATCTAATGTCTTTTAATACTATCACTGCTCTTTGAATTGATAACCACTTTCCTAAGCAAACTGACTCAAAAATCACTTCCTTGAATGCCTTTACTTATCTGACTTTAATTCTGTGTATTTTGATTATTCTTTTATTCTAAAAACTCTTACCATTTATGTATTTTGCCAGTACTATATTAACATATGAATGTTCTATTGTGTCCATTGCTAACAAAGAGTCAGGCAAAGAATCAGGCAAGGAATGCAGTGATTTGCATTAGTACAGTTGTCAAGATATAGTAGGCATGAAGTTATAAGTATACATTGTTTTTTTAAGATCTTGCATCAACATACTTTTACCTCATATATCTCATTTACCTCATATATCTCATTTTCACAAAATCACTGTGTCAGGATTCCACTGAATAACAGAAGTCCCTACCACAGTGACTTAAATAAATGTTTATATTTCTTGTATATTAAAAGGTACGGAGATCCATGTTTGCTTTACTGGTCCAGCAGCTTAATAACAGTGGCTTTCTGGGAATTTTTAGGTCATCCTCATGGGGAAAAGATAGTTTGCTATACTTCTAGCTATCACATTGGCACTTGAGAGAGGAGGAAGAAGAGGAGCACCGGCCGTATCTGTCTTCCTTTATCCCCAAAAATCTCCAGTGAGCTTCCTGTGTCTTGTTGGTCAGAACTGGATCACATAGCTGTCTCTACCGGAAAGAGAAGCAAGCTTGTCTGAGAAGGCAGGGAGTGCAATTGTCATTGGTGCCTTAGGCAAACTACTGTTTCTGGGGCAAACATCATCTCCCTAAAGAACAAAAATACAAATAGCATTCTCTACACAAGAAACAAGAGAATAGATATGAGGTAGATGGTAAATGATATCTGTCACACACAGTCTTTCGAAGCCTCAACACCCTCATCTGCAAGCTGGAAATAATAGCAGTCCACGTCAGAGGGTTAAGAGGTAATAAATGTAAGCACTTAGCATAGTGTGTGGCAAATAGCAGTATTCAACAAAAGGTAGCTGGTTTGATCTTATTTTGTCTTCAGTTCATGTGGTTTGATCTGAGAAACCTATGGGGAAGAAATGGCTGTTTTTCCCTCTTCCCCCATGAGTTCCTGGACTCTTATTTCTTGGAAAGACACCTGCTGGTACTGCACCACTACCTGTGTGGTAACCCCAGAACCTTTATTTATTTTTTCAATATATTTTTTTAATATTTTTATTTCTAGGAGAGAGAGAGAGAGAGAGAGAGAGACAGCGTGAGCAGGGGAGGGTCAGAGAGAGAGAGGGAGTGACAGACTGAAACAGGCTCCAGGCTCTGAGCTGGCAGTCAGCACAGAGCCCGACGCGGGGCTCAAACCCACGAACCGCGAGATCATGACCTAAGCGAAAGTTGGACGCTTAACTGACTAAGCCACCCAGGCGCCCCCAGAACCCTTTTTTAGCATCTGCATTTTATCATCTACCATATACTAACACCTACTGTAATAGCAATTCTATAGAATTTTCCCACACAAATCAGTAGGACCTTCTAAATTCTGTAAATTCTGTTACGAGTGGAAGCTAAGACAACTCTTTTAGTTATATTAACTACATTATCCTTTTGAGCCCATGCAAGATATCAAAACTCTTTATTTCTTGCATTTTTCAGCCTTACCATAAAAGAAAAGATACTTGAAAAAACCTTCCAGTGTTGCAAGCTGGGATAGATGAACAATGCTGTAAGTTCTTTAAGACACACATTCATTCCTAGAAGCAGGAAATATCATGCTAGAAGAGAGGATCCAGCACATTTACCATGTCTGTTTGTATGCTAATCTTATAGACCCACTGTACGCCTGATCTAGGTCTGAATCCCTTAGTTGCTGTAACTACTTGTTGCTGTCCTGTCTTGCCTCGTTAGAATATTTTGATAAGCACCATTTTTCTAGCTCCAAACTTGTCTCTTTTCAGTGTTGTTCTCTCAGGCCACTTTGGATAAGCTTTCTCTATTTTGATCAAGTGAGTAGAAGTTCCTATCCTAGACTATCTCTAATAACCTAACTGATGAAGTTAGTAACACAGTGCCATGAAGAAAGGTAAGTAGTTTGGCCTCTGATGTATATACTAAGGCTGGAAAGCATACATTTCATAAAGATTTACTTAGACTTGAATAATCAACAGTGTCACTTTTTAATTATTATGGATACTTGATTGCTCATTCCTATCAAATAAAAAAAAAAAGATCCAGTGCTGTGATCAATTGTATTACTTATGGTTCCTAGGAGAAAAATATTACATCTTTTTTTCAAACAATCAACATGTACTATTGAATACAGTCTAGAATACAAAGAAGGAGAAAACATGTTTCTTATTCAGAAAGAATTTATGGTCTAGTTGATGATGGCTGGGGACACACAGAGACCTTCACGCCTACTCAGTTTAAAGTGGTATTGAGTGAAAGAGATAATAAATGTTATTTTAATAAGGACAATTATCACCAATGCCTAGTGTAGTTAGTAAGGTTCTTATGGAAGAGATAGATACTCCTCTATGCAGGGTTATCTGTATAAGTAGAGAAACACAGTGAAGATGAAGGCCAGAATAAATGCCTTCTTTCCTGAAAGGCAAATGGATCTATTTTCAAGTCATAGCTAATTTGGATTTCTAATAATGAATCCCTAAGATTCATGTCATTGCTCATTGCACATTGAATGGGGCAGAAAGCTCCCTTGAAGGAGGATGGATCAGAGCCATATATTCTCAATTTATATATACAAATCAGATGTTGGCCTCAGGGGTGGTGTGACAGGGTGGGGAGAGGCTCAGGGTAAAGAAACTGAGCTTCCTTCCAGTTAGGAATCATTGGGAGTGGGGAAGAAGTATTCCTAAATGTACATTCTAGCTCCAAAACAATATGCAAGTTTAAGTAGAGATGAACTAGGAGGGCATTTTAGGCACGGAAAACTACAATTTGTGGAGTGAGGAGGTTATATTCAGATGCAGTACAGTGGGGTGCTAACCTGAGTAATCTGTCACATCTTTATAGGATGGATAAAAGATAGGGTAGGGTGCAGTCAAAGTTTAATCTTACCCTGTTGTAACTGTAGTTTTATTTCCATACCTTTCTCTAATTCTTATATTTAACACTATTAAAACTGTGGAGGAGAAGAGAGGCATTATAGGTAGCCTAACACCTACCACCATTTTACATTGCAAAGGAGACTATGGAATGAAAACTCTACTTTTTGAAACAGTTTTATGTAAATTAAAATATTTAACAGTTGCCATATATAATTATCAAATTATAATTATTGGACCATAGAGAAGTTATCCGAAGTTTTCCTGGGGTAAAAAGTTGGGTGGAAATCTGGGTTTTTCCAAAGGACATTCCTTAGAGATAGATGCTTGTGGAATCCTAGAAATGTCTGCCTAATTTGGATCTATTGTTCCAGGTTCCCTCCTTCCATTCCAGAGATTTAGATAATAAATGGAATTCTTAGAAAAATACACTTGTAAGCAAGATCATCAGAAATCATACACAGCTCCAAATAAGGCTCTCAAGTGGCCATTACAAAAAAAAATATTTGAGTTCTTGGACTGTGGCATGTTGTGTGTTTAAACACAATCATCATTAGTAGGAACACAGCTTCATTCCTTTGGGTCCAATTTGTGCTTGTCTTATGTCTAATTACTTTTGGATTCAAAATAAGAAAGCCTTGTTTTAAAACCAAACAAGTCTTTGAAACACTATTATACTATGATTCTTTTTAAGTATATGTCAACTGAAGCATGAGATACACTAGTGATATGAAGAAACAATATGGTGTAAGCAGTTTCTTGTTTTAAATAATAGTAACCATTTTGCATATACTCTGTAGCTATTGAATATAATAACAGGAAATATTATTTTAATGGAAATGTTCTGTATGTGAAAAATTTTTATTATTTGCATGCTAGAAGAAAGTAACTTGGTTTTATAGGAAATTGATGAACACCAGGGTCCTATCTTCAAGAATCTTTGGCAGATTTTGTCAGCCTTTGTCCTTTTTTTTTTTTACCCTTTTCCCTTGTGTGTGTGTGTGTGTGTGTGTGTGTGTGTGTGTGTGGCTTAATGTACAAATAGTGAAGTGCACCAAACAGCAGCTCAATGAATTAGGTTAAAGTGGACACCCATGTACATGCCAAACATTAGGACACCTCTGTACCCTGGAAGTTCTCTTTGTGAGAACTTCAACCACTTTTTTCTCCTCCTCTCCCAAGATTAGTCTCTACCCTGAGTTAAATGGTACAGCTGAGTTTCACCTATGTTTAATGTAATATACAGTATGTACCTATGTATATACAAAGGTAAAATATATTATCTTTTGGTGTTTTTTTACTCAGCATGATTTTTGTAATATTTTTCCACATTACTGCTTGTAGGTGTAGTTTGTTCATTTTTGCTGCTATAATTATAGTATTTTATTGTAGAAATATACCTTTATCCATTCTACTGTTGGTTATTGAAGTTTTCAGTTTCAAACTATTACAGTAATGCTGGCATGAAATTCTGGTGCTTGTCTTTTGACTCCTATTGCATGTGCATTTTTTTAAGATATGTATGTAGGAGTCACATGCCTCACTCAAAGGGAATATATATGCTCACTGTAGATAATGCCAAATCAGTTACCAAAGTAAATGTTTCAACAGCAGGGTATAGGAATTCCTGTTACTCCATATACTCACCAAACTTTAGTATTGTTGATCTTTTTGGTCTTAGCCATTTTGGTGAATGTAATGTTATCATAGTTTTGATTTTTCATTTCCCTTAAAATGAATAATATCAATCTACTTTTCATATGTTTCTTGGCCATTGGATAGCCTCTTTTGTGAAGTATTCTGGTTTTTTGTTCATTTTTAACGTTTGTCTTTTTCTTATTGATTTATGAAAGTACTTCATATATTGTGGCTATAAACCCTTTGGCAGTTATAAGTGATATAACTATCTTCTCCCATGCTATGGTTTGCCTTTTCATTTTCTTAAAGATGGAATCTTTTTTTAATGAACAGAAATTCTGATTTTTAATATGAACCAATTTATTATCTTTTCCATGATGTTTACTGGTTTTCTGTGCTAAGAAATGTTTTCTGATTTGAACATCATGAAGATATTTGTAACCTTATATTATCTTCTAAAAGCTTTACTTGCTTTGTTGTACAGATTTAGATCTGTAATCCACCTTATATAATAGGAGTTAAATTTTATTTTTTCCTTCCCTATATAGATAGGGAAGTATTTGTTGAAGACTATCTTTTCCCATTGCTCTGCAGTGGCACTTTTATGTTGAATTGAGTATCCATACGTGTGTGGTGTGTTTTTGAGCTGCCTCTTCTATTCAGTTTGCCTATTTTATCAAGATAACGCTGTCATTATTACTGCTGATTTGCAATACATTTGACATCAAATAGATCAAGTTTTTCCAGCTTGTTCTTTTTTAACTGTTTCAACTATTCTTGGCCTTTTTCATTACTGTATTTATTTTATATTCAGTTTATCAAGTTACACACACACACAGATACAAACTATATAGAATTTTTATTGGGATTGCTTTGAATCTATAGATCAATTTGAGAACATTTTTACAATATAGAATCTTCTAATTTACAGAAGATTCCATATATTTGAGACTTTACTGTCATACAAAAGTGTTTTATAGTTTTCTCGGGAGACATCTTGTATTTTTTTAGATTTATTCCTAGGAACTTGGTATTTTTGAGGCTATTATAAATGATACTTAATAAAAATTTGTTTTGGTGAATTGAAATAAAATTGATTTTTGTAAATTTACTTTATAACTAGCAACTTTCTAACTTCAGTCTCTTTTTTTAATGTTTATTTTGGGAGACAGAGGGAGAGAGAGAGAGAGCATGAGCAGGGGAGAGGCAAAGAGAGAGGTAGAGAAAGAATCCTAAGCAGGCTCCTCGCTGTCAACACAGAACCCAATGCCTGAGCTCAATCCCACACCTGCGAGATCATGACCTGAACAGAAATCCAGAGTCAGATGCTTACCTGACTGAGCTACCCAGACACCCCTAACTTCTCTCTTAATTAAAATAAGTTTTCTGTAGATTCTTTTGGATTTTTTACATCTTTAAATTTCCTTATACTTGTTATTTATTTTTCTTCCTTATTAAACTACTTATGTCCTCCAGTAATGTGTTAAATAGAAGTTAGAGATATTAAATTGAACATTGACAGCAGTAATTCTTACCTTGTTTCTGATTCCAATGGAAAAGCTTTAGGATTTCATCACTGTGTATGATGTTTGCTTAGGTTGTTTTTTTTTTTTTTTTTTGAGAATGCTTAGGGTTTTTTTTCAAGAAACCCTTAACAAAGTGAACACTAGTCCCTTCTATTTCTAGTTTACCAAATTTTTTTTGTTTGTTTTAAAATTATGAATGAGAGGTCCCTGGGTGGCTCAGTTGTTTAAGCCTCCAACTTTGACTCAGGTCATGATCTCACAGTTTGTGAGTTTGAGCCCTGCGTTGGGCTCTGTGCTGACGCCTGGAGCCTGCTTCAGATTCTGTGTCTCCCCCTCTGCACCTCCCATGCTCATGCTCTCCCTCTCAATAATAAATAAAAAGGTTAAAAACATTACTTAAATAAATAATTAATTAATTTAAAAAATAAAATTATGGGGCGCCTGGGTGGCTTAGTCGGTTAAGCGTCCGACTTTCGCTTAGGTCATGATCTCGCGGTTCGTGGGTTCGGGCCCGTGTCGGGCTCTGTGCTGACTGCCAGCCCAGAGCCTGGAGTCTGTTTCAGTCTGTGACTCCCTCTCTCTCTGACCCTCCCCTGCTCACGCTGTCTCTCTCTCTCTGTCTCCTAGAAATAAATAAAACATTTAAAAAAATAAAATAAAACAAATAAAATTATGAACGAATCCTGAATATATAAAATGCTTTTCTTGTATGTATTAAAATAACTATATGATTTTGTTCTTTTTTGTTATGTTGAGTTACACTGGTTGAATTTTACATTTTGAATAACCTTCTTTCTGGAATAAATCCAACTTGGCTATAGGCATTATCTTTTGTTATGAATCACTGAACTTGATTTGGTAAAAATTGGTTTAGAAATTTTTCATCCATGTGCATCAGTGGATTTTGCATCATAAGTGAGATTGGCCTGTAATATTTCTTTTTGTACTGTTCTAGTCACGTTTTGTCTTCATAAAACAAATGAGAAAGTTTTTGTTTTCTGGAAGAGTTTGTGTGAGCTTAGAATAATTCCTTAAGTGATTTATAACATTCATTGTGAAAACATACTTATAGGTTGGACATCTAATTCTAAATAGATTGAAAACCGTTCAGATCTGTGTACTTCCTCTTGTGTAAGTTTTGGTAATTTATATTGTTCTGGGAGTTTATCCATTTCATCTACATTTTCAAATGTATTGGCATGAAGTTATTCATATTATCATTTTATTATCTTTATAATGTCTTTAGGATTTGTACTGTCAGGTCCCTCATCATTCTTGATATTGGTTATTTGTGATATCTTTTTTCTTTTTCATTAGTTTCATCAAAAAGTTATCAATTCAATTAGTGTTTTCTATGAACATCTTTTGGCTTTATCCTTTCTAATGACATATCCTATTTCAGTACTTTCTGTTCTTTATTATTTTCTTCTGTTTTCTTTGGGCTTAATTTCCCTTACTTTTCTAAGTTTTTGAGGTGAATTCTTAGATTAGTGATTTTCAGCATTCTTCTTATCTAAAATATGTACTTCAAGCTGTAAATTACCCTCCAAGTACAGCTCTGGTTGATCTTACATGTTTTAATACATAATTGTCTACTATCATTCAGTTAGAATATGTTCTAATATCTATTAGAAAATTTCTCTTTGACCCATGGGATATTTAGAAGTATGTTTCATAATTTTGTTTCCAGATATATGGGGATTTTCAATGTATCTTTTATCACTAATTTCTAGCATAATTGCTCTGTGGTCAAAGAACATATTTTGAAATTTGTTGCAACTTGCTTTAATAGCCTAGCATATGCTCAATTTTTATTAGTGTTTCATAAAAAAATTGTATTTTATAGTTTTTGGTTGCAGTAC
>NW_027528818.1:1397235-1567061 GCF_008692635.1 Crocuta crocuta
CAGTACTCCATATATATTAATTAGATCAGGTTTATTAGTTACTTTATATAATTATATAATATTTTATATTCAACTGAATTTTCTGTTTGTTCATTCTATCAGTTAATGAGAAAGTTGTCTGGGGGTGCCTGGGTGGCTCAGTCAGTTAAACGTCCTACTTCAGCTCAGGTCATAATCTCACAGTTTGTGGGCTCGAGCCCCACACTGGGCTCTGTGCTGACAGCTCAGAGCCTAGAACCTGCTTTGGAATCTGTGTGTGTCTCTCTCTGTCTCTCTCTCTCAAAAATAAATAAAACATTAAAATAATAATAATAATGAAAAGAAAGTTGTATAAAATCTTCCACATGATTGTGGATATCTACTTTTCATTATAATTTTGTCATTTTTCTCTTTATATATATTGAACCTATGTTATTAAGTACATACAGATTTAGAATTGTTACATCATTCTGATTAATCAAATCATTTAAAATGAAGTGTACTTTTTTGTCTCTAGTAATGATTTTTGGCATAGAATCTACTATTCTGATTTAATAAAGGTATACCATTTTTCTTTAGACTTGTGTTGAATGTTATGTCTTTTTCCATTCTTTTACTTTCAACATTTCATATCCTTATTTAAATTCCTTATATATTTTTTGTAAATAGAATAAAAATGGGTTTTGTTTTTTACTCAGTTTAGATTTCTGGGAGGAAGAAATATATATGGCTTATTTGGAAGATACTGCTTCTCAGGGAGCCTGGCTGGTTCAGTTGGAAAAGCATGTGACTCTTGTTCTCAGGGTCCTGAGTTTGAGCCCCATGTTGGGTGTAGAGATTACTTAAATAATTAAAATTTAAAAAAAAGAAACAACAACAAGATATTGCTTCTCACTTGATTTAAGCCAAAATGCTAAGATAGAAGGTGATGGAAGATACTGCTTCTCAAACCAATGCAAGTAAACATCTAGGAGAAAGGTGAGAAAAAAACTTTAAGTAAAGGTGGTTTGGGGCCAGATTCTGGAGGTCCTTTTAATGTCAAGATAAAAAGTATGGCCGGTATCTTCTTTCAGGAAACCCTTGAAAGGTTTTGAACAGGGAAGTGAGTGATATGTGTTTTAAGAAGGTTAAATCATTAAGATTCAACTGAAGTAGGAAGCACTGGAGACAATGAAGATAGGTTCCGAAAACATCTTAGTAATGTAGCATCTGGAACAGCAGGACCTGATACATAATAAGCTTGCAATGAAATATTTGATGGCTAAATGAAAAACCCAGGTGAGATGTGATGAGGGGCCAGATGGGAATATGGCAATGGAAGTGGCGAAGAATCACTGGAACTATCAAATAGACAAAATTAATTGTTTGCTTACATGTGTCTGGCAGGAGGTTTAGGTAAAAGGTAATCAACAGGCAGATACAGATATCATTCTAGGATGTTTATATAGGTTTATTAGATGGGGCCTCAGAATAACGAATTAGGTAATGAGACAACGATGAATATATTGATTATTAATTTATAAAGCATAACAAATACTTAAATATAAGAGAAAATTTAAAGATGAGTACAACATTTTTCTTCACCACTACCTCTTCCAACTTTCAAACTACTGTGTTCGTTTTGATGTATAGACCAAGATCCTCTAGATCCTATATGGATAGGTGTTTGGTCCACATCAATGCTTTTGCAGGTACTCTTGATAAAAAAGCCTCAATTTACATATTTCTGAGGGGAAGCCATGTTATCTTATAGTAACTACCTATTAAGTGCATTTACAACTTTATATTCTTAAATGGCCCCAAAGTAATTCAGTGACAAATTCATCATTTTCTATTTCTGGTTTTCCCTGATCTTTCCCCCAAATGCAATTATTAATCTTTCTTTGAATGACTACTCATCCATTTTTCATTTGTGTATGTTAAGGAATGCAGCTTTGTATTAGTAATTAGAATTTTACAGATTTTAGACTAGTTAAAATATCTGTTAATCCTTTTAGTCATAATTATTTAGTAGTCTCGATCAGATATTTTTTTAAAATTTATTTTGAGAGTCAAGTGCGCATGATACATTCTCCAAGATAGATCACATACTGGGACATAAAGCAGCCCTCAATAAAAACTTGAAATCAATCACAGGAAGAAGTCTGGAAAACCTCCAAAAACACAGAGGTTAAAGAACACCCTACTAAAGAACAAAAGGGCCAATCAAGCAATTAGATGAGAAATTTAAAAATATATGGAAACAAATGAAAATGAAAACACAACAATCCAAACTCTCTGGGATGCGGCAAAGGCAGTCCTAACAGGAAAGTACATTGCTCTCCAGGACTATTTCAAGAAATTAGAAAAAGCGCAAGTACAAAATCTGACAGCGCACCTAAAGGAACAGGAGCACCCCAAACCCCGTAGAAGAGAAATAATAAAAATCAGGACAGAAATAAACAATATAGAAACCAAAAAATCAGTTGAACAGATCAATTAAACCAAGAGTTGCTTTTTTGAAAAAAGTAAAAATTGACAAACCTCTAGCCAGGCTTCTCAAAAAGAAAAGAGAAAGCACCCAAATGGACAAAACCATGTATGAAAAAGGACTTATTACAACCAACCCCTCAGANTGAATGTAAGCCGGTGCAACCATCTGGAAAACAGTATGGAGGTTCCTCAAAAAATTAACAATAGAATTCCTCTAAGACCCAGCAGTGTAGCACTGCTAGGAATTTACCCAAGGGATACAGAAATGCTGATGCANGCTGCCAGCCCAGATCCCAATGTGGGGCTCAAACTCACGAACTCTGAGATCATGACCTGAGCTGAAACCAAGAGTTTGACACCTACCTGACAGAGCCACCCAGGCTCCCCTCTATCAGACATTTCTATTGTGTTCATTTCTTGGGTGTTTTAATCCACTATTTTTTGTTTTTTCTTTTGTCTTAAATCTTGGATTATGAATTTATCTATAAAATTCCCATGCAGCTTGAGGTAGAGTGTTTTTCCAGCATAGTTTTGTGTTTACTCCTATGTGCACTCATTGGAGATCTCTGGCTTAGGACTTTGTTGTTTGTAATTTTTTGACTGGTGGCTTTCTAGACTACATGTGACATAAGTATAGCTCTCTGTGTTGTGCAGGCGCAGATTTTATACTTTCTCAAGGGATTTATTTAAAATCACTCACTTAGAGCCCAAGCACAGATAAATCAATTTCCCTCTTGTCTATGGTCTTCTTTTACTGGCTGGGAGATTTTTTTTTTTTTCCTCCGACTGAGACTTTAAGCCCTTCTAGTTTTATGCAGGGATCTTCAATTCTCCACTTTACAATAGCCAATTTCCTATCTCCTGTCCTTTGCATTCCCTTAAAGCCAAATTCCTTGGTTGTGACTGCTACTCACCACCCATCATCAAGGCACAAGCAGAATAGACTACTCATTTGCCTGTCCTGATTTAGTTGCTTCATTATTCCTGACACCTGGATATTTTTCTTTTATATGGGTTTAGCTGTGCATTGTTTTAAAGTTTGTGAAATTTTTCTCAGCATCTCCAGCTAATCTAGCAGCAGGAATTTTTAATGTATAGTCTGCCATATTTCTGAAACTCAATTCTTGAATCCCTTCCACATCTATAGAGCTTTTTCTCCACATATTTCCAAATATGCTTGACTTTATTTTTTTAAGGGTGTTGCATTTCACAGTTGGATTGGCCTTACTGTGGGATATTTTCCCTCTTTTGATTTAATTTTTAAAAAAATAGTTAATTCTGATTGTACTAGACCTTGCCACATCATAAATTCTACTCGGAGGACAAAGGGAATAATTCACTCTAAATATTGGTAGAAGGCTAGCCCTTTTATCTTGGTCTGAGAAAGTAACCTTGAAAATGCATCCCATCCCATGTGAATAAATAACACCAAATTCAATATGGTGACTACCTTGGGGTCCAGGGGAAAGAGAAATTAGAAATGAAATCATTAGGGGAGGCTTCAAATGCATTTGTAAGGTTTTATTTCTTTTTTAAAAAACTATTTATTTATTTTAATTTACATCCAAGTTAGCATATAGTACAACAATGATTTCAGGAGTAGATTCCCTAATGCCTCTTACCCATTTAGCCCATTCCCCTTCCTACAACCTCTCCAGTAACCCTCTGTTTGTTCTCCATGTTTAAGAGTCTCTTATGTTTTTAATCCCCCTCCCTGTTTTTATGTTATTTTTGCTTCCCTTCCCTTATGTTAATCTCTTTTGTATCTTAAAGTCATCATAGGAGTGATGCCATATGATAGTTGTCTTTCTCTGACTGACTGATTTCACTTAGCATAATACCCTCCAGTTCCATCCACATAGTTGCAAATGGCAAGATTTCTTTCTTTTTGATTGCCAAGTAATACTCCACTGTATATATATGCCACATCTTCTTTATCCATTCATCCATTGATGGACATTTGGGCTCTTTCCATACTTTGGCTATTGTTGATAGTGCTGCTATAAACATTGGGTGCATGTGCCCCTTCAATACAGCACACCTCTATCCCTTGGATAGATACTGTAAGGTTTTATTTCTTAAGATGAGTGGTGTATATGCAAGGTTTATATTGTCTACATTTAAAAGATATATGAAATGAGCAGCACTCTCAACAATAGCCAAGACATGGAAAGAGCCTAAGTGTCCATCAACAGATGAATGGATCAAGAAGATGTGGTTTATTTATACCATGGAATACTACATGGCAATGAGAAAGAATGAAATCTGGCCATGTGTAGCAACATGGATGGACCTTGAGGGTGTTATGCTGAGTGAAATAAGTCAGGCAGAGAAGGACAAATATCATATATTTGCACGTATAGGAGGATTAGGAGGAACTTAACAGAGGACCAAGGGGAAGAAGAAGGGGGGAAATGGTGGGGGAAAGGAAGAGAGGCAAACCATGAGAGACTCTTGAATGCTGACAAAAACTGAGAACTGATGGATGTAGGGGGGAGGAGGGATGGGCATGGAGAAGGGCACTCGTGGGGATGAGCACTGGGTGTTATGTGGAAACTAATTTGACAATAAACTGTAAAAAAAAAAATATGAAATGACCCATAGTAAAAATGACTATAAAGGGAAATTATCAGCATAATGAAATTATGCCATATCTTTAATATCACATAACAGAAGATACATGGGGGATTGGCCACTGTCACATGCATTTGTCAGGTGGAAAGATAATTTTCCACTGTTAAAGAAGTAAAGTAATGTTATCTCAGCTATGTTAACATTTAGTTATTTCCTTACTAGACTTTATTTCCCCATGACTGTTAAAAATATTATATGACTGACCACAAACTCTGGCTTATCCAGTGATCATGCTATTTACAACTTGGGGAGTAATTCTAGCATTATTCAGAATAGCAACAGGTTAAATATGAATCATCCTGGCTAAAGAAAAGACCCTTTTAAGTGCTTTTGCTCATTGCAAGTGTTGCTGTTCAGTAATCTTGTTCACTCACACTTTTTAGCCCTAAAATATGAAAGGAAGACACAGCTGGTATGTGGAGGCACCCAGGTTCTTCTGGGTGTTTCCCTAGGCCTGGTGTTCAGTTCCCTGCATAGACTGCCTCTTGTCCTCATAACAACATTAGTAATACTAACATTTATTTACTGAGTGCTTTTTTTTTGTACCAGTCTTTGTGAAGCATTCTTTATGTATTATGATAATTAATCCCTATAATAATCTTACAATTATTATATGCTCTTTGTAGAATGAAGGAAACAAATTGATTAATTTGACCAAATTACACAGCTACTAAATGACTAAGTTGAATATTTACTGTTAAGGAACTCTGAAGTAACTTTCCTCTCTCTGTCTCTGTCTGTAAAATGCCATCTTGTATTGGGGCACCTGGGTGGTTCAGTTGGTTAAGCATTCAACTTCAGCTCAGGTCATGATCTTATGGTTCATGAGTTCAAACCCCACATTGAGTTTTGTGCTGACAGCTCAGAGCGTGGAGCCCACTTCAGATTCTGTGTCTCCCTCTCTCTCTCTGCCTCTCCCCTATTAATGCTCTGTCTCTCTCTCTCCAAAAATGAATAAAGGTTAAGAAAAAAATTTTTAATGCCATCCTGTATTGATACCACATTGCAATAATCAATCATTTAATATTACTTAAGCATCAGAAATATTCATGTAGCTGTTATGGAATGTAATATTTTGCTGATTTCTGTTTACAAACAGTAGACAAGAGGAAACTACAAGGAATGGATGAGCAGTCAAAAGCAAGCTGGGTCACCAGGATACTGGAGTGGTTGGCGGGCAGAATGATTATTAGAATAAACTGCCTGAGGCTGTAGTGGGGTACCTATTGATGTTGATGGTATGTGTGGATAAGATAGGTATGTGGCCTTTGGTTTTATGTTTTCTGTCATACCAAAGACTATTAAAGGACAGTGTTATCCTGTGAGTCTCACCTTTGACCTAATCAAATAAAATCTTCCCTCACACATCACTACTGTTACGAGAGGGGGTGGTACAGGATGGAGACACAAAGATAAAGAAATATGAAATGGTGACCAGGCTATATTGCTTCCTACTTCTTCATAGACTAAGCATGTTGCTTTTTTAAAAAAAGAAAAAGAAGGAAGAGTGCAGGGGAGAGGTGGAGGGACAGAGAGATAGATAGGAGGAAGGATTGATTCAATACAGAGACAAGTATTCACTTATATTTATTTCTCTCTGTGACTTCTTAGAGAATAAAGGGCTGCATGACTATTTCATGACTTTACAACTTTGTCTGAAAAGAAATCACTGTGATTTAATTTAAATTGAGAATTATAAAGAACAAGGGATCTCTTCTCCCTAATCTTTCTTAGAAAAGCTCACATATCTCCAAACTTTGTCTTAAACTATTGTTTCTACTTCATACTGAGGCTTGAGTTTAATTATTTTGGCCTTGTTTAAGTAACTTGGACCTGAAGCATTTAGACATTTAGGGCCCTCCACTGGCTTCACAATAAATCATAAATGTAATTAGTATAATCTCAATTAAAATAATACTTCATTATTGCCATTTAAATGTCTAATTTAAATCCCACTATGAGGGTAACATAATTATTAACAAATTAATAGTTATTAATAAATTAGTAATAATGTTGGGTTATAGGACCTAAATGTCTAATTTAAATCCCACTATGAGGGTAACATAATTATTAACAAATTAATAGTTATTAATAAATTAGTAATAATGTTGGGTTATAGGACCTACAGGCATGAGTAGGGGTGTGAGTAGACATTTTCTTTTACCTTCAGAATTTCACAGGTGTCCAAAAACATTGGAAAGATGTGAGCAGGGGCCAATCTAGAGACAGATGCCCTGGGGTGGCCAATAAATAGCTCTCCCTGCATGAATATTTTGCTGCTTTGTAGTTAAAAATCAGTAATTAAATTGAAGTTAGGTCTTGTGAAAAACTTTGAATCCCTTTTTCTTCAACCTTTCTTAGAAAGGTTCAAGTATTTTCAGTGTTCTCCCTGATGCCAGATTTTGTGCTCTCTGCTGTCTGATTCCTTGGGCAGCTGCTACCCTGCTATCCTCTTCTCTTATGTTTCTGATAAGAACAGTAGAAAAGTTTATTGGGAATCTTTTGCAGTCCTTTTGAAACTTTGTAATAAAAAGTTCTTCTATTTATTTATTTATTTATTTATTTTTTACAAATAGTTTATTGTCAAATTAGTTTCCACATAACACTCAGTGCTCATCCCCACAAGTGTCCTCCTCCATAAGTTCTTCTATTTATTAAAAAATTATTTTTTCATGCTTATTTATTTTTAAGAGGTGGGGAGGGAATCTGAAGCAGCTACAGGCTCTGAGCTATCAGCACAGAGTCCGACATGGGGCTCGAACTCACAAACCTTGAAATCATGACCTGAGCCAAAGTTGGAAGCTCAACTGACTGAACTATCCAGACATCCCATAAAAAGTTCTTTTAAAAATGTATTTCATTTTCTGTACACATAAGAGGAAAGTAAATTATTAAAACATTTTGTAAAGCACATTCTTGTTTACAAGGAACATTCATACCCACTGCTTTACTTAGATGCTTAAAGCAACCTTGTCAGGCAGATAAGGCAGGTGTTGGCCCCATAAAACAGATAAAACCGAAACCATAGGCAGTACATGAGCCAGGTCTTCTGACTCCTAATCTAGTGTTTTTTCCTCATTTCACTCATTCGTAACCAAATGCCAATGGAAGCATTCTATTTTAATGTGGATTCTTGGGGTTTTATATTATTAATATTAAATTTTTAAAACGTTTTGAAACTTTATGGAATCATTAGGACTGTCACTGTTAATCAGAGGGACAACTAATAGTTAATCAATTCTCAGTCTTCTTCTGTTAACTGACTTTGCTTTCTCTTCCTGTGTATGCTCTGGGTCTCAGAAGTGCGGGGTCAAGGGTGAATGAAGTAGGTGGAAGCCTTATCACTAAACAAACATTTAATTTATTACCGCTGGATGGTAAGCATGTGATAAATGGCAGCTTCAAAGAAGATTTCAACATGATACAGAAGAAGATTCTTAAAACAGGATTATAATATTTATTTTTTTAAAATGTTTTATTTATTTCTAGGAGAGAGAGAGAGAAAGCGTGAGCAGGGGAGGGTCAGCGAGAGAGGGAGTCACAGACTGAAACAGGCTCCAGGCTCTGAGCTGGCAGTCAGCACAGAGCCCGACGCGGGGCTCGAACCCACGGACCACGAGATCATGACCTAAGCGAAAGTCGGACGCTTAACCGACTAAGCCACCCAGGCGCCCCAAAACAGGATTATAATATTTAAACACCTTCTTCATCTGGTGGGAATTGTGTGGGGCTCCACGTAACTTAAGTTACTCCTGGAACCTGGGTGCTCTGTATTCCTCGTGTCATTGCCACAAGAGCAGCGTTAGCCCCAAGAGTGCCGCTGTGATACCCAAAGGCTGTGAACTCTAACATCACAGTGTTTATTTTTATGAGAACTAGGTCAAGATTAGCCTAAGCAGAGACACCAGATAACTTAGGATCACAAGCAAAATGGGAAATAAAATGTGTTTTACACTGAATATTTGCAGAAAGATTTTGCAAAGAACAGTTAATTAACTGTGGGACCAACTGGGGATACGTTTTTAATGATTTTCTGGTAGTCTAGAGAAAAGCTAATTTCCAGACCCCAACTGCTCGTCTAAAATGGGCTAAGAACTATAGCAGTGAATTAAAATAACCTGTGAATTTTTTAAACCAAAATAAAAATACCAGCTATGAAATATTTCTTTTACTCTTTGCCAATTCTTTAACAGTCCATTAGGTATTTCTAGGAGGTGGAGTCGTTGAGATGAAAATCTGAGCCCCAAAATCCAAAAGGCCAGAAGCTTGAATAAACTGATTGAGGCGAGATGGAACTATATGTGACAGGAGGCTTTCTCTGTGGCAGGTTTGCCTCAGACCAGGCATGCATTTCATTTTTTTTTTTAATGTTTTATTTATTTCTGAGAGAGAGAGAGACAGCATGAGCAAGGGAGAGTCAGAGAGAGAGGGAGACACAGAATCCAAAGCAGGGCTCAGGCTCTGAGCTAGCTGCCAGGACAGAGCCCGACACGGGGCTCGAACCCACGAACTGTGAGATCATGACCTGAGCTGAATTCGGACGCTTAACCGACTGAGCCACCCAAGTGCCCCGGCATGTGTTTCATTTGGATGAGTCTTTGAAAGTTCCAGGAATTAGGGGCACTTGGGTGGTTCAGTCAGTTGAGTGTTGGACTTCAGCTCAGGTCATGATCTCACGGTTCATGGGTTCAAGCCCCATGTTGGACTTTGCACTGACAGCATGGAGCCAGTTTGGGATTCTCTCTCTTCCTTTCTCTCTGCCCCTCCCCTGCTCTCTCTCTCTCAAAAGTAAATAAACATTTAAAAAAGGTATGAAAGTTTCAGGAATCAGTGAAAAAAGAGACTTGAAACTTAGAAACGACTAGTCTAATCCCACCATAGCCTAAGAGCAGGCCACTTCCTGGAGAAAGAATTCAATTCCTTCTGTAGGACTTAGATAAATTGTTCTGTGCGGTTCAGACCAAGAGGTCAGTCACCCAGCTTGACTCAAGAATCTGTAGTTTCAACCCCACTCCTTCTCCCCACTGGACCATTGTTGTAAATCCCATTTCTTGTAACTCTCCTTTCCCTGACATAGACATTATTGATTAAATGTGTTGTTTTTCATTAAGAACACCTTGATCTTCTTTCTTTTCTTGCACTGGAAATGCTGAGAATTACAGGATTAGTAATTATATGATTAGCAATTATGTGTCCAACAGTGAAGCTGAATATACTTTTATTCTTATATATTTTCCCTTTATATTTAGACATGATTTTCAATTCCCGGGTCCTTTACACAACTAGCCTTTTTTTTTTTTTTTTTTTTTTTATCCCCCTAACTACAATAAAAACAGTTCATTTACAGGGTCCCTTTTGTGAGCTGGTTTATAACACAGAGATACCAGCATGGCATTTATACGTACATAGAGAGGTTTAAAAAGAAGATACACTCAAATGGGACGTTATTTCATTGAAGACAATTTAATTCTAATCATAACTTATCTTTTTTTAATGACCACTTCTTTAAATAGCAGCCATTCCTGGTTTCATTCTTTAAATGCTTCCCTAAAGGAGTAAAGCTAAAATAGGTGCCTTCAGCTTTCCTTGAACCATAGAGATTCTATTTTTGAAAAAAAAAGGAGAAAAAAACAAATTTCCTTGAGGCACAACTTGGAAATTTGACTTTACTCAGGGTTCTTCAAACTACTAGTTACTGAAAGAAAAAGTGAGATATAATTATGGAATGTTAGTTCTCAAAACCACTTAGTTCCATCTCTTTATTTAACAGACAAATAAATCAAAGCTCTATGGGCCAGCCAGTTCTCTGGTAGGTTACACAGATGGGTGGCGGGGAAGTCTATGGGGATTTCTCTCAACTCTGAGAGATTCTGTTTAACCCTGAGTATTTGGTGGAATCTGGCCTGGGAAGCAGTGAAAGAACAGAAGCTAGGTAAAAACAACCCATGACAGGTTTATGGCCAGCTCGTTAAGTGAAATCCTTTGCTTGACACTGTATTGCTTTCTTTGCTGGGTGTGGATTGACAGGTATTGATGAAGTGTCTTAGGTACTCGTTCAAAATGCCTGGTGACAAATTAGAACTTTGACAAGTCGAGGTTATCATCAAAACCACAGAGTGAGTCTGTGGACTCTAGCCTGCAATAGCCATTATATATCTCTAACAAGCTTCTGTGCTTTAACAGAGATGCACTTGATCTCTTCACCCCCCAAGAGTAGATTAAGTGCTTCAGTAAATATGCCATTAAGATACTTCATTGTACTAAGCCATTAGTACACACCTCAAATTCTCTGGAAGCAAAAGACTGTCAGCCACCCAAGAAGATTTTGAATGGCCCAGAGAAATGCCTAATGCTGTGTTGGTTTGACATTGCATTGTTAAATACAATTTTTCTATTGGTTTGAATAAAACTAGAGTGGAGAAAATAGCAAATTCCTTTCCAGTCTACTCTAAATGAGTCGCTCTGCCACCATGTCCACTTGGTTGTGGTTCTGTCTACAATAATTCCTTGACATTGTGCCTGAGTTAGAGTATAGGTTTCAGAGTACCCTTTTACCACCAGCTAAACCTCTTTGGGATTTCACTTTCTTATTGAAGAAGCTAAACTGGAAGAGTTTCAGAAATGTTTACCATGGATATACCATTTATGTTGCTTGTCTGCTATTTTCTTTCTTACCTTTCTGCACATAATATTCATGATAATAGAAACAATATGGTAATAGAATTTTACCACCACATGAAACCCAAGAGATCATTTAACTAAACCCTTCATTTTAGGAGTGAAGAAATTATAAGTCAAAGACGTGAAAAAACAGTCATTTGTGAAGCCTTTGTTATCTTAAAGGGATTCAGTATCTGTAACTAATATTTTTCCTAAAAACTTATTTATCCTCTTAAATCCTTAGTTGTGATTTGGCTTTTATCACTTTATAGTGGTTGGTGTGATTTGGGTGAGAAAACTTAGGTACAAATATATGACTTGATCAAAATCAGAGATTGAAGTAAACTAGACAAAAACCTGGTGCTGGGGCGCCTGGGTGGCTTAGTGGGTTAAGCGTCCGACTTTCGCTTAGGTCATGAACCCCATGGGTTTGAGCCCCGCGTCGGGCTCTGTGCTGACTGCCAGCTCAGAGCCTGGAGCCTGTTTCAGAGTCTGTGACTCCCTCTCTCTCTGACCCTCCCCTGCTCACGCTGTCTCTCTCTCTCTCTCTCTCTCTCTCTCCTAGAAATAAATAAAACATTAAAAAAAAAAAAAAAGAAAACCCTGGGTTTGAATTTAGGGTGCTAATCGATGGAAGAAAGACCTTTTAAAAAAAGATCTGCACTTATTTCTTTTGATACTGGGGAAAAAAGATAATAAGAATCTGCATTTTTCACATTGATGTTTTTTGCATAGATTTAAAAATTTCTTATCTTAATTTTTTTTGCTTAAGTGTAGTTGATACATAATATTACACTAGTTCCAGGTGTACAACATAGTGATTCAACAAGCTTATCTACTATGCTATGCTCACCACAAGGGTAGCTACCCTGTGTCACCATTCAGGCTATTCCTTATACTGTGCCTTTTATTCCCATGATTTATTCATTCCATGACTGAAAGCCTGTATTTCCCACTCCGCTTCACCCATTTTGCCCATCCTTCCACCTTCCTCCCCTCTGACACCATTAGTTTGTTCTCTGTGTTTACAGGTCTGATTTGGCTTTTTGTTTGTTTATTCATTTTTTTAAAAATCCACTTATGAGTGAAATTATATTGTATTTGTCTTCCTTTGTTTGACTTAATTCATTTAGCTAATACCCTCTAGGTCTATCTATGTTGTTGCAAATGGCAAGATCTCATCCTTTTTTGTGGCTGCATAGTATATGCAACACCTCCCTTATCCATTCGTTTATTGTTGGACTTTTCAATTGCTTCCATATTTGGCTATTGTAAATAATTCTGCAATAAACATAGGGATACATATATCCTTTCAAATTAGGTTTTCATTTTTCTTTGGGTAAATACCTAATAGTGAAATCATTGGATAATATCATATTTCAATTTTTAATTTTTTTGAGGAACCTCCATACTATCCTCCACAGTGGCTACACCAGTTTACATTCCCACCAACAGGGATTCCTGCATGGGGATTCCTTTTCTCCACACCTTCATCAACATTTGTTATTTCTTGTCTTTTTGATTTTGGCCATTCTGACAGGTGTAAGGTGATATCTCCTTGTGGTTTTGATTTGCATTTCCCTGATGATGAGCGACGTTGAGCATCTTTTTATGTGTCTGTTGGCCAACTGGATGTCTCCTTTAGAAACTGTCTATTCACGTCCTCTGCCCATTTTTTAATCCGTTTGGCTGGTTTTTTTGGTGTTGAGTTGTATAAGTTCTTTATATATTCTTGGATATTAGCTCCTTATCATATATATCATTTGTAAATATCCTCAGTAGACTGCCTTTTTGTTTTATTCATGGTTTTGCATAAGCTTTTTATTTTGATAGTTTATTTTTAATGGTTTTTATTTTAATAGTTTATTTTTGCTTTTATTTCCCTTGTCTCAGAAGACATACCTAGAAAAATGTTACTACAGCCAATGTCAGAGAAATTACAGCCTATGTCCTCTTCTAGGTTTTTGTTTTTTTTTTTTTATGGTTTCAGGTCATACACTTTGGTATTTAATCCATTTGAGTTTATTTTGTATATGGTATAAGAAAGTGGACCAGCTTCATTCTTTTACATGTAGCTGTCTTGTTCCTGTCACCATTTATTGAAGAGACTGTCTTTACTCCATTGTATATTCATCATCCTTTGTCACAGATTAATTGACCATATAATCATGAGTTTATCTCTGGGCTCTCTGTTCTGTTCTATTGATCTATCTATGTGTCTATTTTTGTGCTAGTGCCATACTATTTAAATTACCACAGCTTTGTGGGAAATCTTGAGATTGGAAATTGTGATACCTCCAGCTTTGGTTTTTTTTTTTTTCCCTCAAGATTGCTCTGGCTATTTCAAGTCTTTTGTGGTTTCATAAAAACTTCAGTAGTATTTATTATAGTTTTTAAAAAGTGTTGTTGGTATTTTTATAAGGATTGCATTGTATCTGTAGATTGCTTTGGATAATATGGACATCTTAACAATATTAATTCTTCCAATCCAATTCCAGCATGGAATTACTTTACATTTGTTTATATCATCTTCAGTTTCTTTCATCAGTGTTTTATGGTTTTCAGTGTATAGATCTTTCACCTCTTTAAGTTTATTCCTAGGTATTTTATTCATTTTGGTGCAATTGTAAATGGGATTATTTTCTTAATTCTCTTTCAGCTACTTCATTATTAGTGTATAGAAACACTACTGATTTCTGGGTATTAATTTTGTGTCCTGCAACTTTACTGAATTTATTTATTCTGTAGATTTTTTTGTAGAATCTTTAGGGTTTTCTATGTATAGTATCATTCTTCTGCAAACAGTGATAAACTTTTTCTTCACCAATATGGATGCCTCTAATTTATTTTTCTTGTCTGATTGCTATGGCTAGGACTTCCAGTACTATGTTGAATAACAGTAGTGAGAGTAGACATCCTTGTCTTTTTCCTGATTTTAGAGGAAAAACTCTCAGTTTCTCTTCATTGGGTGTTAGCTTTGGGTTCTCATACATGGCTTTTATGTTGAAGTATGTTCCCTCTAAACCTACTTTAAAAAAAATTTTTTTAATGTTTTATTTATTTCTGAGAGAGAGACAGCATGAGCAGGGGAGGGTCAGAGAGAGAGGGAGATACAGAATCTGAAACAGGCTCTAGGCTCTGAGCTAGCTGTCAGCACAGAGCCTGACGTGGGGCTCAAACCCATGAACCATGAGATCATGACCTGAGCCAAAGTCGAATGCTTACGTATAGGAGGATTAGGAGGAACTTAACTGAGGATCATGGGGGAGAAGAAGGGGGGAAATGGTGGGGGAAAGGGAGAGAGGCAAACCATGAGAGACTCTTGAATGCTGAGAAAAAAACTGAGGACTGAGGGATGTGGGGGGGAGGGAGGAGATGGGCATGGAGAAGGGCACTTGTGGGGATGAGCACTGGGTGTTATTTGGAAACCAATTTGACAATAAACTATTTGTAAAAAAAAAAACAAAAACAAAAACCAAAGTCAGATGCTTAACCAACTGAGCCACCCAGGCACCCCTAAACCTACTTTTTATCATGAATGGATGAGTTGAGAGGTTTTATCATCAATGAATGTTGAATTTGGTCAAATGCTTTTTCTGCATCTACTGAGATGATCATGTGATTTTTTTATCCTTCATTTTGTTCATGTGGTGTATCATGTTTATTAATTTACAAATACTGACCTGCCCTTACATCCACAGAATAAATCCCACTTGGGTATGGTGAATGATACTTTTAATATATTTTTAATGTAATTTACTCATATTTTGTTCAGAATTTTTGCATCCAAGTTTATCAGGTATTTTGGGCTGTAGTTTTCTTTTTCTGTGGTTTTTTTATCTGATTTTGATATCAGGGTAATGCTGGGGTTGTAGAATATATTTTGAAGCTTTCTTTCCTCTTCTATCTTTTTGAATAGTTAGAGCAGAATAGGTGTTAATTTTCCTTTAAATGTTTGATAGAATTCACTTGTGTAAGCCATCAGTTTTGGACTTTTATTGTTTGGTAATTATTAATTACCAATTCAGTTTTGTTGCTAGTAATTTGTCTGTTCAGATTTCCCATTATTCTTTAATATTTCATCTGGTCCAAGAAAGATTCTGAAAAGTCAAATACATCCTGCAAATTTTGTAAAAGAACTTTTCAAATGGCTTACCTGGAATGACATGTTGACTTATTAAGTTCAGATAATTTTTTAACTTGTTTGTCTTTTAGAGGAAAGGGGTGGTTATGATTGATTTCAGTGAAAGACTTCAAGTTGGATTGATACAACCAATGATGTATATGAATATAGAAAAAGTGTTGTTTATGGAAGGCCTCTTTGAGCCATAGTGGTACCGATCTCCAGTAGTGTAAGAATTTGTGTATCTCAGCTCTAGATCTCTTTGTATAGCTGATCCTTGAATAACATGGGTGTTAGGGGTGCTGACCTCCTGCATAACCGAAAATCTGTGTATAAATTTTGACTCCTTCAAACTTAATTGGTAATAACTATTGTTGACCAGAAGCTTTACCAAAAACATAAACAGTTGATTAATACATATTTTGTATGTTACATGTACTATATGCTATCTTACAATAAGGTAAGCTAGAAGGAAGAATATATTATTAAGAAAATTATAAGAGAAAATACATTTGCTGTATGGTATTTATAAAAAAAAATCTGTGTGTAAGTGGACCCATGCAGTTCAAACCCATGTTGCTCAAGGGTCAAGTATATTCTACGGAATTCATTATTTACTAAGTTGGGATCTAATAACTCTTTTTATTATCACTTAAAGCTTTAAAAAAAAATGAAATGAAGGGCACCTGGGTGGCTCAGTTGGTTAAGCATCTGACTCTTGATTTCAGCTCAGGTCATGATCTCACAGTTGGTGGGATCGAGTCCACAATGGGCTCTGCACTGTTAGTGCAGAGATTCTCTCTCTCTCCTTCTCTCTCTGCCTGTCCTCTGCACATATGTTCTCTCTCTCTCTCTCTCAAAGTAAATAAATAAACGTTTTTTAAAAAATGAAATGAAACAAAGGCCATTGTTCTTAAGCAAACCCTTTTTTTTCTGAATTAGCTCTAAGGATATATCTTACATGAATAATGAACAGGTTTTAGGAGTAATCTACTACTGACCAGCATTACTCCCTTTATTCTGAAAAAAACATAGTTAAGAATAATGAAGCAATGGGATTTTTACACTAAAAAAGTGTAGGATTTTTTACAATAACCATGTGTTACTTTTATTGTTTTATTAAAAAAAATCAGAATTAAAAGAATATGGGTTTTATGATGATTTTATTTTCTGATCAGATCACTTGTTAGTGCTCCCATAAGACCATGTATCATACATAATAGCACCACTGAATTTCGTTTCTGTTTAAATTTAAAAAGTTTCAGGAATCCTTGATACCAGGAATACAACAACGACTGACAGTCCTATCCTAAACTTGTGAAGATGCTGTAATACTCATTTGCACTGTCTTCTCCACAGAGACCATGTCTTATTTATTTTGTATCTCCAGTTCATAGAACAATAATGCACTCAATAAGTATCTTTTGAATGAATCTATTTATCAAATTCTATAATCGTGGTGTACATTCTGAGTTCCTATGGGTAGGGCAAAATTCTAGTTCTAAATGCATATAAAACAGAGTGGTGTCCTAATTTGACATTATAGATCCAATATATATAACTTGATACAGCTGTTAAATGAGAGGATGCTGCACGGCATAGTAAATAGTAGAGAATGCACCCTTCTCAATGCTGATGACATGGTTTTATTAATACGGACCACAATTTTCCTTTAGAAGCTGCTGAACCTATTGCCTACTTACTGTCAGAACAGTTTAACATCAACAGTGCTACAGCAAAAGCCATTGTACTTGACAGACATTCTCCAGTATTTAAATGAACAATACTAAGTAACCCCATACAACAGGTCAACTCATTCAGCTATTGGAATGTATATTTTCCTGTTAACTTACATTGGTGGGTCCATGAAGATACAATTCTACTTAAAAAAAAAAAAAAAAAAGGAGACATTCACCAAAGGCCAGGCTGAACTGCATTTATGGTCAAAGCAGGGCTTTGGTAGTTTACAGAGTGCCTGGCTCTCTAGGAACCACCCTCCTCCCTGCTCAGAGAGGGGATCCTAATCCCTCCTGCCAGCCGCCTTTGCCTCGCTCAAGATTACATGAGTCTTTAGATTCTCAGTAAAGCTGCCAGCTGCCTTGACTGGAAAAAAAGGTAAGAGAAAACCTTGCTGAGGAGAGGGAGTGGCGCAGACTAGGAGGGAGTAGAGTGGAGCTCCTGGAGGGAGCTGTGGGGATGAAACCCAAAAAAGAGATACGCCCACGAAACAAGTTGGAATGGTGAACAAAGGCTCTTCAGTGCCTGGGCTGAGGTAGGATAACAAGGGGAGACCTCCATGGTGGTGCAGGAGGAAGATGGCCAAGGGGTGCGGTCACTGCTTGCCAGGGGAAGGGGACAGAGGGAAGAAGGGCCCTGCTTCCTAATCAGTTCCTCTCTTTGCATCTAAGACCTACCTTTCAGGGCCGTACCTTTGTTTCTATCAATTGGGTAACTGACATAAGAGAGAAAACACAGATACCGCTGAGACCAGTTCTTTTTTTCATATATTTAAAAAAAATTTGTTAATGTTTATTAATTTTGAGAGACAGAGAGAGACAGAGCATGAGTGGGGGAGGGACAGAGAGAGAGGGAGACCCAGAATCTGAAGCAGGCTCCAGGCTCCAAGCTATCAGCATAGAGCCCCCATGCGGGGCTCAAACGCATGGACCACAAGATCATGACCTGAGCCAAAGTTGGACGCTTAACCTACCAAGCCACCCAGACACCCCATGTGCAGTTCTAAAGCTATGGAAATACTGTGGGCCCATCAGAGAGATGCAGCTCCTGAAACAATTGTTGGAAGTATGAACAAAGCCTGGGGTTAGTTAACCCCAGCCTTCAAACCTTCTCAGGCCCAAATTGTCTTCCATAGTTTATGGCACAAGGCTCTAGGGTCTCAAGTGAATACTCATCTGAGGATTTGAGCAGAGTCAGTATTACTTTTTGAGAAAATAATTTGGCCTTGTTCATTGGAAAACCCTGTGTCCTGATTCTGCACAGGGGTAGAATATATCTACTAGAGAATGTCAGGCTCCTAGGGACTTTTAAAAAATAAGGTGGGTTTTTTTTTCCTGCCACATGTGGCAGTATTTTAATAGGCAGTATGAAATATTGGCATCTCAGATACGAGTAGAGAATTCAATTATGACATGGCAGCCATTTGCTTGGCAAAGCGTGGCCACGACATCTGTTAGGTTAAAGAAAGCTGTTAGGGCAGCTGGGTCAAGTAAATTCTGTAGCAAAAAAACTTGTTTCAATAGAAAACCAGCCTCATGCATCGCATACCCTTCCAGATGATCAGATTCTAGCCCAGTGCAATGTCTTTGACCTAATCTGCCACTCTTTAAGTCTAGGCAACTGATAGATACGTATATTATGTCTGATCCAGCAGTGATTTTGATTTACTTCCTCTGCCACATGGAAAAAGTAGTTTTGCCCTATTTACAATGTATGTTAATCCTTATGAACTTTTGCTGCTTTGACTTTTCCTTTGAATTGGTTTATAACATCTCTCTGGTTCCCTCATATCATATGATTAAAAAAAATTATTTAACCCATGTTCATTTTAATAGCTGTGTGGGAGCCATGATTTTACCTTTTTCTGATAATTATTTTTTAACAACTCTCTTTTCTGCTAGGGTCTCAGAGCACTTTTTCTCTACTAGAGGTAAGAAGAGAAACTATTATTTACATATTTTACCAAATGTTCTTCAAGAGTCCCAAGGAATCTTTGAAGCCAATTCATCAGGAAGAAAATTACTGCAGCCCAGCTCAAGCTCGGCCAGGAGCCTGACACTTTTATTGTAAGCCTTGATGTTCTGGTGCTTTCTCCGGTGCCTCTGTTCTTATCATACAAATTCTTGTGAGCTGTTCTCTTTCTGGGGAGGTAGCTTCAGGGCTTCTGAGCATCAGTAAGGTGAAGTTTGCCAGTTCCCACCTCTTTTGGCTCATTCTGGGGCACTGTGAATGGTCCTAAGTTGTTTCTGAGGAAGGTAGACTCTATTAATTCATAAAATAACTGCCGCAAACTTCCCTTTTCCTTCTGGCAAATAGCCAGAATTCTTAAGGTTGCTCTGATGTTCAAAATGACCAATTTTATTTGAAAATGACTTTTTCAGGATGCAAGGAACTGTTAAGAATTATAAAGAAAAGTTACTTCACAAAGTTTGCTCAAGTGTGGAGTATTTTGTATGTTGTTTTGTGCTCAGCTACAAGGACCAAGCAAAATAAAACTTGTCTTCAAGGAAGTCATACGAAGAAAAAAAAAACCTCACATGTACAACTAACTATAAAATAGTGGGAGACATCATCCAGTAGCAGTGGCCAGTGAGGAGACAAGGGCACCAGAGAGGGACACCATGCCTTTCTTTGAGGTGCAGAAAAGACTGGACCTTAACTTAGATCCTGGATGACAATCTGAGGTATTGAGCAGCCTCACAAGATTCCAGGTCGATGCCATGCTTTTGCAAACGAGTGGATAAAGTGAGCACATAGAATCAGTGGTTATCCATGCAGAGAGAAAGTGCAAGATAGAATTTGATGATTCTGTAAAAGGTCTACTTTCAGCAGAAAATGATGAAATGTCTGAGTGGCATCTGGACACAGCAGGATAAGGAGTAAAGAGAGGGGAGGACACACCCCCACCGCACCACCTGGGCAAAGAGGAGCTTAGGCCCTGAGCTAACCTGCTGCTGCTGCTGGTGGCTTGAGGCTGGTTTTCACATTCTCTCTTCTCCACTAGAGAGCTCATTTACTGATAGCCTCCTTATGAAGTGTCTAAAAATAAAGGATTGTTCTATCCTATTAAAAAAAATAAATAACGTGAGATCATGGCTATACTTAGCAGTATGAATGCAATAGGAGAAACAGGATGGGACTAAAAAGTGACTGTAATTGCTTGGTAAAGAAATTTATCTAGAATTTTAATTGAACAGACTTGAGAGTTGTCCAGTCAGTTTACAGATGAGGAAACCAAGTCCCAAAGATGCTATGTGATCACAATTCGTCCAATAGCGTAAGTGTAGAGATATTAAAGTGTGTGCTCACACCATGATTGAATAGCAAATGCATTTTACCTCTGAAGCTACAGCTGCTTTTTTGTCAGTACAGAATTGGCCTGCAAAACGTGCTGCTGTATCTCTAGTCAGTCTACTTGTGAATGTAAAGAAGTCATTTGTAAAGGCTTTTTGGCAGGCTAATGTGTTAGGCCTCAGGGAGAATTTCTCAGGTTTTGCTGGATATCTCATTATCGGAGCTGTTATCTAAACTGCAGTTCTGGGAGGTCTCCTTGGGCTAAAGCAGACAATCTAGTAACTGGCGAAGCTGAGATGTGGTTGTGGTAACTGCTAGTAGGGTTTTCTCCTGGGCTGTCCAGAATTAAGTGGAGGAAGGGCTACAGCTTTTTTTGGCTGGGGTTCAGGACTGGGATCCTATCCCAACAGGGAGCTAGGGTGAAAACCAGAAGCTGAGCAGGAGGCCAGTTAGATGAAATGGTAGCTCAATTCCCAGGGGTCTCCATTTCCCTCCAGGAACACTGGACAAACAAATTCCAGATTCTGCTCACTCCTGAGAAGGAAGCCTCAAGCGTATTGATAGACTGAGCCATCCCCAACTCAGAGCTCAGGTGGGGAGCAGTTGGGTGGGGTTGGGACAGCCAGGGATTGACAAGGATGGGCACTATCTTTTATAGATTTGGGTTTTCTAGGGGCACCTGGGTGGCTTAGTTGGTTAAGCATCTGACTTCAGCTCAGGTCATGATCTCAAGCCCAACGTCAGGCTGTGTGCTAACTGCCTCAGATTCTGTGTCTCCCTCTCTCTCTGCCCTTCCCGTACTTGCGCTCTGTCTCTCTCCCTCAAAATAAATAAACATTAAAAAAATTTATAGATTTGGGATTTCTTATAAAAATATTACTTATTAATAGTAGAAAATACAGAAAAAGATAAAGAGGAAAAGTTCGAATTAACCATGAATTCAAAAGATAGTATATTGTTAATTAAACTGATTTTCCACTCAATATTTTGTGCACATTTTTGAGATCATTAAATGTATATTTTTATTAGAAATAACTTTTCTTGGAGCACCTGTGTAGCTCACTCATTTAAGCCTCTGACTTTGGCTTAGGTCATGATCTCACAGTTTGTGGGGTTGAGCCCCATGTCGGGCTCTGTGCTGACATTTCAGAGCCTGCTTCGGATTCTGTATCTCCTCCTCCTTTTGCCCCTCCCCCACCCACTCTCTGTCTCTCTCTCTCAAAAAGAAACATTAAAAAAAAAAAGAAATAACTCTTCTTATTATACACATATAATGGAAATTGTCTAAGTTGACATTAATTACCCCTATTTGTGTAATGCATCTTAATTCTAATCACAGATTAAACTTAATAGTTGAGAAGGATGTGGTGTCATCCTGTCACTCACTTTACAGATGCAGAAACTGAGGTCCAGTTTGATTCAGTGATTTGCAAGTTTGAACACTGTACTTTTTGTTTGTTTGTTTATGTTAATGCTTGAGAAGAGAGCACGGGGTAGGGGCAGAGAGAGAGATAGAGGATCGGAAGTGGGCTCTGTGCTGACAGCAGAGAACCCAAGGCAGGGACCAAACTCATGATCTGTGAGACCATGACCTGAGCCAAAGTTGCAGGCTTAGCCATCTGAGCCATCCAGGCGCCCCTGAACACTGTAGGTTAAACAGAGCCAAGGCTAAGATCACTCCAGTGTACTTTCTGTGATACCCTGAATTATTTATTTATCTCACAGGCATGTGGCTTATCTGCCTTGGCAGACTATGAGTTCCTTGAGGATAGAGGTAGTGTTATGTGGTGCCTTGCTACTTCAAGTGTGTCTTTAGGTCAGCAGTAGTGGCATCATCTATAAGCTGGTTAGAAAGGCAGAATCCGGGGCGCCTGGGTGGCTTAGTCGGTTAAGCGACCGACTTTCGGTTAGGTCATGATCTCGCGGTTCGTGGGTTCGAGCCCCGCGTCGGGCTCTGTGCTGACTGCCAGCTCAGAGCCTGGAGCCTATTTCGGAGTCTGTGACTCCCTCTATCTCTGACCTTACCCTGCTCACGCTGTCTCTCTCTCTCTCCTAGAAATAAATAAAAATATTTTTTTAAAAAATCTATAAAAAAAAAAAAAAAGAAATGCAGAATCCCAGACTCCATCCCAGCCCCAGTAAATCAGGATCTACATTTAACAAGATGCATAGGTGATTCAGATCCAAACTAAAGTTCAAGTAGCACTGAAGGAATGGTGATAAAATATTTGTCTTTGTTAATGGTGTTTAGTCCCCATCTTCCCCTACCATGGGGTAAATTCATATGTTGAAACCTAATCTTCACTGTGATGATGTCTGGGGGTGGGGGGNGGGCTGAACCCTGTGTCTGTGAACCAGGAAGTGGGTTTTCACCAGACATCAAATCTGCCAAGGCTTCTATCCTATCCTTCCCAGCTTCCAGATGTGAAAGAAATAAATTTCTGTTGTTTATAAGCTACCCAGTCTCTGGTATTTTGCTATAGCAGCCTGAATGGACTAAGACAGTGGTATTACTTGTTTTGCTCATAGCAATGGAAACTGATTTCAAGTGCTTGGAAGCAAAAATGAGAGGGTTGGCATTTGTTAGAAAGGGACTGGTGTATTATGGAGAACTGAAAACCAAACCTTAGGGATTAAGCTTCAGAGACCTTAAAGATAAGATTTAGTTGACTTTTTCTATGGGCCTTTACCATAAATGTGACACCTAGTAGCTAAGTCTTTCCATTCCAAATTGTAAATGCCAGAGAGAGAGAGAGAGAGAATACCTTCCCTTGAACCAGGTTTATATTCTTTTCCTCAGTGCCCAAGTTGCAAGGTCATGAAGCAGCATGGCCATTGGACCCCACCCCTGTAGTCATAAGCCTTTCCTAGAGATGGAGGATCATGAGAGGTAGGTACCGTTATAAAAGTTGCTTGCTGTAATTTTAAAACTAAAGTGGTCACGTTTTCTGCTAATAATTGAGAATAGAAGCATGAGAAGAGCCTATTTTTAGCCTTTTCCCTTCTGTAGCCCCTGTTTCTCTGGTTTTCTTTGTTGCAGTTTTTCCATCAAATACATCATATATTCTAATGATTTCAGCAATTAACATTTTGCTGGTAACACCCAAATGTACTTCCAGCTTGAATCTCTTTTCTGAGTTCCAGCCTCATATCTCCAAATGTTCTGTCACTACTTAAAGTTCAACATGGCCAAAATTGGGTTCATCATATGTCCCTCCCAATTTCTTTATTTCTATCAAGATGCTACTGTTTTCCATGATAACTGGCATCTGTGGCTCCTTCCTTGTTTTTCAGATGTCAAATCCTCAACTTTAAAATGTGAATTTCTTTAATATCTTCCTTCTATCCTGACTGCTAACCAGAGTTCAAATCTTCATCCACTCTATTTAGATCATAGTCTGTTACCTGGCCATGTCCCTCCTTCTTTCTAATCTTTCTTTCCTACCATTGCCATGTAGATTTTTCTTAGATTCCACTTGTATCATACTACTGCCCGCCTCAAAAAATACTGAATGCTAATTCAGGGTATTTTTTTTTCTTTTATTTTTCAGGATATTTTATATAAAGATATAAAATATAAAATATAAATATTAGATATAAATAAAATATCTAATTTGGNAAATAGATATATATAGATATTTTACATAAAATATAAAATATATTTTATATGTAGATATAAAGTATAAAAAATATAGATCTTGTGGTTGTCACCACAAGATAGCATTGGTAACTCAGAGATCTCCACCCTCAGTGATACTTAAAAATTATTTGAAAAAAATTTTTTCTAGAAATATTCTCTGAGATAGATAGCCAACTCTTCTAGATATGAATACCATAGTGTTAACGTAAAGAATAATGTGTTGGCATAACCATTGACCTGTTAGAGAAAAACTATTTCTTCTACTTACACCAGCATTTCTGACACCCAACCTGTGGTGACACCCAACCAAGAAATTCTCCAACTCTCTGGACACCAACTGGATGACCTATAATTCAATTAGGACATTACCTGGAGTTAGTGTAAACCCCACATGTTAAGGGCTCTGGTCCATAAGACTGCACCCCACTTGGAATGCCAGTTGCACTTGTAGGTTGTTACCTGTGCTTTTGACTGAATTGGCTCTGCATCCGAGGTTCCCATGATCCCTTTCTAAGGTTTGATAATTTACCAGAATGGCTCACTAGAACTCAGGAAAAGTGCTTAACTTATTAGATTACTGATTTATTGTAAAAGGATACAACTCAAGAGCAGCCAGTTGGAAAAGATGCATAAGACAAGTCATGCAGTGCCTCCATGTCCTCTGAGCAGGCCACCCTCCCAGTCCACCTAGATATGTTTCTGGAGGCTCTCTAAACACTATAGTTAGGGTTTTTAGTGTAGGTTTTATTAAGTAGGTATAATTGATTAAATCACTAGCCATTGGTGCTTAACTCTAGCTTCTCCTCCCCTCCCCAGAGATCTGAGGGGTAAGGCTGAAAGTTCCAAACCTCTAATCACCTGGTTGGTTTCTCTGGCAACCAGCCCCCAACCTAAGTTATTCAAGAGGCCCAGCCACCAGTTATTTTGTTAGCACACAAAAAGACACATTATTTTGGAGATTCCAAGGGATTCGGGAGCTGTAAACCAGAAAACAGGGACAAAGACCAAAATATATATTTCTTTTTATATCTCAGTATCACACCTTATTTGTGTTTTAACTTTTTATTTTGAAATACTTTGAGTTTCAAAAAAGTTACAAAAATAGAGAGTTTCCATATGCCCTTTATTCAGGTTCCCCAAATATTGATATGTTCTAACCGTGGTATAATAATCAAAACCAGCAAGTTACCTTTGAAACAATATTATTAACTAATGTACAGACTTCATTCAAATTCTGCCATTTATCCCACTAATATTCTTTTTATGGTTCAGGATCCAATCCAAGATTCTGCACTGCATTTAATTAGCATGTCACTTTAGTTTCCTCTAATCTAGGACAGTTCTTCAGGTTTCATTTGTTGCTCGTGACTTTGACACTTTTGAAAGTTATGGAATTTTTGTGGAATTTCTTTTGATTTAGATTTGCCTGATGTTTCCTCATGTTGAAACATGCATGTTGAATTATGCCTCCTTGCAAGAATACCACTGAAGTGATGTAATATCCTTTTTAGGCATATCAGGAGTTACATGATGTTGGTTTGTCTCATGGTAGGTGATAATTTTGATCACTTGGTTAAGATGGTGTCTGCAAGATTTCTGCACATTTGTGATTAATAAGTATTTTGTGGAAAGATATGTTGAGACCAGGTAATATCCTGTTTTTTACCATCCTTATGCTTACTAATTTTTAATCCATTGATTATCTTAGCCTGCAATAATTATTAACTCAGATATTGCCAAATGGTAATTTTCTTATTTCCATCATTCAGCCTCATTTATTATTTGAAACTTTGCTGTAATAAAGAACTGTCTCTTCCTCCACATGTACTTATTTATTCAATTATTTATATCAGTATGGACTTGTGAATGTTTACTTTATTCTGTGACTTATAATGTATTCTATTACTGCTTATTTTCTTGTTCAAATTGCCCATATTTAGCCATTAGGTTCCCTTCAGAGGTTGGCTCCTGTGACCTTTCAACATGCCTACATCACTTTGTTTTTGCTGTTGTTGTTGTTGTTGACTTTTGGGCGAGAAAGTTCCAGCTCATCTTGTATTTCTCCTGCCCTAGTCCTGGAATCAGCCATTTCTCTCCACACTCCTGGTACTTTCTATTGCCATGAGGAGAAGGACATTTGGAAACCAAGATTTGGGTACCTGACATGTTCATTTCTACTGCAGTGTCATTGCTTCTAGGCCTCTCAGTGGACAGAGCTGGGAAGTGTATGCATGATACATATATATATACATATGTGTCTACTTCTATAACATTAACATTAACTTTTATTGTACTTTCTGTGGGGTCATAAATAGGTGACTTGTAACTTTCTTTTTTTTTAATTTTTGAGAGAGAGAGAGAGAGAGACAGCATGAGCAGGGGAGGGTCAAAGAGAGAGGGAGATACGGAATCTGAAATAGGCTCCGAGCTCTGAGCTGGCTGTCAGCACAGAGCCTGATGCAGGGCTCGAACCCACGAACCGTGAGATCATGACCTGAGCCGAAGTCGGATGGTTAACTGACTGAACCACCCAGGCGCCCCATTTCTTTGTAGATATCTTTTGCTGGTTCACTTTGTATTTAAAAAATATATGAAATAATAGAACTGGTTTAGCTGCATAAAGTAAACAATACTTGAAATATTTCCAAACACTATTTGAAAAAAGATAAAGGTCGATTTTTCCATTTTTCTATTTTGTAAAAGAAGTTTGAAAGTAGGCAGTCAGGGTAGAAAGGAAATGTCACAGTCATCAAGGTCCTAGACACCATCCATGTTTGTACTCTACCATTCCTAATTGGTAGCTTCTGTTTTCAAAGTCATGTCACAACTTCAGATCATGGTCCAATATGTTTGTAGGGTTCCAGAATCATGTCCACATTTCAGGCTGGAAGAAAGTAGAAAGGAATAAGGGCAAAAAGAACATCTGTCCCAAGTGACTCAACCCTTTCTAGAAGTCTCCTGACAACTCTGCTGACATTTCACTGGCTATGCCATCAACAAATAAGGCCAGGAAATGACAACTTTTAATTGGGGCATTGTGGCTAGAATAAAATTGGGCTTCTGTTAGTAAGAAACGAGGGGAGAATGAATGTTAAAGAGGCACGGAAGAGTCTCTTTCACAGCACCAACTTTTAAAAACCAAGATTCACGTAAATCCAGATATATGACTTTTCTTGAAACGTTTCAAAATCATGCATTGCTGGCCCCACATTTGGGGTGGCCCCTATTAGCTGAAGTGGACTTCTTTGAATATAATGTAACTTTTCCATAGAGTAGAAATTATTCACCAATTGTTTCCATGGTTTCCATTGTTTCAATGGTTGTTTCCATCCCATTCCTCCCACTGAAGAGCTTATAGCCTAGTGTGGGGCCAGACGTATAGCAACTGGCTGTAATATAATATGTTAAGTGCTATTATAGAAATAAGTAAAGGTGCTATGAAGGACTGAATAAGTAGGTATAGAAGTCTAGTAAGTCTTTACAGGAGTGACGTTTGCGCATGTTTCAAGGGAAAGGGCAAAGAATGAGCATAGGTCATTTTAGACAAAGACTTGGAAACAAGAGAAGGATTTTATATTTATTAAATATGGGGTCTTTAAGTGTGATTGAGAAGAAGACTGGGTTGGAGATAAATTGTGGGAAGTAGATGATACAACAAATATTTATTAAGTCAACAAATATATATGGCAGACATCATGCTGGCAATGGGGATACAGTGGTGAATCAGACAGACATAGTCATTACCTTCTGGAGCTCATAATGTAGCAGGGAGGACAGAAATTAAGCACACGGTGGGGCGCCTGGATGTCTCAGTCAGTTGGGCATCCAACTTCGGCTCAGATCATGATCTAACGGTTCGTGGGTACGAGCCCTGCATCGTGCTGACAACCAGCTCAGAGCCTGGAGCCTGTTTCAGATTCTGTGTCTTCCTCTCTCTCTGACCCTCCCCTGCTCATACTCTCTCTCAGAAATAGATAAAATATTAAAAAGTAAAAAAAAAGAAAAGAAATTAATCACATGGTGAAATGTGGGCATATAATAGGTATAATAGAATAATATCTATTCAGTAAATGATAGAATGACATCTACTCTGAAAGGGAGGAAGCAGATATGCAGGCATGGTAACATTTAATCTGAGCCCTGAAACACATATAGGGGCTGGCCAGAGGAGGTGGGAAGAGATGGGGAAGAGGCTAGGAGAAAATTCTGTTATAGTGCTGGACATCTAGATATTCCCATGCAAAAGAATCAAGTTGGACCTTTATCTCACATCATACATTAAAAGCTAACCCCAAATGAATCAATGACCATATGAATATAGGAGCTAAAACCGTAACACTCTTAGAAATAAATGTAGGAGCAAATATTCATGACCATGAATTTGGCAATTAATTCTTAAATATGACACCAAAAGCATAAACAATAAGAGAAAAAAATAGATGAATTAGATTTCATTAAAATCAAAAGCCTTTGTGTATCAAAGCATACTATCAAGAAAATGGAAAGGGCTACATAATGGGAGAAAATACTTGCAAATACATATCTGACAAGGATTTAGTATCCAGAATACATAAACTATTCTTATAACCTAACAAGACAAACAACCCAGTTAAAAAATGGGCAAAGGACTTGAACAGACATTTCTCCAAAGTAGATATACAAACAGGCAACAAGCTTTATATATTCTCTCTCTCTCTCTCTCTCTCTGTATATATGTATGATATGCAAAACCATTAGTCATTGGGAAATGTAAATCAAAACCACATGAGATACATCTCATACCTACTAGGATGGTTATATCTAAATATCAGATAATAACACGTGGGGAGGATGTGGAGAAATTCGAACCCTCATACATTGCTGATGGGAATGTAAAATGCTTCAGCTGCTATGGAAAACAGCTTAGTCGTTCTTCAAAAAGTTGAGTTAAGCTACAGAGTTACCATATGACTCACAATTCCATGCTTAGATATAGACCCAAAAAGAACTGAAAACAGGTTTCAAAGAAGTGCATGTGCCAGCATGTTTTTAGCAGCACTATTCACAATAACCAAAAGATGGAGACAGCTGAAAGGTCCATCGACAGATGAAAGGATCAACAAGCAGTGGTATATATGCACAATGGACAAAAAGGAATGAGGAACTGATACATTCCACAACATGATGAATCCCCCAAACATTAAGCTAAAATGAGAGAAGCCAGATACAAAGAACTACATATTATATGGTTGCATTTATATGAAGTATCTAGAAAATCAAGTTCATGGAGGCAAAGAGCAGTTTGTGGGTGCCAGAAGATAAGGAGAAGCAGGAATGGGGAGAAACTGTTTAATGAGTAAAAGGTTTTACTTTGGAGTAATGGAAATGTTTTTGCAACAATATAGAGGTGGAGGGGGTACAATATTATGAATTTACTAAATTCCATTGAATTGTTCACTTTAAAATGGTTAAATTTCTTTTATGTGAATTTCACCTCAATAAATTACAAATTCTGTTATCAGTGGTCTATAAAGTCCAGGGCAATGGAAATACTATGTAGGAAGGCAGGAAGGCCCAATAGAATGTGAAGAATTGAAATAAGGTAATTGTAGCCAAACATAGTAAACTAAATTGAATCACAAAAATATAGGATGGAGAAGTAGACAGAGGCCAGCATTAAGGTGATAATAGTAAGAGATTTGTTGATGGGAAGTAAGAGGATGAATGTCATATTTAATTCATGTTTGTTTGTTTTTAAAGATCACTCTGAGGGCACCCGGGTGGCTCAGTCAGTTAAGCATCTGACTCTTGATTTTGGTTCAGGTTATGATCTCACAGTTCACGAGACTGAGCCCCATGTAAGGCTCTGCACTGAGCGTGGAGCCTGCTTGGGATTCTCTCTCTCTCTTTCTCTCTCTCTCTCTCTCTCTGTTGTTCCCCCACTCTCCACACTCTTTCTCTTTCTCTCAAAATAAATAAACTTTAAAAAAAAAGAGATCATTCTGTTTGCTGTGTAGGAAATGGATATTAGGGGGTTATGGAGCATCAAGGAGTCTGATTGGAAGGCTATTTTACATATCTAAGCAATAGACAATGGTGGGTAGGTCTAGGAGGGAGGCAGTGAGAAATAAAAAGACATGAAGAGATTTGAGAAATATTTAAGAGCTTGATGTTTGATTAGATGTAGAAGTAGGATTGCCAGATAAAATACAATGTGCTCAGTTAAATTTTGGTATTTGGGAAATATTAATACTGAAAAATTATTCATTATTTACTTGAAATTAAAATTTAGTTGAGGGCCCTATATTTTTAATTGCTAAATCTGGTAACCCTACATGAAAGGTGAAGGACATTTAGGTTTCTGGCACCAGCCTCTGACTGGTGATATCTCTCTTTTCTGAAATAGGGAACATGGAGGAACGAATCTGTTTTTCTTGGAGGAAAAACACATCACACATTCAATTTGTATTGTAACTGTATAGTCAGTAGATTAAGATCGATAGAATCACTCAAGGAGTGTTTGCAGAGCGCAAGGAGAAGAATGTACAGGATGATATAGGATTATCTATAATTAAAAGATGTTCAGAGAAAAAGAAGCCAGTATAGGAGACTGAGAAGGGTTTCTAAGACTAGAGGATGGAAACCCTGATGGTGGTGGTGTGAAAGCCCAAGTCAGAGAGAGTTTTATGGAGGAAGAAGTATTTTATAAGGTAGAAGTTACAGAGAAGTCAAGTCAAACAAAAACTGAAAAAAGACCAACAATGTTGGCAATTAGGATATTTGAGGAGACTTAAACAAGAATTCCTTTGGGGCACCTGGGTGGCTCAGTCAGTTGAGCTTCTATCTTTGGCCCAGGTCATGATTTCATGGTTCACAAGTTTGAGTCCCATGTTGGGTTTTGTGCTGATGGCTCAGAGCCTGGAGCCTGCTTCCGATTCTGTGTCTCCCACTCTCTCTGCCCCTCCCCAGCTCGTGCTCTGTCTCTCTCTCAAAAATAAGTTAAAAAAAAATTTTTTTTTAAATTAAAAACAAAAAACCCAACAAGAACTCCTTTAGTGTGATGTTGTAGGGGGAGGGTAGTGCAGATCTAAATTTGATGGGTTATGGAATGACTAGGTAAGGAAATAGAAGGAACTACAAATTTGGTAATTAAGGGATTGATGCTAGAATAGCTAGTCAGTCATGGCAGTAAAGAACATCAATTCTAAATGCTGTATGTTGTCCTCATCTGTTAATGTTTTCTGCAGAGCACTGAAGCAAAAAATTAATCCATTTTGAAGACTTTAGACAAAGACAAAATGAAGGAGTTTGGTTTTTCAAGGTATTTCCTTTTGCTTTGCAGAGGAAGACCACAGCTCCTTGTATCTGACTCAACTTTGATATAACTAGTAGCCCTACAGCTAGAATCTAGACAAACATAAAATGAGTTTTCCTTTTCTTTTCTTTTCAAGATTTATTTGCTTCTCAGTTCCAGTGATCTAGTATAGTTATTCTTTTGAATATCTCGATGGTTGATTAACTATACTTATCATTTTATAATATGTGGGGCAGGTGTGTTTGTGGATGCATGAGCTAGAGATAGAAGAGTGTGTCTAAATGCTAAGTCAATTAACATTGATTTGGTATATAGTGAAGCATACCATGTTATAAGAAAAATAAATATAACTTAAAGGCGAAGAAACACTAAACACCCAGTTAATTTATGGTAAAGCATACTTAGTTTATGATTTTGGTACATACTTTAACTAGAACAGTGTTCTGTGCTCATTTTTATTAAATACTGTAGGTGTTTGCTGGGGCATGAGGTAATAACCCAAATACAATTAAAATGACCATAAAATTAGGGTCTCCACATAGGCTCCCAAGGATGGGTCTGTTTGAGGCTCCTAGTCATCAGCATTGGGTGGTCTGCTATTGGTGTATGATACTTAAATAGAGCTTTTTCCCCCTTAGGTCTGTAAGGTGTTAAGGTGTTTTTATAAAACCCCATAAACCCTTGTTAAACACTTTTTTTTTTCATAAAGAAAACTTAAATCTTTATTTCACATGTTTTCTGTGGCACTATTTTGGCATTTTAACAAGTCCTTTAAAGAATCACTCTAATAATTGCATACACCTCTGGGATGGGGGTGGAGGGGTATTTATTCAGGGTTTTATTTTTTTATTTTATTTATTTTTTTTACATCAAACTGCCTGACACACTAAGCAATAAGCACAGTATTTTGGTACATTTTAATTTAATAAGGAAAAAGATCAAAAGATTCTCCAGGTGGAGAAAGTTAGGCTAATTTGGGTATTGTATATTAACTGATTTAAAGGAAGGTTTAACTACTGACTGAACTATGATTCAAATATTGTAAATTATTTACTACAATAAGAGCTTCCCTAAACACCACAGAAGAAATAGCAGCATTTTCACCCACCCTGACACTCCTCATTCCCTTTTCCCACTTTATATTTTCTCCATAGCATTTAATACCTTTGAACATAATGTATAATTTATTTGTTGTGTCTACTATTTTTAGTCTGTCTGAATGTAAACTCCATAAGAAGAAGACTTTGTCTTTTGTTCACTGTTTTATAATCACTAAGACAGTGCTTTGGACATGATAGTATACAATAATTTTGTTTAGTGATGGGAGGAAGGAAGGAAGGAAGGAAGGGAGGAAGGAAGGAAGGAAGAGAGAGAGAGGGAGAGAGAGAAGGAGGGAGGGAAAAAGGGAAGAAAGGGAGGGAGAGATAAAGGAAGGAAGAAAGAGAGGAATGAAGAAAAGAAGGAAGGAGTGAATGAATATATTACATTTCATTTGTGTCCCAGGATACAGCATGAATTCAGCTCTCTGAGTCCAGATTTCACATGCATGTAAGTTTCTTTTACTAAAAGATCTCATTTCTCTTTCCTTTAACTCCACATCTTGAGTCACAAAATCTTGGCATCATTAAGAATAATATTTAAAAAAAAGAATAATATTTGTATGTTATAGGAATCATGTGATGTCAGACCATGTTTTTTTGTTTTTTTGTTTTTTTGTTTTTTTTTATGATGTCATGGGGCAGCATTCTCTATAAATGCATTCACACTCTAGAATTTCTTCCAAGTAGAAACAGGTGGTTATGTTAACTTTCTTTTTCTTTCTTTCTTTCTTTCTTTTTTTTACTTTAAAAGAAAGAAAACACTTCAATTCACAGCAGTGTTAATATTTGCAGACTCTGTATTTCTTAAAAATATTTAGCTAGGGAGGAGGGTTCTGGGAAGATGGAGTAGGAAGCACCAGAAATCTGTCTTCTCACTTAGACAATAATTACACTGCAGAATCTCTCTGATGTAACTATCTTGGAACCCTGGAGTTTATTGCAGGCCTGAAGATTCTAAATAAAGGCTTGGACAGTTAATTTCAAGCAATTTCAACTCTTAGCACAGTGGTACCCCCCTCTCTTCCACTCTTCAGGCCAAGGCAGGTAGCTAGGCACATGATCCTAGAGCAGCTTACATGCAACTTGCAGGAGCCAGGGTGAAGATTAAGGACGCTGTTCTTTATTTTTTTTTTAATGTGTATTATTGAGAGGGAGAGAGAGAGCGCATGCCCAAGGTGGAGAGGGGCAGAGAGAGAGGGAGACAGAGAATCTGAAGCAAGCTCCATGCTGTCAGCGGAAGACCTGATGGGGGGCTTGAACTCACTTGAGATCATGACCTAAGCTGAAGTTGATCATTCAGCTAATTGAACCACCCAGGCATACCAAGACCCTGTCCTTTAAATATTGAAGATCTGATACTGAGTTCTGATTACAGCTTCTAGTCATGTAAGTGCCGACACAGAGTTAGCCACCCATTGTTGCACCCCACTCCCCACCCCATTGCTGTAAGCCTCATCCCCTCTGACTCAAATGAATGCCAGGGGATTTGATGAGCTGATGCCCCCTTTCATTTATTCTCCATCATTTTTATCTTTTTCCTCTTATGGGAGCCACATATTAAAGACTCGGACATTCAAAAGCAGCTACATAATCAAAGGAAATTAGAAAGTCATTTCATATGCCAAGGGAAAGGTGCAGGCTCAGAAAAGGCCTGCAAAGCCCTTGTTTATATTTCAGGCTGATCCTCAGCAAGCAGATAGCCTACAAGGATCAAAACAAACACAAAAAGTAGCAAACCCTTGAAGAAGAATTTGATTTTGTGAGATACCATATTATTAGTTTCAAATGTCCATTTTTCAACAAAAAATATCTCAAAGCATATAAAGTAAGCAGTATTGCCCATCAAAGGAAAGAAAGTCTTTTCTGCATTTAAAAAAAAAGGAAAGAAATATACAAACAGAAACTATTCTTGAGGAAGACCAAAAGGCAGATCTACTAGACAAAACAATGATCATAATGATGTTCAAAGAACTAAAGGCAGATGTGGGAAAAGTCCAGAAAAAAAATGTATGAACAAAATGGAATATTACTAAAGAGAGAAAATCAAAAAAGAAGCCAAAAAGAGATTCTGTAGTTGCAAAGTATAATAACTGAAGTAGAAAATTCACTAGGGAGATCCAAAGGCATATTTGAATAGTCAGGAGAAAGATTTAGCAAATTTGAAGGTAGGACAATTGAAATTATGGAGTGTGAATAACAGAAAAAAAAAAAAGACAAGAGAGCCTAAGGAACCTGGACACGGGATGGTGTCCCAACTTACACATTGTGGGAGTCCTAGAAAGAAAAGAGAGAGAAAGAAGAGGAAGGAGAGATCATTTGAAGAAATAATGGCTTAAAACCTCAAAAAATTTGATGAAAGACATGAAGACAAATATCCAAGAATCTTAATGAATTTCAGGTAAGGTGATCAAGGAGAGCCACACCAAGACACATTAAAATCAAACTGCCAAAAAGCAAAACAGAATCTTGAATGCAGCAAGAGGAAAGCAAATGATCACACACAGAGATCATCAGTTTATTATCTGCAGATTATCATCAGAAACATTGGAAGCCAGAAGGCAGTGGACTGATATATTCAAAGTATTAAAAGAAAGACAATGTCAAAAAACAATCTTATATCCAGCAAAATTTTTCTCAGAAGTAAGGGAGAAATTAAGACATTCCTAAATAAATAAAATCTGACGGAGTTCTTTATCACTAGATCTTTCATGCAAGAAATCTTAAAGGGAGTTCTGAAGATTGAACCAGAAGAACGTTAGATAATAACTTGAAGCAATGTGAAGAAATAAAGATCTCAGTAATGTTTAACTCCACTTTTCATTTTCCACATGACTTAAAGACTGATACATCTTTAAAATCTATTGTCTAAAAGCTAGTGTTATTGAGAGTTTTACTTGTAACCACACATTTTATTTTCTACATAATTGCAAGAGACTAGTGCATTTTTAAAAACAATTATTGACTTAAGTTCTTGGACACACAATGTACAAAAACATAATTTTGTGATACCACTTACTGAAGGGGTGGGTATAAAGCTATAAAAGGCAGAACTTTTGTATCTTCTTGGAATTAATCTGATATAAATTCAAATTACAGTGTTATAACATTATGATGTTAACTGTAATCTCCATGGTGACCACAAGAAAAATAGTTATAGGATATACATAAAATAAAAGTAGAAGGTAATTAAATCAACTAAATACAAAAAAGACCACATGCAGGAAATGAAGGATAAGAAATCTATAAGGCATATAGAAAATAAATAGCTAAATGACAGAAGTAAGTACCTTCTTATCAACAATTACTTATTAGACTCTCCAGTTGAAAGACAGATATTGGCAGAATGGATTAAAACACAGATCCAGGGGTGCCTAGGTAGCTCAGTCAGTTAAGGATCTGACTCTTGATTTCAGCTCAGGTCATGATCTCACAGTCGTGGGATCGAGCCCTCATTGGGCTCAGCATGGAGCCTGGTTGGGATTCTCTCTCTCTCTCTCTCTCAAAATAAATAAATAAACTTAAAAGAAAAACGGATCCAACTATATGCTGTCTATAAGAGACTTACTTTAGATCCAAATACTCATATTCACTGAAAGTGAAAAGATGTAAAAAGGTATTCTGTGCAAATAGTAACCAAAAGAGAGCAGAGGTAGCTAAGCTAATATCAGACAAAATAGTCTTTAAATCAAAAAAGGTCACATGAGACAAAGGAGGACATTATATATTAATAAAACATTTAATACAATAAAGATAAAACCATTATAAATATGCATTCAATAACAGACCATCAAAATATATAAAGCAAAAATTGGCATAATTGAAAGGAGAGAGAGGCATTTCTACAGTAACAGTTGGAGACTTCAATACTCAGCACACAATAATGGATAGAACAACTGCACAGAATATAAGTAAGGAAATAGAGGACTTGAACAACATAGAACCAACTAGATCTAATAGACATATGTGTAATATATATATGTGATACTCAATAATAACAGAATACACATTATTCTCAAGTGAACGTGGAATGTTCTCTCGGATAGACATATTCGGTAATGAATTTTAAATTTAAAATAGATTTAAAAATATAGGTATTATACACAGTAACTTCTTTGACCAAAACAGGATGCTGTTAGAAATCAATAACAGAAGGAAAAGTGGAAATTCCACATTTATGAGAAATAGACAACCAGTGAGTTAAGAAGAAATTAAGGGAAATTAGAAAATAGAGACTATTATAGACTGAATGTTTGTGTCCCCCTAAAATTCAGGTTGAAACCTAGCCCCTAGTATGGGTTTATTTAATTAAGGTTAAGTGGGGTAAAAAGTGTGTGGCCCTAATCCTTATAAGAAAAAACACCAGAGAGGTGCCCCCCACCCTGCCTCTCTGTCTTCCCACACTTACCAAGGAATGGCCATGTGAAGACAGACTGAGAAGGTGACCATCTATAAGCCGAGAACTGAACCCTGATAGACCTTGATCTTTCTAGACTCCAGAACTGTGAGAAAATAAATATCTGTTGTTTGAGCCACATAGTCTGGTATTTTGTTATAGCAGCCTGAGCAGACATATTTGGTGCCATGAAGTAGGCATGCTGATGTAACAAATACCTAAGGATGTGGAAGTAGCATTGAGAATGGGTAATGGGTGAAGGCTGGAAGATTTTGGAGATAATGTGCCTTTTTTTTTTTTTTTTTGAGAGACAGAGAGACAGCACAAGCAGGAGAGGGGCATAGAAAGAGGGAGGCACAGAATCTGAAGCAATCTCCAGGTTCTCAGCTGTTGACATAGAGCCTGTCACAGGGCTTGAACTGCTGAACTGTGAGATCATGACCTGAGCCAAAGTTGGATACTTAACCGACTAAGCTACCCTGGCACCACAGAGATATGTGCCTTAAAAAGCCTAGATTTCCATGAAGGTACTGTTGGTAGAAAAATGGATGCCAGTGGTGATACTAGTGGGGTCTCTTGAAGAAAAGAGGAGAGCTGAAGAGAAAATATCCGTTTTCTTAAATAATCATGAATAGGATATTGGTAGAAATATGGATGTTAAAGACCACTCAGATGAAGTCTCAGACGGAAGTGAAGAATAGGTTGTTAGAAACTGGAAGAAAGGTGATCCTTGTTACAAAGTGGCAAAGAAGTTGGCTGAATTATGTTCTAGTATTTTGTGGAACATGGAACTTATAAGCAATGAAATTGAGATTTCTAAGCAAAATGTTGAAGGTGTAAACTGGACCAGGAGCTGAATGCTATGGACTGAATGTTTGTGACTTACCAAAATCCATATGTTGAAGTCTTGACTCCCAGTGTGACTGCATTTGGTGATGGGACCTTTAAGGAAGCAATTAAGGTTAAATGAGGTAATAAGGGTGGGGCCATGATCCAATAGGATTAGTGTCTTTGTTAGAAGATACACCAGAGAGGTCTGTTTGCCACCACCATCCCCTCCCCCAGATGCACAAGAGCTTACACGAGCACACAGTGAGAAGGTGTCAGTCTACAACTCAAGGGAAGAGTTCTAACTACACAACAACTCTTCTGGTACTTTCATTTTTGACCCCCAGTTTCCAGAACTATGACAAAAAAAATTCTGTTGCTTAAGCCACCCAATCTATGATATTTTGTTATAGCATCCCAAGCAGACTAAGACAGAGACAAATAAAAATGACAATATGCCAAAACTTAGGTGATGTTGTGGTGAAAGCAGTGCTAAGAGAGAATTTATGGTTGTAAATACTTATACTAAAAAATAGAGGATTTCAAACCAACAACCTTTACAACTTAAGAAACTAGAAAAAAGAGCAAACTAAACTGAAGGAAGGAAATAAGAAAAATTAGAGCAGAGATAAGTGAAATAGAGAATAGAAAAGCAATAGAGAAAAATCAATGAAACCAAAAATTGTTCCTCAAAATGATCAACAAAATTGATAAATTTTTAGCTAGAATGACTAAGAAAATAAAAGTGAGAAGATTCAAATTACTAACATCAAGAATGAAAGTAGGGACATTACTCCTGAGTCTATAGAATTAAAAAAAAATAAGAGAGTACTATGAATGTTTGTATGCCAACAGACTGTGTAATTTAGATGGAATGGACAGATTCTTAGACACACAAAACCTATCAAGATTGAATAATGAATATTCAGAAAAATCTGAATAAATCTACAACTAGTAATGAAATTGAATCAGTAATCAAAGATCTCCTAACAAGAAAAGCTCTGGACCTGGTGGCTTCTCTGGTGAAGTCTGCCAAATATTTAAAGAAGAATTAACACCAGTTCTCAGTATTTTCCTAAATATTGAATAGGAAGAAATACTTCCTAACTCATTCTGTAAAGCCAGCTTTACCCTGATAAAGGTAAAGAAAGCCAAATAAAGAAATTACAGGAAACACACACGCACACACACTCACATATACAATGCAACATGAAAAAATATCTCTTATGAATATTGATGCAAAGAATTGTCAGCAAAATACTAGAAAACTGAATTCAAACAGTGTATTAGAAGGATTATATACCATGACCAAGTGGGATTTATTCCTGGAATGAGTCATCAATCATCCAAGGATGATTTAACATATGAAAATCAACCAATGTAACATACCACATTAACAGAATGAAAGGAGAAAAATTTATGATCATCTCAATTGAGGCAGAAGAAACATTTGACAAAATTCAACAATGTTTCATGATAAGAACTCTCAACAAACTAGGAGCAGAAGGAAACTACCTCAACATAATAAAAACAATATATGAAAACCCACATAGAACATCATTCTAGGTAGTGAAAGACTGAAACACTTTTCTCTAAGATCAGGAACAAAGCAAGCATGGCTGCTTTTACCACCTCTATTGAATATAGTAATAGAAGTCCCAAGCAGAGCAACTAAGCAAGAAAAAGAAATGAAGGGCATCCACATTTGAAAGGAAGAAGTAAAATGACCTCTGTTCATAGACAGTACGATCTTATATGTAGACTCTTTTTCTGCCCAAGATGCACTTTTATTTCTCTAGCTCAGTAAGTAGAATTTCTCTAGCCTCTTTTTATTTACAAAGAAACCCTCCTAGATTCCTCGCCTTACACAGGTAGCTCAGCTTTACCTTCCTGGGGCACAAGGTCTATCCGTGAGTTCCCTTCATTTCCCAGGCTTAAGACCCTGTCTCCTAGCTGGTAAGGTTCCTCACTGGCACTCTAATTACCCAATAAGCCCCATATCTCTGGCTTCAGCTGACCCGTTGAATTAGTTTTCTGGGGCTCCTATAACAAAGCACAACAGACTGAGTGGCTTAAACAACAAAAATTTATAATTTCACCGTTTTGGAAATTAGAAGTATGAGATCAAGGTGTCAGCAGGGTTGATTCCTTCCAAGGGCTATGAGGAAGAATCTGTTTCATGCCTCTCATCTAGTTTTTGGTGTTTTGCTGACAACCTTTGGTGTTTCTTTCTGTGTANTGTTTTCCTGCATGTATGTATCTGTGTCCAAACTTCCCCTTCTGATAAAGATCCCAGTCATGTTGGATTAGGGGTCCATCCTACTCCAGTTGACATTATCCTAACTTAACTAGTTACATCTGCAGTGAAACTGTTTCCAAATCAGACCATACTCTGAGGTACTGGGGGTTAAGACTCCAATGTATGAATTTTTTATTTTCTGCATTTTTGGTATGTTCTCAGCTCTCTTTCAGTTTACTATTCTTTCTTCATTTGTGCCTAACAACTGTTAAGTCAGCATGACTGCATTTTTCATTTCTAAAAGTTCTCTTCAGTTATTTTTCAAATTTACCCTTTCTTTACTGTTAGGCACAACTGAAGAAAGGATAGTAAACTGAAAGAGCTGAGAACATACCAAGAATGCAGAAAATTAAAAAATAAAGATAAGAAAAAAATGGGTTTTGAAAACATAGATTTTAATTTAAAATTAATCTGATTTATTAAAGGCTTATTTATTTATTTTTGAAAGAGAAAGTGCAAGTGAGGGAGGGGCAGAGAAAGAGAGGGAAAGAGAATCCCAAGCAGGCTCTGCACTATCAGCGCAGAGCCTGATGTAGGGCTCAAACTCATGAACCATGAGATCATGATCTGAGCTGAAATTAAGAGTCAGATACTTAACTATCTGAGCCACTCAGGCACTCCCTAATTAATCTGATTTTAATTTAAAAATAAAATGAAGAGATGTAATATTTGCTCCCTGAAAAGTTGTAGTAGAGGAGATGGGAGAGACAGAAAGAACTGGTAATTCCTGTATATGAAGGGAAAATGGCAGAGATATTTTCAGAAGTGAAGAAGGCATTGATTTAAAAAAAAAAAAAGATGCTGACTGTGGTTAATTCCTAAATATTCAGGAGTTAACATAAGAGTCTTGCTTCTTCCTACTGTCTGAGGAGGGAAACTCTAAGAAAGATCCTTAATTTTGTGTTGGTATTTCTGGGAAAAAGAGTTGCAGGCCAAGAGGTTGAAACTATTGGCTAGGAGGTAAAAAGACTTGTCTGAAGTCTTCTCACATTTTTCTCCATTTCCACATCACGTTATGTTACAATAATACAAATTATTTCCTTTTAGTTGTTGGATGGTATATTATCAAGGTAAAATTTAGTGTATTTGTCATACTGAGCAGTTTAATGAATTAAATAGTATTATAAATTCAACTACTCATCAAAGAACATTTAGAAAATGTTTATACTAAGGCTATGGCCATACATACTTAGGGTGTGTTTTATAATGCTTAGCTAGAATGTGGTTCTTATTCTGAATGTAATACTTGTTTTGAAATTTAAATAATAAACAATATTTTATACATATTTTTGCTTAAAGTCACATTTTGTCATATTTGGCTGCAAAGCATATGGTGGAATCAGCACAGTGCCCATCCAATGGAAATATGAACAGGACCACACAAAATGGTTCCACTGTGTCATTTTGTTCAATGTGGCTTCACGAAAATAAACTCTTCTCACCACAAAAACTCGCTTGTCATTTCCCACTTTTTAAAATGATTCTTCTAACTTCATTTCCAGCACCTTATCCCTTTTCTAACCGTTGTCTATTCCAAAGTGACTTGAAGATTTGTTTATTTTGATTTGGAATCCTCATTCTTCATTTTATACCGCATTTCTAGCTATAAAATGCATATTACTAAAACATGTTGAGCCTTTGGGATAGTTTGATGTTGGTAATGTAAGATTTTTGGCCCATTCCTTTAGAGTTCTGTGGTATTTGTATTTTTAGTGTATTTTGTATTTTTCTATGTGTTTTAACTCTTAGATATTTTCTTTTGGCACACAATTGAGAACTGACTTAATTCTCCAGAACATTCAACTTTAATTTTATTCACATTTCTTTTTTAGCCTGTTTATCAGACAGTATATTTGTGAGTATATTTTTTATCCAGGAGTCTTAGCTGTTCTTGATGCTGACCTAAGACACAGAATTCAGCTTCAAACAGGCATGAATTATTTCCACCTCTTCTAAATAGGTGGGAGGCAGAGTAATAACATAATGTTCCTTGCATAAGCAGAACAATTTTAGTAGAGTCTATTTTTAATCATTCACAACCTACATTTTCTAATGGATAATACCCTAAATACGATACAATATTCTAAAAAGGATTTGGTACAGAATATTGTTGAGGGGAAACTTTAAATGCCTATTATCATTTATTTTAATACATTCCTGTGTCACATAATGTTTTTTTTTTAAATGTTTTATTTATTTCTGAGAGAGAGAGAGAGAGAAAGGGAGCATGAGCAGGGGAGGGTAGAGAGAGAGGGAGACACAGAATCAGAAGCATGCTCCAGGCTCTGAGCTAGTTGTCAACACAGAGCCTGATGCGGGGCTCGAACCCACGAACTGTGTGATCATGACCTGAGCCGAAGTCGGACGCTTAGCTGGCTGAGCCACCCAGGCGCCCCTGTCACATAATGTTTTAAATTTATTTTTTTCTCAACTTCAACAGTACTGAAAATTTGGAGCAGATAATGTTTTTTTTGTGGTGAAGTTTTGTTGTGTATAGGATGTGTAGTATAATCCTGGCTTCCATCCATTAGGAGCTAGTAGCCCCCTTCCCAGTCATGACAGTGAAACATGTCTCCAGATGTTGCCAGATGTGTCGGTGGAGCAAAATCATCCCTGCTTGAGAAACACTGAATGAGGACATTAGGTTACTAACCCATTCTACTTATGGTTAAGTCTAGCTCCTTATCTTCCGAGTGTTTTCTTTTGTACTTAAGGTTCACCTGTCAGTTGTACTTTATTCTCGTTTTAAAACATACACATTTTTGTCTCTTCATCTTTAATCTCATTAATTTTTAACAGAGCACAAACAACTACATATTTTTAATTCCTTTATTCTGAATATTAGTAATGATAAGAAATGTAGAGCTTATTCCTATAAAACACAGCTTGTAAGATTTCTGCAAATTGATAATGTATCACTGATGGTTGCCTTCTGAATGTAACTCCCGCGTCAATCACTCACTTGTTTAATATACACATGACTCAAAACCCATTTTTCTAAATGTCTTTAACACTGTTTTGTAAAACAATCAAAATGCCTTAGCAAAAATCAGGAGAGATTACGTCTCTTTTTGGTAGAAGTGTATTAATTAAGTCTCTCAGAGTTTCTTTTTCACACCGTCACACTGATTGCTTGCTAGTGATTGGTGGAACCATGCTTGAAAATATACAGCAGAGTACTGTATAGTCTATCTTCTGTGAAAATAGAGTATGCTGAGAATGGCCAGGATCTGTCAATAAATGCCCTTTTTATAAATCATGGATGGTGGAAAGTGGCACTTCTCTTAACAGATATAGAAAACCTTTATGGTTGGGCTGTGAGTAAGCATTATTAAGCATCTTTTCTCCCATATTTCTTCCATCCCTCCCTTTCTTCCTTCCTCCCTTCTTCTCTTTCTTTCTTTCTTTCTTTCTTTCTTTCTTTCTTTCTTTCTTTCTTCTTTCTTTCTTCTTTCTTCCACTCATTGTGTGTCAGGCATTGACAGTACAATGATAAAAACAACAGGGACCTTGCCTACAGTAGCAGGAAGACTGATTTAGAGAGTAAAGGAAGACAAAGGAACACGTACTAGAATGTGCCAAATGTAGTGGTAAAAGGAGGAATATCTAGGAAATGTAGTGCCAGAGAGTGCTTCTCAGAGTGATGTCTAAACTCAGGATTAAAGGTGGAGGAGGAATTATCCTAGGGAAAAGTGAGAAGGATGTTTTAGGTGAAAGGAGTGGAATGAAAGAAGGCATGAGTGGGGAAAGTCAAATGGTTCAGTCTAGATGGCAGGTTCTCCTCTGTGATCAGAACAAAGTCAAGTAAGACACTTTGAATATACTAGAAGACCACCCATGATTTATATAAATACAGCAAGTGTCCACAGCTCATGACTATTTGTTTATTCCTCCCAGATTTATACTGGTAATGGGAATATCTAAAAATTGCCACATCATTTTTTGAGTGAACATTTCTTAATGGAGACATAGGTAGTTTTTCTAATGGAATATTAGCAAAAAAATCTGTTGCCTCACATAATGACTCTACTGTCAAGTTGGCATTAATTTATTCTCGTATTTCCTTATGCTTTCAATACCACATTATGCTATTTTATACCAATATTTCAAATTAAGTCATACCTAGTGAAAAAAGAAGGCAGCCACTATGTAACCACTGTTTAAATTCCAAGGAAATTACTGCTCCCTCTCATTTATTTGTAATAGCTCCAGTCTCCTTTCTTCCTAGGTCTTTTTCTTTTCTCATTTTTTCCTTTCTAATTTATTCTTCCTTTTTTTTTTTTTTTTTGATTCTTTAGAACTCCTGTCTTCATCTTACTGCATCTTATATATAATTATATACTGGACTAGACTGTATCTACTGTGCTCTAAGAGGATAAAGAATTACATGAGACATAAACAATTCTCATGTCTGCTTCCAGAGGGACATTTTTGTGTCAGTTTTTTATAAGTCAAAAGCAAAGACTAATTCTTGTTCATCTTTATTTAGTAATTTGAAAAAATTAAACCCAGACATTGATCACTACCTCAAAATTAGAAGGAATTACTATCATACAGTTTGCAGATTAAAAAGGGTGTAAAAACAAGGAGTAGACTCGTAGTAAATCAAGGGACCTATCAATAAGCAAACATGGTGCATTGAATTGACTCTGAGTGTAGTTTATCAATAATATATAAAATAATCTTTCAAATGATCCTTCTTATAATTGAAAAACTATGATGCATTCTTTTCCATTTCAATGATGACATGGTAGATATTTCTAGAATTTGCACTAGGAAGACACAGTTTGCCATCTATAGAAATACCCTTTGGCGGTGCGTGGGTGGTTCACTTGGTTGAACATCCAACTTCAGTTCAGGTTCGTATCTCAGGTTTGAATCTCACAGTTCGTAGATTCGAGCCCCACATCAGGCTCTGTGCTGGCAGCTCAGAGCCGGGAACCTGACTCAGATTCTGTGTCTCCTTCTCTCTCTGCCCTGCCTCCCAACCCCCTGCCCTGCTTGTGCTCTCTCTCTCTCTCTCAAAAATAAATAAACATTTTAAAACATTTTTTTAAATAAAGAAATTCTCTTTGTTATCATAAGCATGTGCTGCAAAGTCTTTCTTTGAAAGAATTATTTCACATCATTAGGCATCAATATCTAAGGTGGCCTGAGAAAAGAGGTGGGATGGCCTAGATTTTGTGATAGACAGAGTTATGGGCCCCCAAAGATGTGCATGTCCTAATTTCGAAAACCTGTGAATATATGATGTTACATGACAAAGAGGAGTTAAGATAGAAGATAGACTTAAGGTTCTTAATCAGGTGACCTTAAAATAAGGACATTATCCTAGATTTGGGTGAGTCTGTTATAATCACAGGGGTCCTTAAAAGTGAAAGTGGGAGGGAGAAGAAGAATCAGTGTCAAAGTGATGTGATATAAGGAAGACCCTACCAGCCACTTGCTGGCTTTGAAGATGAAAAGAGGCCATGAACCAAGGAATGCAGGCAGCCTGTAGAAGCTCAAAAAGGCAGGAAATAGAGTCTCACTTAGAGCCTCCAGAAAGGAATACGGCCTGTTGACACCTTGATTTTAACCCAGTGAGACCTATTTGAGACATTTGACCTCCAGAACTGTGAGATAATAAATCTGTATCATTTTTAAGCCACCACATTTGCAACAATTTGCTATCCTGGTAACAGGAAATCAATACAGAATTATAGACAAGAATTTGGGATGCGATGGAGGATTTATCCAAGTGGATTCAATCATTTCACCTACTCTTTCATAATTTAGGGGGAAAAATGTAAGAAGAATTAAAGCGTTAAAGTATCAAAGAAGACCTCTTCTATCTAGACATATATACCCATTGGTAATGGCAAAATCAGACTTGATGTAAACCAAATGCACCCAAATAAAGGACTTATATTTTCCTAAATTCAGTCAACTATTGTTAAGCATTTGCTGAATTTCTTATAGTCAATTATTATTATTATTATTATTACTGCTCTTTTAAGGGAAAGAAAAATATAACCATACTCAAACCTATTGATAGCTGATTTTTAAAGTTTATTTATTTATTTTGAGAGGGAGAAAGCATGAGTGGGAGAAGAGCTGAGAGAGAGGGAGAGAGAGAATCCCAAGCACGCTCTGCACGATCAGTGTGAATCCTGATGCAGGGTTTGAACTCACGAACCACAAGATCAAGACCTGAGCCGAAATCAAGAGGCAGACGCTTAACCAAATGAGTGACTCAGGTGCTCCTTGATAGCTGATTTTTGATGATGTCACCCCAACTACTGGATCCATCCTCACACACTCAGGGCACATTATGAGTTCAGTATTTCCTGTTTGGAATTTTTGTCATATTGAAGTTTTCAGTGCTTTGTGGAAATAATGTTTTCTAAGATTCTGGTTTAGTGGGAAATGTTAGTACCATTTACTATAGAGTTCCCCAAGGAAAGACTGGAAGTCCCCTACTACTTAGTAGAATTGGACATGAACACAGACACAGACATTTAGAGTATTCAATATCATTTTCCTCAGCTGGTCCATCAGTATTGCTGGCATTAGCCCCACCAAATATATGTGCAATTCATGATGTCCTGTTTCAAAAACAAAGTGAGAACTTTAAGCTATGTGGAGTATATTTATTTCCTAACACACTATCTTTCAGAAGAGAATAGCATTGGAGATTTCTTGTTTGCCACTAGGAAAACGATATTCTGTTGGCTCTGGACTTGACTTGAGGGCTCTTTATGGAATGTCAAGCAGTTATTGATTTCTGCAGTTATATGTCATGGTAAAAGTAAGATCCTGTTTTTTCTTTTAACCCCTATTATTTCATTTCATTGCAGAAAATTATTAACCTAGGTTCATGATAGGTATGGGTAAAATGATGGGAAAATTGGCCCCAATTCTCTATCCCTCCCTATAATAATACCCTGTGCAATATAGTCTATTTCCAGCCCGCTGAATCTGTGCTGGCCTTGATTTGCTGTAGGCAAAACAATGAGGTGTAACACCTGTTATGACATTTGGCCTTAGGAGGCCTTGAGCATTTCAGCTGTGTCTCTCAGACACCTGACTTCACAATGAGGATAAGTCCAGACAAGTTGCGTAAGGATGATAGGCCACATGGAACTGAGTCAAAGTGCCCCAGCCTCTAGGAGCCAGCACCCAGAAGCATAAACAACACCCGTAATTGACGTATGGTTCACCAAAGAGGTAGGGTGGCACCCAGACAAGACCAGAAGAACTGCTCAGCTGAATCCAGCCCTAACTATTCACTCAAGGAATTTTCAGGTAAATTGTTTTATGCTACTACATTTGGGTTGGTTTATTAATACAGTCATTAAAAGCTAATTGATGCAATAGGTTTTATAGTGGTCTGTGAACCCTCTGAAATTTCGTGTATAATTTGGTATGTATGTATGTTTTTCTGGGAAGACTTTTAGCATTTAGCAATTCTCAGACAATTATGACCCAGAAAAGGTTTGCAAATTGTTGCCTTATTGTTTTAGTGATGGGGTTAATCACATGCTGGATATCAGACCCATTTACCTATTGAATGAAACTGCTAATATTCTGATGTAGACAGCTTGTTGTTAGAGTTAAGAATGACAAACCAGGGGTGCCTGGCTGGCTCAGTCAGTTAAGCGTCCAAATTCAGCTCAGGTCATTATCTCACAGTTTGTGGGTATGAACCCCGCATCGGGCTCTGTGCTGACAGCCAGCTCAGAGCCTGGAGCCTGCTTAACATTCCTTGGCTCCCTCTCTCTCTCTGCCCCTCTCCTGCTCATGCTGTCTCTCTCTCTCAGAAATAAATAAAACATTTAAAAAAAAATGAAAAACCAAAGTCATTGTGTGTGTGTGTGTGTGTGTGTGTGTGTGTGTGTGTGTGTGCACCCATGCACAGTTTTGTCAATTGAACTAGAAATCTTTGGGTCTCTTTTCTAGGTATATGCTGGCATACCTTGGTATCACCTAAGTCTTTTGTGCACTGCTTATGATTAAATGCTAGAGTATTAGATTAAAAGATCAATTCAAATGCTAATACCCCAATCAGATTGCTTCTGCAGATTACAAATATGTTCTTCTTTGAAGAATCTGCTGTTACTGTCATAGTCCATGGCTTAGGATAATTTCTTGAAACACTTTCCACTTCTCTNAAACCAAACAAAGTCATTGTGTGTGTGTGTGTGTGTGTGTGTGTGCAACCATGCACAGTTTTGTCAATTGAACTAGAAATCTTTGGGTCTCTTTTCTAGGTATATGCTGGCATACCTTGGTATCACCTAAGTCTTTTGTGCACTGCTTATGATTAAATGCTAGAGTATTAGATTAAAAGATCAATTCAAATGCTAATACCCCAATCAGATTGCTTCTGCAGATTACAAATATGTTCTTCTTTGAAGAATCTGCTGTTACTGTCATAGTCCATGGCTTAGGATAATTTCTTGAAACGCTTTCCACTTCTCTTCACTGTGAGATGATAGACTCCCCTCCTAACTTATATAGGAAAGATAAATCATCAGAAGGGGCCCTCCTTAACTCTTGTTTGGGGCAACGATTATGTGAACTAAATAAAACCTATAACATGAATAATTGCTTAGCTAATGTGGCTAAAGAAAGCTTTAGCAATTGTTTAATTGTTTTAGCATTGAAAAGCTAATATTTGGGACGCCTGGGTGGCTTAGTCGGTTAAGCGTCCGACTTTCGCTTAGGTCATGATCTCGCGGTTCGTGGGTTCGAGCCCCGCGTCGGGCTCTGTGCTGACTGCCAGCTCAGAGCCTGGAGCCTGTTTCAGTCTGTGACTCCCTCTCTCTCTGACCCTCCCCTGCTCACGCTGTCTCTCTCTCTCTCTCTCTCTCTCCTAGAAATAAATAAAACCTTGGACAAAAAAAAAAGCTAATATTTTTTTTACTGAATTTTTGTCCTCAGGTTTGTAGGCTATGTCATTTTTATCTGATATCTGTGCTGTCCTTTGGTGACTGAGCTGATGAGGCAGAAACACAGGGCCTCACACAAGAGAGTTTCCTTGAATGTGTAGTGTTTGCTCTGCACTTATCTTACCATGTGCCAAGGCTTGAGAGCTGTGCATTTTCCCCAAACTCAGATCTTCTGGCTCATTGTCAGTCAAGTCATTCCAGAGTTGCTAGCCAACAAAAGCATATAGGGAAAATAAATTTGTCATAGGAAAAGTACAGAAAAGTGATCACTTTCGGGCAGGACTACAGTAAGAACACTGTTAGGCTGCACTTCACTAATGTCAAAAACAAAATGCCTTGCCAAATATCGGTTTTAATTTTTTTTTTTCTTGGCATGTGTCAATTAAAACACAAGTGTTTGGATACTTTCACCATATAGTTAGACCCAAATTTAGTTATACACATAATACCATAGACATTTGCAAGAGTTTTTTCCTCCAGGAACCACATTTTCACCCTTCCCCCACACCCTACCCAAGTGTGGTTTTGCTAGCCAGCTCCCAGATGTGAGTAGCTGAGAGATGGGGGTCTGGGGGTGTGGGAGGTTTGAATTTCAGTAAAGCCTAGCAGGTGTAATGGTGGTCTCAGAGAAACACCTCCTTTCTTTTGACAGAGTAACAGGTCATTTCACTGAGAAAAGACCTGGGTTTTCTCCAGCACTTGCACCTTACAGCTTCAAACACACACCCCATGGAGAGGATTTCCAGAAGAGTACAGAATGGCTGCCATAAACACCTAGCTGCTGGGAATGGAGGTTTCTATCAGATCTTTGTCTTTTCTCCAAGGTAGAGCATAATAATAATGTCTGCCTTCTTTATGGCTCTGAAATTGCCTTGAAATGTACATAAAAAGATAAAAAGGAAGTAAGGGAGCATGCAAAGAATTGATGTGGTAGATATTTAAATACTCTTTTTCAAAGACAACATTGCCTACTCTGTATGCAACTGTTGGCCTATAGGAGGTTTTGTCACCCAAAGATGTAGAATGGAATAGGAAGAGAAATCTGAGGTAGCCTTCACATGCCATATTTGCCACAAAAATAAGGTCTGATGTTGCTATAACAGGAGCTTGTCAATTTGGTGGGCTCGAATGTTGATGCTGAGAACCAAACATCCGAGTTTCCTCAGGGAGGTAATGATAGTGGGCAAAGGAGGTGGTGCCTGCCACCCAGTAAAACAGGAAACAAACCACACATAATGTCCACACAATTCACAAGCAGTTGTGAAAGTCTCTTTACTGCTTCCATATTCCCTAGGCCACATGCTCTTTTGTTACATCTGCGTCCTTCCCCCACCCTCACCAGCAAGGTGGTCATTAGTGTTCATTTTCACTAGATATTATCTGCATAAACATTTTGGATTTGCAAGATGGGAGATACGCACTGTGTTTGGCCATGACTCAAATGTTAAGAAAGGCTATGTTTATTACATATTATCCTCAGAAGATGACCATGATTTAGGGATTGTGCCGTGTTTGTCCTGGGAGGTACATGTTGGAATGAAAAAATCCCACACAAAGAGATTAGGCATGAGTTGAGCCCTGAAGTTGCATGCTCTGTTTCCTTTTATTATTTTTTTTTAAGAAAATGTTCTCAGATTTTCCTCTTGCATCAACCCAAGATAGTCTTTTGAGCAACTTATAAAATTTCAGCTGCCTCCACCCTCTGTCTTTGGATTGCTTTTGGTTTCTAACTCTTGTGGCCACCTAATTATTTAGTGGTTCAAGGAGTGTCATAAAGCAGCAAACTTATTTTGTAGTTATCCATAAATAGTGACACACAGATGTGCACTATATAAACTTGTCTCTAAATGGCTTCTAAGGTGACAGGAAGATAATCTACAGTTGGTGTAATATAGCTAAACTTGTTTTAACAATTTTTTTCTTCAGTAAGAACTTTAATAAATTTTTCTTCCTTTTTCTCTCTCCCTTCCTTCCTTCCTTCCTTCCTTCCTTCCCTCTCTCTCTCTCTTTCTCTCTCTTTCTTTTTCTTGCCTCCTTCCTTCTTTCCTCTCTCTCCCTCTCTTTCTTTCTTTCTTTCTTTCTCTTGCTTCCCTCCTTTCTTCCTTCCTCTCTTTCTTGCTTGCTTGCTTGCTTGCTTGCTCTTGCTTCCCTTCTTCATTCCTTCCTTCCTCTCACACTCTCTCTCTCCCTTCCTTCCTTCCTTCCTTCCTTCCTTCCTTCCTTCCTTCCTTCCTTCCTTTCTTTCTTTCTTTCTTTCTTTCTTTCTTTCTTTCTTTCTTTCTTTCGCCTCCCTCCTTCCTTTCTTCCTCTCGCTCACTCTCTCTTTCTCTCTTCCTTCTTTTCTTTCTTTCTCTCATCCTATTTGAGTATAGTTGACACATATGTTACATTAGTTTCAAGTGTACTACCTAGTGATTCAACAAACTTATACATTATGCTGTATTCACTACAAATATAGCTACCTACTGTTACATTGCTATTACAACATCATGCTTATGCAGTGCCTTTTATTCCTGTGACTTATTCATTTAATAACTGAAAACCTGTATCTCCCACTACCTTTCACCCACTTTGCCCACTCACCACCCCCTCCCCTCTGTCAGTCATCAGTTCATTCTCTGTATTTCTAGATCTGACTCTGCTTTGTTTTGTTTTGTGTTGACTTATGAGTGAAAGCATCTGGTATTTATCTTTCTCAGTATGACTTATTTCATTTAGTGTAATACCCTCTGGGTCCATCCGTGTTGTCTCAAATGGCACGATCTCATTTTTTTAAATGTGAAATATTCCTCTGTGTGTGTGTGTGTGTGTATACACCATATCTTACCTTATCCATTTGTCTATTGATGGACACTTAAGTTGATTCCATATCTTGGCTATTATAAATAATGCTGCAATAAACATAAGAGTGCATATATCTTTTCAAATTGGTGGTTTTGTTTTCTTTGGGTAAATATCTAGCAGTAGAATTGCTGGATCACATGGTATTTCTATTTTAAAACTTTTGAGGAGCCTCCATTCTGTTTTCTACAGTGGCTGCACCAATTTACATTTCCCCCAGCAGTACATGAAGGTTTGTTTTTCTCCACATCCTCCCCAATACTTATTATTTCTTGTCTTTTTTATTTTAGCCATTCTAACAGGTGTAAGGTGATATCTCGTTGTGGTTTTGATTTGCATTTCTCTGATTATGAGTGACATTGAGCATCTGTTGGTCATCTGTATGTCTTCTTTGGAAAAATGTCTATTCAGATCCTCTGCCCAGTTCTTAATTGCATTTTTTTAGGGTTGGTTATTTAAGTTCTTTATATATTTTGGATATTAACCCCTTATTGAATACATCACTTGCAAATATCTTCTCCCATTCAGTGGGTTGCCTTTTTCTTTTGTTGATGGTTTCCTTTACTGTGCAAAAGCTTTTTATTTTGATGTAGTCCCTTGATAATTTTTTCTTAAAAGTATTTTGTGCTATACAAATATAGTCAATTATTTCCTTTTTAAAAAATAGGCTTCATGACCAATATAGGGCTTGAACTCACAACCCCAAGATCAAAAGTATATTTCACCAACTGAGCCAGCCAAGCACCCCTATTGAATTTGATATTTAAAGGAATTCTATTGTGAATCTTGTCTTTTTGTTTTTTGGGGTTTTTTTTGTGGGGGGAATGATCTAGGAATCTATTTTGGTATAGATCCAGACCATCTTGTATCTTTGGATTAGGTGATACATACCTTTTATGAAGACTCCCTGCATCCTAGCTAGTAATATCTGTATTGAGAGTTCCATTTTATTACTTACAATAAATACTATACTCTAACATGACTTCTGAAACTTTTCCACTAAATTACCCTCAGTGGTAGAGAACATGAGCACTAAATTTGTCTGCCCTGGGGAAGTCTAGGCCTTAGTCCAAAATGTTCCAAATCATGTTTGAACTTTCTTTGAACATTTTACCTTCAGGATTAATTCTGTGTTTATACTATGATTCATAATAAGTCCTTGCTTATTTTAATTAAAAGTATTTTAAATTGCTTGCCATTGTGTAAAATTGGAGCAATAGGAAGACATGTCATGTTCATTCTGTTCCACTCCAGTACACACAGCACAGCTTTAGGGGCAGTAAACTGGATTCACCTTCTTCATCCACTCATTCGTTAAAATATTTAGCAAGCTTTTTTTTTTTCTTTCTTTCTTTTACTCTGTGTTCAGCACTGTGCAAGATTTAGGGATAAAGAAGGCAGATTCTTTCTTTCTTCAATTATCTAATAATTTAGTGGGAAGAACAAACATGGAAAGTCTTAAGTATAATAAAGTCTACCTATGCTGTGATTGAACTGTGTACAGAGTACAGTTAGGGCCCCAGACCCCAGTACACAAGAGAAAGAGTATCAATGAAACTTAACTCTGACAGGTGTGAGGTGGTATCTCATCATGGTTTTTATCTGTATTTCCCTGATGATGAGTGATGTTGAACATTTTTTCATGTGTCAGTTAGCCATTCTGATATCTTCTTTAGAGAACTATTCATGTGCTATGCCCATTTCTTCACTGGGTTATTTGATTTTTGGGTGTTGAGTTTGATAAGTTCTTTATAGGTTTTGGAATACTAATCCTTTATCAGATATGTCATTTGCAAATATCTCCTCCCATTCCATAGACTGCCTTTTAGTTTTGTTGATTATTTCCCTCACTGTGAAGAAGCTTTCTATCTTGATGAAATCCCAATAGTTCATTTTTGCCTTTGCTTCCCTTCCTTCCCGAGACTTATCTAATCAGATGTTAGCAAGTATGTGGAGAGAGCGGAACCCTCTTGCACTGTTGTTGGGAATGCCACCGAGGGCAGCCACTCTGGAAAACAGTATGGAAGTTCCCCAAAAAGTTAAAAATAGAACTATCCTATAACCCAGCAATTGCACTGTTAGATATTTACCCAAAAGATTCAAAAAATACAAGTTTGAAGGTATATATGCACCCTGATGTTTATAGAAGCATTATTAACAGTAGCCAAATTGTGGAAAGAGCACAAATGTCCATTGACTGATGAATGGATAAAGGAGATGTAGTACACACACGCACACACACACAGAATGGGATACCACTCAGCCATAAAAGGGAACTCTTGCCATTTGCAACAATGTGAATGGAACTAGAGTGTATGATGCTAAGCAACATAAGTCAGTCAGAGAAAGACAAATACCACATGATTTCACTCATATGTGGAATTTAAGAAACAAAACAGATTAACATATGGGGAAAAAAAGAGAGAAGGCAGCAAACCATGAGACTCTTTAATGGTAAAGAACAAATTGAGGGTTGATGAAAGGAAGTGGGATAAATGGATGCTGGGTACAAAAGAAGGCACTGTTGAGATGAGCACTGCATGTTGTATGTAAGGGATGAATCACTAACTTTCACTCCTGAAACCAATATTACACTATATGTTAACTAACTAGAATTTAAATAACAATTTGAAAAAAAATGAAAATGAAAAAAGAAAACTTCATAGCAGAGGTCATATTTGAAGAATATCCTGAAGCTGAGTAAAATGTTCAGCAAGAGAAGAAAGGGCATTATATTTATTTAAAAAATTTTTTAATGTTTATTTATTTTTGAGAGACAGACAATGTGAGCTGGGGGGGCGGAGACACAGAATCCGAAGCAGACTCCAGGCTCTGAACTGTCAGCACAGAGCCTAACACGGGACTCGAACTCACAGACCGTGAGATCATGACCTGAGCCAAAGTCAGGTGCTTAACCGACTGAGCCACCCAGGTGCCCAGAAAGGGCATTTAGACAGAGGAAGCAGCATGAGTAAAGTCATGGAGGTGTGAAAGGGCTTGAATTTTTGAGGTGTTTCAACATGACTGGGACTTGGGCATGCAGTATGAGGGGAGAGAGAGAAGGTGAGAGACAGAAGTAGAAGGTAGATTGGGGCGCCTGGGTGGCTTAGTCGGTTAAGCGACCGACTTTCGCTTAGGTCATGATCTCGCGGTTCGTGGGTTCGAGCCCCGCATCGGGCTCTGTGCTGACTGCCAGCTCAGAGCCTGGAGCCTGTTTCGGTCTGTGACTCCCTCTCTCTCTGACCCTTCCCTGCTCACGCTGTCTCTCTCTCTCTCTCCTAGAAATAAATAAAAACATTAAAAAAAAAAAAAAGAAGTAGAAGGTAGATTATGTTGGGCTTTATATGCCATAATTCAGCATGGAGTTTATCTGAATCGACAGTCAGGAATTTCCGAAGAGTTTTGGCAACACAATGGATAAAGGAGAAAGCAAGACTTGAAGCAAAGAGATGGGGTAGGTGACTGTAACAAGAGTCCACATGCAAAGTGAGGAGAGCTTGAATGAAAGCCATAAAAGTGGGATGAAGATGAAGGGAGGGACATGAATGAGAGATGTTACAGATATGGAACTGACAGAACTAGATCACCAATTTGATATAGAAGTTTCGGAGATAAGATAAAAGGAAGAGAAGAGTTTAAAATGGATTCTCGATTTTTGACTTGGAGAATGGCAAGTAGTGCCTTAACTTAGAGGGAGATCATTTTTGTTCTTTTTTTTTTTTATTGATGCTTATGCCCAGCAGAAGTGGCACACTTGTTTAACAATGACACCCTGTGTTGTGGCAGCAGGAAGCACATGTGATGCATATTAGTCAGGTCTCTGTTTCAGACAGATTGTAGACAGATTTCTGCTGTGCCTTTGATAGAGAGCTGATGACTTCCTCAGCAATTGAAGTACCCAAAGATCTCTAGGGTCTGCTACCTCTGCTCTTTGCCAGCCTTCTGTTGAGGCCCTTCATCTTTTACCTTGTCCAAGTGTCTCCAACGCCAACCTTTACTAACCCAGTGCCAAACGTTTTATGCAATATATTGGGCATTTCCTCTCTCCCTCTTTGTCTCCGCATATAGCTGTCATATGGTCAAGCAACCTCTAAGTGACAGTGACTACTGGTACCACTATGCCTGTTGGCCACACTTCTGTAAATGCAGTCAATAAGGAAACAATGGGCCAAACAGACTTAGACAGTTGCTCATTCATGGCACAGCATCAGCTCTTCTTATTCCCCAAATCGTGTGGACAATGTGGAGCAGACTCAGTGAATCCTGAGCATACCATCATCTGTCAGAGCTGAGCAATTTTGTGCAAAGGAACCTCCCAATCTTTTAAAGGGACTGCTAGCAAAGCTCCCCAATCTTTGCCCACAAGGGGGAAATTATCTTCATTTTCCTGGTCAGGAAAAGTAGCTTTATTTTCCTGACCCAGAGCGAAACACTTTATCTTTATCTTCAAAGGTTGTTTGCTATCCAAACACCCTGGAAAAGATGGTCTGAGATGTGTGGCTGAAAGTGCCATAGAGAATTTCTTTCCAAGAATGACTCCCATTTTCGCCTGTTTCGGATGGTAGAATTGATGAGTTTCATTTTGAGAATATTAAATTTGATGTATTAATGGGGTGTGAAGGTGGATATTCCTTAACATATAGCCAGTAAGCAGTTGGCTATATGTACTTAGAGCTTCAGGGAGGGGGTTGTGTCAAGAAATTGATTAGGTTTTCATCTGTATGTGTGGTTCCTAAAGCCATAGAAGAAGATGAGGTTCTCTGGAGAGCAGATAAACTAGATGAGGTCCAGGAATAGAAGGAACCTTGGTTATTAGCAATGTTTATGTGATTAGGAAAACAAGAACAACAAAGGAATTTATGAAGATATAGGGCAGGGGAGAAAGAGAATTAGGAGAGAGTTAGACCTTAGAATTCAAGAGAAGGATAATATATTCCAAGAAGAGAGGAGGCAGTAGCATCAAATGCAATAATGAGGTCAAATAATATGAAAGTTGACAAGAGTTAACTGGCTTTAGCAGTTTTGAGAATGAAGGTGACCTTTCCAAGGGGCATTTTCATTGGAGCGGTAGGTAGAGCAGTTTGACTGCAGCAGTATGAAATATGAGAGGGAGCACGTGGAGAGAGAATAAACCTGCAGCCCATTTTGGAAGGGTTGACCTGAAAAGGAAGCAGAAAGGTGTACAGAGTAAAAAGAAAAAAGTAAGTAAATAAATAAATAAATAAAAATGTTTAAGATGGGAGAACATTGCAAGGATGTATGGCTGAGGGAAAAGAGAAGTAGAATTGAAAGAGTAGAAGAAAGAAGAGCTAATCGATATAGCAAGATCTATCCCTGGTAGGGATGGTATGTTAGTTTCCTGTGGTTGCCGTAACAAATTACCAAAAACTTGGTAATTTATTTTTTCACAGTTCAGGAAACCCGAAGTCTGAAGTCCAAGTGTTGGCAGGGCCACCTCTCTCTGGAGCCTACTGGATTGAGGAGACCCTACCTTGGTTTTTCTAGCTGCCGATGGCTGCTGGCTGTCCTTGGCATTCCTTGACTTGTGACCTGATCACCATAGTTTATGTCATAATCTTCACATCAGCTTCTTCCCCGTGTGTTTTTTTCTTCTGCTCTTGTGTCTCAAATCTCTCTTTGCCAGTCTCTGACAAGGAACTTGTTAATTGAGTTTAGGACCCACCTGGGCAATCCAGGATGGTCTCCTTATCTTAAGATCATTAATCATATCTCCAAAAACTCTATTTCTCCAAATAAGAAAGCATTTACAGTTCCAGCGATTAAGCTGTGGACATATCTTTTTAGGGACTGCCTCAAGCCACTGCAGAAGGGATTGAGAATAAAGGTAAAGGGGTGAGTCTCGATCTGCAAATGGGATATGAAGAGACCAGATAAAGAAAGTTAAGATAAGAATATATAAAATGGAGTTGGTTGATCAGAAGCCAGGAGAGTTCAGACTGGAAACCCTCGAAGTTTTCTATGAAGCAGGAGACAAGGTCATCTGTTCAGAGGAAAGGCAGTGAGGATGACTCAGCATAGGAGAAAAATGAAATATTATTATAAAAGTTTGGGAGGATAAGTTGACAAAGAACAGGTAAAAGGCAAAGGAGAGGAAGCAAAGTTGTTGGGAACCATATATTTATAGATCTTACATTTGTGGATTTGACCATACCTTTACACATCTTTGGTTACATTTTCATCAATATCATGCAAAAGCAACTACAACAGCAAAAATAATAAAGCACAACAAATGCCCATGAAAATAAAGCAGCAGCCTGCTAACTCAGTCTAGAGTAACCCAGCAAATTCACTGCTTTCTCATCGTGAAACCTAGGGAAACACTGATGGTGACTAACGCACAGCCAGAATTAATGTGGGAGAGAAGGGAATGAAAGCCTTCAGTCATTGGGAGGTCTATGGGGAGCAGGGCAAATTGAGCTGAATTTTCTTTGGCTTCTGATCTGAGGTTTCTCCAGAAAAGGCTTTTCGAGGAAATGAGAGAAATGCCAAGAAGGGGAGTGTGCTACATGTGGGGTAGATAAGCCGCTGAACATACTGTACTTGTCTAAATGATCAAACCATAAGAACAAACTTCAGTTTATAACTTTAGCCTTATTATCACTTTAAAAAATTAACATGAGGGTATTTATTGGCACCTGCCATGTGTTGGCCTTCCTATTGCCCTGAATCCATATTTGGTGGAAATAGTGCCAGCATTTATCTAAATGACTTCAAGCAAGTTCTGATCTTTCGTCTTTCCACTGTGTACCATCAAACCCCTGTCTAAATATCCAGACAGTTTTAATGTGACCAGAAGAGAGGATCAGACATTTTTCAGCCATCTTTCATATACAGGTCAATGAGTTTAAATGAAATCTTGATATTTGGATTAATGAAACAGAGATAAGGGATGAACAAGAATTTTCTTTTTTATTTTAATGTTTATTTATTTTCAGAGAGAGAAAGAAAGAGAGAGAGAGTGAGAGCAGAGGAAGGGCAGAGAGAGAGAGAGAGAGAGAGAGAGAGAATCCAAGCAGGCTCCGTGCTGTCAGCATAAAGCCTGATGTGGGGGCTTGATCCCATAAATCTGAGATCATGACCAGAACCAAAATCACAAATTGGATGCTTAACTAACTGAGCCACCAAGCACCTCCCCTTCTTTTAAAAAAAAAAATTTATTGAGGTGCTGGTGTGGCTCAGGCAGTTAAGCATCTGACTTTGGCTCAGGTCATGATCTCACAGTTGATGTGTTTGAGTCCCACATCAGGCTCTTTGCTATCAGCACAGAGCCTGCTTCAGATACTCTGTCTCCCTTTCTCTCTGCTCCTTCCTGCTCATACTCTCCATCTCTCTTAAATATAAACATTTAAATTTTTTTTTTAAGTTTTTAAAATTTATTTTGAGAGAGAGAAGAATTTTATTTCAGAGCCCATGATATTAATTTCTTGGTTCCTCAAGTTGCAAGCTAAAATGATGTGGGTTATACTATACTGTTGCTGGATTTCTATTTGGTATAGGGTCCCCCAGGCACCAGGAGCTAAAGGACTGAACTATGTGTACCTTCTGGTAGTGCTTCTCAAACTTTAATGTGCTTATTAATCTCTTGGAAATCTTGTTAAAATGCAAATTCTGTAGGTTTGAGGTGGACCTGAGATTTTGCACTTCAAACAAGCTCTCACATGACTCTGATGCTGCTGGTCCAAGGAATATATTTTGAGTAGCAAGATGTTAGACTATTTTTAAAAACTTGTGGAATACTTACATGGGATCCCCAAAATCTGTGGATCAGTAGCTGTAACATCAGAAAATATTGTAGAATACAATAAATGTGGAATGTTTCCCATATTTTTTTAGAAGATCCATAATTTTTTAGCCTCTCAGCAAGCCTTCATATTGACCATAAATCCATTCGGCTTTCTCTGGTGAGTATCCAGCAATTGAAAGGAGCCAAAATATCTACTCTAAAGATAGTGTGAAATTTCTTAGTTTTGAGGTTGAAAGGGCTCAACAAATTCATCTCTAGGAATGTATAGGGGTTTTCTTTTCTTTTTCCTTTCTTTTCCTTTTTAATATTAAACCTCATGAAGAATCTGGACAACCTCTTGAGAAGGAAGAGCTTTCTAAAATCAGGATTTCAGTAGTAGTTTGGAGATACTAAAATTTATTAAACTACAGTCAACCCTTGGACAGTGTTGAGTTTAGGGGCACTGGCCACCTGTACAGTTGAAAATCCCTGTATAACTTTCGACTCCCCCCAGAATTAAACTACTAATACCCTACTGTCGAGTGGAAGTCTTACTAATAATATAAACAGTAGATTAACACATATGTTACATATTATATGCTGTGTTCTTACAATAAGGCTGGAGTAGAGAAAATGTTTGTAATAAAATCATATGGAAGAAAAAGTACATCTCAAGTACTATACTGCATTTATAAAAAAAAAAATCCACATATTAGTGGACCTGAACAATGCAAACCTTTGCTATTCAAGGATCAGGTGCACTTGCAGATTTAGCTATCAGAGAAGATTGTATCAGTTCCTCATCTGGCATCCATTTTCTCTTTTCTCCTTTTCTACTAGAAACCTACTTTTGTGAAAGTATTGCGCCCCCAAGTCTCCCAACACTATGGAGTCATGAACCTAAGGCTTAACTGATGCCTCCCCAGCTCTGACAGTAGGGTTGGTTTATTTAAGGGTAATCTCATTCCTTTTGTCAGTGGTGGTTTAGGAATGAGAAGTGAAAGCTTCAAAGGGAACCTCTAGAATACATTTTCTTGCTCCTAAGAGAGATCCATAGAAAGGAAAAATCTGTCATCTGTATTTTTCCAGGCTATGAGCCCTAAAACTACTAAAGTTGTCTTGTAACCAGCCTGAGAATAAAACCAACCACAATGGAGAGAAGGATATGTTATACCATCTAACATATGCATATGTGCCAATGTTAGCCACTGACTTCGCCACCCTATAGCCCTACTTCTGGACCTTTTATTACGTGAATTAATTTGTTTGTCAGTATTCTGGCTAATTTGATTTGAGACCCCTATTATAACTGAAAACATCCTTCTTTTTCTCTTCACACTAAGTAAAGTTGAGAAAGATGACACCTGGAACACAATCATCTCTGGCTCATTGCTTTGGAATCCCCAAGAGGCGCACAATGCAATGTAACTTTATAACTGTCTTACTCAAACCCTATAAACTCATTTCTCTTAACGTTGAAATAACCCACCACATTGATTCCCCTCAACTACGTGAATAGACGAATTTCTTTAATTTTAACAAAGTTTTTCAAAAGAGGTGTTATTTAAAAAGTCAACTTTCAAATGACACCGAGCAAATGAGAACTGAGCAGGTTTTTAAAACACTGATTTATTTATTTTTATTTTCTATTTTATGTACTTGGTGTGGCTTCTGATGAGTGGTCCTAGATTATTCATGACTGCTTCTACTGTGAGTAGATATATTTTAAGAAAAACAAGTCACCAGCCACTCTTTCTGCACTTTGAACACACACATTGCCAGAGTGGATACTGTACAAATGTGAAAAATTAGAACTCACATTACAGTTCAGGCTGCTGCAATGCTTTGACACTGGCTTCTCCCAAAAGTAAATAGTCTTAGTCTGTTGATCATTTTTTGTTAAAACTCCATTTGTGAGTGTTGTGAAACATTAAATAATCCGTACATTTGCACCACTGAGTATGATGTTGTGTGAAGCAAAGGGGTTGAAGAATGACTTCTTTATAATAGCATATGGCAAATCTCTCTAATGAGAGGCCATTTACTGTACAAGTCTCCTACATGTGCTACTTGACAGCAGGTGTCTGGAGAAAATCCTGTGAACATTTTCAAGTATACTGTTACTGGCGATTGGCAAGAAAAGGTAAAGATCTGAATGTGGAAGATTGAACCAAAAAGGAGAAGAAAATGCAAAACGATAATGAAAGGGAGAGAAAAAAGAAAACCTAAAAACCCCACCTCACCAGCTTGTTTCTGCATTAAGGAGGTGTATAAATAACTCCATTAGAGGGCACTAAACATGACATATTACCTACAGAGAAGAGAAAGGTCTTATTGTACTCAAACCACTAGGTTAGCTAAGGCTCCTTTCTCAATAGAGAATGGATGTTAGTGACTGGCTCACGTCAGTGTGGAGTTTAATTAAACCACTCAACGCTAGTCTGCAGAAGCTGAGAATGAAATTTATTGAGGGAAAATATTCATTTGGACAAGTTTTACATGAGATTTTTGCATCCTATGCTTAACGTCAGGTGCAAGGCTGTCACTCATAATTGTGTTTTTGTGCACTGAACAAAGGCACCTGGTCCAAGAGGTGAGTGGGGGCTTCAGTCAAAGCCACGTCGCACTTGCCAAGCTGAAACCTTGGCTAATGACTACATTTGCTGGGAGAAATTGCATTTTTTTTTTTCATTACACAAAGCTACTTTCTTTAGTTAAGCCATGTGCTCTCCTTCAGGGGCCATCTTTTACGAATTCACCACATGGGAGGGAGGGGGATTTTTTTAATGGTATTTTCCTAATTTGTCCACCAAGGGGAGACACGTTTTTCATCTTTGGCACCAAAGCACATATAAGTTAGCAGCTGCCCTGTTCAAGAAGATTGAGTCTCTGCTTCCAAAATTGGACCATACAAAAAGAATAGAGTGTAGTTGGGCATTTAGCTCCTGTTCTATAGCAGATTACTTTGATACTTTGAGAACTTTTATTAAAGCGTAGATGTGGCCTTATGATCTGTGTGCTATTCCAGGAATAGGCCTACTCTGCTGGTGAAAGTTAATAAGCTAGGGTAGGCAGGAATAGACTTAGTTCCTGAAAGGTGGAATCTATAATCATACCCTTCCATTGCCACCCAGTGTCCCTGGTCTCAGCGGTCTTAGTAATGGAAAGCAAGCAACATTAAAGCAGACTGTTTTTTCTTTTATTCCATATGACATATTACACTTTATGTGTGACTAGAGAGGGAATGAAAACAAAGCAGTCGAGAGCAAAAGGAAATCACACAGTCTGTTTTTTTCTTTTTCTTCTTATCAAAGTTTTAGTGGGGATTTTTGACTCACTTATTAATTCTCTTGCTTGTAAAGATCATGAGGGAAAAATATGTTCCTCCAATAATTCTATTCTTTATTAATGCAGTCAATTTGATTGTTTTTTTTTTTTATGTTTTATTTATTTCTAGGAGAGAGAGAGAGACAGTGTGAGCAGGGGAGGGTCAGAGGGAGAGGGAGTCACAGACTGAAACAGGCTCCAGGCTCTGAGCTGGCAGTCAGCACAGAGCCCGATGCGGGGCTCGAACCCACGAACCGCGAGATCATGACCTAAGCGAAAGTCGGACGCCTAACCGACTAAGCCACCCAGGCGCCCCAATTTGATTGTTTTTTTAATTGTTTGCTTCCCTTTCCTTGTGAGAAGATTGTACATTTTTACCCCGCAGTTCTCACCCATTGAAAAGTATTCTTCTTTGGGTTTCACCATGTGACTTCCTTTGGCCAGTCGTATTTGAGCAGATGTGATAAATGTCATTAAGTGGTTGGCTATAATATTGTCTTTCATGTGCCATGAGGTCAGCATGTCCTAAATAGGGGCTGCTTCTCTAGCCTGGGTCTGAGAATGAGAAGTCACGTGGAGTAGAGTCACAACCCACCTTCAGCCTACATGTAATACGAGTACTAAATAAACATTTATTTTATAAGCCACAGAGATTTGGAGGCCATTCATTATTACAGCAAAGCTGACTGGGTACCAGGAGTGAAATGCTGCATAACAAAAACCCTAAAAGATATGGCATTGACTTCTGGCGAGTGTGTGACAAGGAATCTTTAAAGATGGGGAGAAATGGCAATCTGTGACATGGAGTGGTGAATATTTGGTGTAATTGGTGTTCATAGTGATTTGAAGGTAGATAAAACAATATACTTGTGACATTAGGTTAAGATGCGGTGAAACTGAATGTCACTAATGTGCTGTGGCAGTTATTAGCTGCACTTGACAATTATGAAGAAGATATGAAGAGATGAACTCAGCAAGGAATTGGTCAAGCAGGGATGAGAGGAAAGAGAGAACTTAGAAGTGTTGAAGTTGCAGGGTTGAAATATGTTACTGTTTTTCTTATCTACCAGTAAAAGAATTGAGAAATACTTTGAGCAACAGAGGCCAATTAAAATTCAGTCTTGGGCAGAAGAATAAATCAAGGGGTGTGGCTACCATACCCTTTGTTAAAATCTCTAAATATTTTAAGGTGTCTCCCTCTCCCTGAAATAAATCCTTTTAGGTGGACAGGAGAAAAAAGATGGCTCAGAGAAGAGAGGTAAGGGCATGTCTGTACAATAAAAGAACAATAATCTCAAACCTCATATGGAGGAGAGGCTCTTAAAAAATTATAGTAGCTACTGTCACATGGATCTAACTGGAATCAAATAGATAAAAGCCAACAGCCGTGTGTGTGTGTGTGTGTGTGTGTGTGTGAGAGAGAGAGAGAGAGAGATAGAGAGATAGAGAGAGAGAGAGAGAAGCCACCACTGGCCGGAACATGAAAAGACCTTGACTGTAGGACATAAAAGCAAACCTTTGGGTCCCTGAATGTCTATAAATAGAAAGCAGGCTGAGAAAGATGCTGACCCTTAAGAGTCATCTTTCTGACTAGTTCTCCCCTCCCTTGCCCATTCTAGAATTCCTTCCTTCCTTGATATCTGCTCACCCTCAATATCTGATTAAATAATTCTTCATCTCTTATGCTTGACATCTGATCACCCTTGCCTTCAGCAAGAATCCTGTTATGTTGGTTTACCAGCTACCCTTTACACCCTCCTCTTAGTAATTTTCCATCCACCTCCTCATTCTGCTCACTGACTATAAATCCCCACTTGTGTTTGCTGTATTCAAAGTTGATCCCAATTTCTTTTCCTATTGTGATAGTCTTGGCACCTATTACAGTAGTCCAGAAGTCTTCCTTACTGTCTTAACAAGTGTCAGAATAATCTTTTCTTTAACAATGTTCAGCCATGAAGGAGGACATAGTGTTCAGTGACCTCTTAAGGTGTAGTCAAGGAGGATAATGAAAGAGTAGGGTCTCTTAGAAGGAAGTATCAAGAGCCATGGAGAGAAGTGGACTGAAGAATTACTTCCAGGAGCTAGAACTAGAGCTAAATCTAGGAGCATTTCCTCCCCACAGAGGAGGCCTTTGCAACATTTGCCCAGAGAATTTTAGAATTGCTATTGGTAAGTTACTGCTATCTAGCTCTCATTCCTCCCCTTTTTGAATAGTGTTTGTTACTGTTATCTTATTCCTGAGCTAGTATTATATCTTACGCATATAACTTGTGTTTTAGTCCATATGTCTCTGAAGAAAGAGTAGATATGCCCTGATATGAGTAGAGACAATCTGAAGATCCTGGACTTCACATGTGCTTTCATAATTAGATGGGGTTTTGCATGTGGAGAGGACGAGAGCAACTCTTCGTGATCCAGAGGGTAAACTGTGGCAGATTGTGTATTGTTCCCCCTCTATTTATTCTCCCCTTCCCTCAAAGAGGATTATTCATACTCGCGCATTGCCATGTGATTTGTGGTAACCCCCCCACCTTACCCTCCCACCATGGGAGGGGTATATTTTGTGGAAACAAGCCAAGACCACCCAACTAAGAATAAACAGAGGCTATTTATTCAGAGTTTGTTATATAGCAAGGCAGTCGGCCTCCATCACTAGCATTTGGCAGAGATTCAAAGGCAGGCAAGGGAGTAGGAGAGGGATTTTATAGAGAAAGAAAGGGAAGGCTTCAGGTATGCTGATGGGATGTTGTTGGCATGGGGAAGCTGGAGGCAGATCTAACTGGAAGTGGGGAATGTTATATAATTGGTTTGGGAGCATATTTGGCTTTCTCTGATTGATCCTGAGTTGGAAGCAGGGGCAAAAATTTCTGATAGTCAGTGATTAAGTCCTGATTGCTACAGATGTTGTAGTTTGGCTTTCTGGGCTGGTTGCTACCCAGGTTATAGGTCCAAGTCTTAGTGCATAGGTATGCTTGTCATCCACTTGTATATTCAGTCTCTCTACTTGGTCTCATTGACATTGAACTTAGCAGTGGAACTTCTTTAGTTAATAAGAGGTGAGTGGGCATCATATATGTCATGTTTGAGCAGGAGGTTTGAGAGCCATTGAGTGACACTGCCCTAGACTCATGGGGCAGAGTCACAGCCTTGCACTGCCTATTGTAGTGGACCTGAAGTCCACATGAAATGCCAGTGAAAAGATAAAGCTTTGTTTTCTAAGCTATTATCAATTGAGATTCATTGTTTAGGCAACAAAGCTAACTAATACTTTCACCTTCTGGTTTGAATCAGAGAGATTCAGGTAGGGGGAGGTTCTGCTCTAAGGAATATCTAAATTAAAGATTAAAGGCATGTTTTTGTACATACTAAGAAACAGTATGTCTGCACCATCAAATAATAATAACACTGATAATAGTGTCTGATGTAGGCTGGCTAGGTTCGAGGACACAGAGGGATCCCGCTGAATCAGCCAATAGGATCATTGGCTTCATATAGGGTAGCAATCAAATGCAATCCAAGAAGTGAGAGTAGGTTTTATTGAAGACATAGAGAGAGTGCAGATACAGACAAACATCTGGGAGACTCAGAAAGGAAAGAAGGATGAGTCTTATCTTTACTTGGGGCGTGGAGTTTTTATTAAAGGTTGTGGTCTGGTGCACATGTCTTCTCAGGCATCCGGGAACAAAGATGAGTGTTTCAGTATCCTCCTCCATGAGTCACTTATGCCTTGGAGCTAGGGGTCTTGGTGAGTCAGTGGTCTTGGAGAACATTCATGACGACCCTGCTTGGTCACTCCTTAGATGTTATCTGTTGTGCTGAAAGACTCCAGAGAAATCATGACTCCTTGACCTTTATAAGGAGGACATACATTATCTGTTCTATAAGCCATGCATAGGGTAGGCATGCAGGTCCTAGCAAGAAGAGAAGAAAAGGAGCAGAAAAGCACTCTGTCATGGAGTCCTTCAGTTTCCCTGTTTCACGATTACCATCTATAGTTAGTGATTCTGAAATCTGCATGTGATAATTTGAAGACAATGTTATTCACCAGAATTCCTCTTTAAAAAAAAAAAAGAAGAAGAAGAGAAAAGGAGGGCTGTCTTTGCTGGAAAAATTCTGCGATGATTCAGAAGGTGAGACAGTGAGGATGTAGGCATGGGCAGAGTCACTTTTAGTAAGAGAAGGAGTGTTTTGGTTGTTTCTGAACCGGAAAGAAAGGGGACCAGGAAGAGAAGAAGACAGGAGAAGGAATGCGTGAGTGATGGGAGACTGCAGCACATTGTGTTGCCCTCCTCCCTCTGAGTCCTTCCCTCTGCATCCTAAGTGCATTTGTGCAATTTACGCAATATCTGAGTCCAGAACCTTGTGAGATCTTGAAGAGGCCAGCCTTCCCTTCAGAATGATATGCTGAGGTAAGCTGGTGGGTGCAGAAATATAGAAATGGAGCTAATTAATGCGCTGAGCCACTGGAAGTTACAGGAAGTCGTAGACAGGGCTTTTATTCATTACAGGTTGGAGAGTTGAGACAAATTCAACCAGGTTTCCAAGTTTTAGAGGGCTCCTGCTAACAGACAAGTGGTGGTGGAGAGGAAGTGTAAGGCAAGATGAGGGCCAAGCACAAGCAAGCACAACCGCCACCCCCAGGTGGGATCTGTGTGACATTCCTCAGGCACTCCTGGCTGCCCAAGAACAAAGGGAAGGAAAGAAAACAAATGGTTAACTGATAGTCTCCATCATTTACAAATATCTTAGTAAAATTACAGGAAAAAGGCAATTTTATCAACAGCCTAATCTCCAGGAACTCCCTACTATCTTAATGATAATGCTTTGCTAGAGGGAAGAACCACCTTAGTTTGACAAAAGCTGGGCCTCCAGTAGTCTGGGAGTCTTCTTTGGCATATGCAAATCCCTTTAAGAAAATTCCTTGACTTTATCCCCCGCAACTCCACAGTATATAACCAGTCACTCTTCACAACCCCAGGGCAGCTCTTTCTGCCCCTGAGTCCTGTACCCCTGCTTTAATAAAAATCACCCTTTTGCGCCAAAGATGTCTCAAGAATTCTTTCTTGGCCATTGGCTCTGGACCCCCATCACTACAAAAGCCCATCAGTAGTAATAAAAGCCCATAAGTAAATATAATTCCCATTTCACTGACACAGAAGTTGAGACACCTAACAATGACATAACTTGCCTTGAATCATGCAGTGAGTAATTCGAACAGTTGCAATGTACGTATGGTATGAATTCTCCAAAGGTTGTGCTCTTTGGTGTCTGTTATTTGGGTTCCATGCTAAATTTAAGTTTTGATGATGAATTTATAGCATTTCAGAAAAATTTTAATAAAGGTAATTATTTGTGGAAATATTTCCATAAGATTTTCTTTTTATTAATGAAATTCTAGCATTGTGCCTTCTTTTTTTTAATTTTATTTTTTGATGGTTATTTATTTTTTGAGAGACAGAGAGAGACAGAGCATAAGCAGGGGAGGGGCAGAGGGAGAAAGGGAGTCACAGAATCTGAAGCAGACTCCAGGCTCTGAGCGGTCAGCACAGAGCCCGACACAGGGCTTGAACCCACAAACTGTGAGATCATGACCTGAGCCAAAGCCAGCCGCTTAACCAACTGAGCCACATGGGCACCCCACATTATGCCTTCTTTAATGTATTCAACACATCGTTTTTAAAACCATAGATTGTTCATAGTACTTCTGGCTTTAAACCCTTTGGAGGTGAAGGATCAAGTCCACACTTCCTGCCGAGGCACCCATCTGACGTGGGCCACCAGGCCACAGCTCCAGTTTCAGCTCACACCACACTGTGCCTCTGTCTGAATTCCCACTGCACTGGCTTCTCACCCCTGTACTCTTGCATTCTCCTCGACACCCTTGTCAATAAAGGAAAAATACCTTTCACAAAACTAAATCCTGCTCATCTTTCAGATTTCATTTTACATATTTCTTCTTCATTTCACGTTCTAACTAACCTACCCAGATTAGGTTGTGTCCCTCTTGTTACATATTCTCAGAGCCCCTTGTCCTTCTCTTTGTAAGTACTGGTCTTTCGTTGTAGCTATAAATCTGTCTTAATAATATAATTTCTTACTGGTTTCATGAGAGGGAGTGGAGTTGCAGAGGTTACAAGGGAGAGTGATGAAGCCTAGGTTCATGCCTCGGTTCTAATATTTATTAATAGGGAGGGCCTGGCCTAGTAACTTTTACTTAATAGCTGTATCTTGTTTCCCTGTTCTGTGTAATGGGGATGGTATGATAGGACTTACTTCTGGGAAAAAATGGCTTCTCTACACTCTGACAGAGAACACTCCTGATACCAGAGGTGTGGACTTTTTTTTTCCCCCCACGATGGTACAATTCACTTCTCTGTTGGACATGAACTGGTTATCCTACAGTTTAACTCAATTATGTCACTAACTGCTTAGAGTTAGACCAAATGTCACACATTGAGGGCTCAGTCCCATAAGACTGCCCCACTTCAGATACCAATTGAAAGTGGTGAGCCCCCAGGTTCCCCACAACTTCTGTCAGATTTGGCTACAAACAGGTTCCCACAACACCCCCATCAGGTTTGATATTTTGCTAGGATGGCATAAAAAATCCTAGGAAACATCAGAACTTCTGTCCCTGTGGACTTGGGTGTGTTATTCTCCCAGCACATGGATGCATTCGCCAACCTGGGAGCTCATCAAATCTCATCTTTCAAGAGTTTTTATATAGCTTTATTATTCAGCTCCCTCCCCTAACCCTCTTCCTGAAGTTAAGTGGCTGGGGCTGAAAATTTCCAACCCTCTAAGCGCTTGGTCTTTCCGGTGACCAGCCCTATCATGAGGCTATTTGGGACTCCACCCTAAGTCATTAGCATAAATCAAATGTGATTAAATAACTTATGGCAATAAAAGACACTTCAGTCTCTTAGGAAATTCCAAGGGTTTCAGTGAATCCTGTATAAAAATGAAATCTAACAAAGGGATGCTCTTATTACCTGTATTACTGAGGAAAAATTTTACAAAAATTTTAGGAGCTCTGTAACAGGAACTGGGGAAGAAGACCATATCTATATATAATATATATATTTAGTTTTAATTTTAAACAGGTTTTTTAGTTTATTTAAGTAATCTCTACACCCAACCTGGGGCTCGAACTCATAACCCTCAGATCAAGAGTTACATGCTCTTTGAAATGAGCCAGCCAGGCACCCCAAGTTTTTATTTTGACCTCTCCATGCTCATCACAAATGCACTCCTTAACCCCTATCACCTATTTCACCTATCCCCCCATTCACTTCCTATAGAGTTTGTTCTCTATAGTTAAGAACTTGTCTCTTGGTTTCTCTCTCTCTCTCCACTTTGCTTGTTTTTTGTTTGTTTCTTAAATTCCACATGTGAATGAAACCATATAGTATTTGCCTTTATCTGATTGGCTTATTTCACTTAGTATTATACTAGCTAGCTCCATTCATGTCATTGCAGATGGCAAGATTCCATTCTTTTTTATGGTTGAATAATATTCCAGTGTGTGTGTATGTGTGTGTGTGTGTGTGTGTGTGTGTGTGTAATATGTTCTTTATCCATTCATCAGTTAATGGATAATTGGGCTGCTACCATATCTTGGCTATTGTAAATAATGCCATTAGGGGACATGAATCTCTTTAAATAAGTATTTTTATACTCTTTGGGTAAATACCCAGCAGTGCAATTGCTGGATTATAGAGGGTAGTTAAATTTTTACCTTAAAAATTTTTTTAAATTTATTTTTGAGACAGAGAGAGACAGTGGAAGAGAAAGCAGGAGAGGGGGAGAGAGAGAGAGAGAGAGAGAGAGGAGACAGAGTATCCAAAGTGAGCTCTGTGCTGACCACAGAGAACTTGATGTGGGGTTCAAACTCACAAACTGTGAGATCATGATCTGAGCTGAAGTTGGACACTCAACCAACTGAGCCAAAATTGGCATTCCCAGTTTTTAACTTTTGAGGATCTCTATGCCGTTTCCATAGTGGCTGTACCAGTTTGCATTCCCAGCAACAGTGCAAGAGGGTTCCTTTTTCTCCACATCCTCACCAATACATGTTGTTTATTGTGGTTTTGATTTTAGGCATTCTAACCAGAGCGAGGTGATATCTCATTGCAGTTTTTTTTTTATGCTTATTTTTGAGAGAGAGAGAGAGATCATGGGGATGGGGCAGAGAGAGGGAGACCCTGGATCTGAAGTGGGCTCTGTTCTGATAGCAGAGAACCTGATTCGGGGCTCAAACTCATAAACCACAAGATCATGACCTGAACCAAAGTTGGTCACTTAACCAACTGAGCCACCCAAGTGCCACTTATTGTAGTTTTGACTTGCATACCACTGAGGGTAAATGATGATAAACAAATTCTTTTTTTCTTTTTTAATATTTTTATTTATTTCTAGAAGAGAGAGAGAGAGAGAGAGAGAGAGAGCGTGAGCAGGGGCGGGGCAGAGAGAGGGAGATACAGACTCTGAAATAGGCTCCAGGCTCTGAGCTGGCAGTCAGCACAGAGCCTGATGCGGGGCTCGAACCCTCGAACCACGAGATCATGACCTAAGCGAAAGTCGGACGCTCAACCGACTAAGCCACCCAGGCGCCCCGCTGATAAACAAATTCTTATATGTCTGTTGGTCAACTGTATATCTTTGGAGAAATGTCTGTTCATGTCTTTGATCCATTTTTAATTGGGTTATTTGTTGTTTGGGTGCTGAGTTGTATCAGTTCTTTATATATTTTGTATATCAGATATGTCATTTGCCAATATCTTCTTCCATCCAGTATGGTTGCCTTTTAGTTTTGTTGATTATTTTCTTCACTGTGCAGAAAACATTTATTTTTATGTAGTCCCAATAGTTTATTCTTGCTTTTATTTCCCTTTACTCAGAGATCTATATTGACTCTTTCTATATAGAAAAAAGTTGATGTGGTCCCTGTCAGATGAATCACTGTCTGTGCTCTTTTTCACAATGTTTATGGCTACAGGTCTCACATTTAGGTCTTTAATCCATTTTGAATTTATTTTTGTATATGGTGTAAGAAAGTGCTCCAGTTTCATTCTTTTGTATATTACTGTCCAGTTTTCCCAGCACCATTTGTTGAAGAGACTATCTTTTCCCCACTGGATATTCCTTCCTGCCTGTCAAAGACTAATTGACAATATAATTGTGGTTTGTGTCTGGATTTTCTATTTGGTTCTATTGACCTAGGTGTCTATTTTTGTGCCAGGATCATACTGTTTTGATTACTACAGCTTTGTAATGTAAATTGAACTCCAGAATTATTTTCCTTTTTCAAGATTGCTTTGGCTATTCAGAATCTTTTGTGTTTCCATACAGTTTTTAGGATTGTTTGTTCTAGTTCTATGAAAAATGGTGTTGGCATTTTGATAGGGATTACATTAAAAGTGTAGATTGCTTTGGGTACTATAGACATTTAACAATTTTTTTTCTTCTAGTGTATGAGCATGGAATATCTTTCCATTTCTTTGTGTCATTTTCAGTTTCTTTCATTAGTGTTTTATAGTTTTCAGTATGGATCTTTTACCTCTTTAGTTAGGTTTATTCCTAGGTATCTTATTATTTTTGGTACAATTATAAATGGGATGGTTTTCTTAATTTCTCCCTCTGATGCTTCATTATTGGTGTATAGAAATGCAACAGATTTCTGTACATTGATTTTGTATCCTGTGACTTTACTAAATTTGTTTATTAGTGCTAGTAATTTTTTTTTTTTTGCTAGAGTTTTCAGGCTTTCTATATATAGTATCATGTCATCTGCAAATACTGGAAGTTTGCTTTCTTCCTTGCCAGTTTGGATGCCTTTTATTTCTTCTTGTCTGTTTACTGTGGCTAGGATTTCCAGTACTATGTTGAATAAGTGGTGAGAGAGGGCATCCTTGTCTTGTTCTTGGCCTTAGGAGAATGGCTCTCAGTTTTTCTCCATTGAGAATGATGTTAGCTATGGGTTTGTCACATATTGACTGTTATTATGCTGAGGTATATTCCCTCTAAATCTACTTTGTTGAAGGTTTTTATCATAGAGAGATGTTGTACTTTGTCAAATGCGTTTTCTTTGTCTATTGAAATGATCGTATGGTTCTTATCCTTTCTCTTACTGATATGATGTACCATGTTGATTGATTTGCAAGTATTGGACCATTTATTCCTTGCAACTCAGGAATAAATCCCACTTAATTGTGATTTTTTAAAACGTATTGTTAGATTCAGTTTGCTAGTATTTTGCTGAATATTTTTTTGTATCTATGTTCATCAGAAATAGTGACCTGTAGTTCTTTTTTTTTGTATCAGGGTAATGCTGGCCTCATAGAATGACTTTGGAAGTTTTCCTTCTTCTTCTATTTTCTGGAATGGTTTAAGAAGAATAGGTATTAACTCTTCTTAAATGTTTGGTAGAATTTTCCTGTGAATGCATCTGGTCCTGGAATTTCGTTTGTTGGGAGTTTTTTGATTACTGATTCAATTTATTTGCCGGTTATCAGTCTGCTCAAATTTTCTATGTCTTCCTGTTTCAGTTTTGAATGTTTGTATGTTTCTAGGAATTAATCCTTTTCTTCTAGGTTGTCCAATTTGTTAGTATATGGCTTTTCATAATATTCTTTTTCTTTTTTTTAATTTTTAAATGTTTATTTATTTTTGAGAGAGAGACAGAGACAGAGTGTGAGCAGAGGAGGGGCAGAGAGAAAGGGAGACACAGAATCTAAAATAGGCTCCAGGCTCAGTGCTATCAGTACAGAGCCTGATGCAGGGCTCAAACCCATGAACCATGAGATCATGACCTGAGCCAAAGCTGGGTGCTTAATCAACTGAGCCACCAGGTGCCCCCTCATAATATTCTTTCATAATTATTTGTATTTCTGCGGTGTTGGTTATTATTTCTCCTCTTTGATGATTTTGGTTATTTGGGTCCTTTATATTTTTTTCTTGATAAATCTGGCTAGAGGTTTATCAATTTTATGGATTTTTTCCAAAGAACCAGCTCCTGGTTTCACTGATCTATTCTACTTATTTTTTTAGTTTCTATATCATTTATTTCTGCTCTAATCTTGTTATTTCCTTCCTTTGCTGGTTTTAGGATTTTTTAAAAATTGTTGTTGTTCTTTTTGTAGCTCCTTTAGGTATAAGTTTAGGTTGTTTCTTTGAGATTTTTCTTTCCTGGTGAGCTAAGCCTGTATTGCTATAGACTTCCCGGGTAGAATTGCTTTTGCTGCATCCCAAAAGTTTTGAATCATTGAATTTTCATTTTCATTTGTTTCCATGTACTTTTTAATTTCCTCTTTTATTTCCTGGTTGACACATTTCTTGTTTAGTAGAATGTTATTTAACTTCCATGTATTTGTGATCCTTCTAGATTTTTTTCTTGTGGTTGACTTCTAGTTTCATAGCACTGTAGTCAAAAAATATGCATGGAATGACTTTGATCTTTTGGAATTCGTTGAAGATTGTTTTGTGACCTAGTATGTGATCCATTCTGGAGAGTGTTCCATGTGCACTTGAAAAGAGTGTATATTCTGCTGTTTTAGGGGTGGAATGTTCTGAATATACCTGTTAAACCCATCTAGCCCAGTGTGTCATTCAATGCCATTGTTTGTTGATTTTCTGTTTAGATGATTTGTCCATTGGTGTAAATGAGGCATTAGAGTCTCCTATTATTTTTGTATTATTATCAATTAGTTCTTTTATGTTTGTTATGAACTGTTTTATGTAGTTGAGTGCTTTCATGTTGGATGCATAAATGTTTACAATTCGATCTTCTTGTTGGATTGTCACCTGTATTATTATATAGTGTCTTTCATTGTCTCTTGTTACATTTTACATTTAGAGTCTATTTTGTCCAATATAAGTATTGCTACTTTAGCTTTCTTTTGACATCCATTTGCATAATAAATGTTTCTCCATTCTCTCACTTTTCATCTGCAGGTTTCTTTAGGTCTAAAATGGGTTTCTGGGGCATTTGGGTGGCTCAGTCGGTTAAGCATTTTCCTTCAGCTCGGGTCATCTTGCAGTACCTGAGTTCAAGTCCTGAATCAGGCTCTCTGCTGACAGCTCATAACCTGGAGCCTGCTTTGGATTCTGTGTCTCCCTCTCTCTCTGCTCCTCTCCCACTCACACTCTGTCTCTCTCTCTCTTTCTCTCTCTGTCTCTCTCTATCTATCAAAAATAAATAAACATTAAAAAAATTTTAATAGGTCTCTTGTAGGCTGGATATAGATGGGTCTTGTTTTTTATCCATTCTATCACCTTGTGTCTTTTGATTGGCATGTGTAGTCAATTTACATTCAAAGTAATTATTGATAGATATGTATTTATTACCATGTTAGAACTTGTTTTGTGGTTGTTTCTGAATATTTTCTCTAATCATTTCTTGTCTTTCTCTCTTTCATGATTTGTTGGTTTTTGTTAGTGTTATATTTTGACTTCTTTCTTTTTATTTTTTAAAATTTATTTATTTATTTATTTGAGAGAGAGAGTGCAAGAGGATGAGCAGGGGCAGTGTAGAGGAAGAGGGAGAGAGACAATCCCAAGCAGTCTCCACATTCAGCACAGTGCCCAATGTAGGGCTCAATCTCATAACCATGAGATCATGACTTGAGTTGAATTCAGCAGTCAGACACTTAACCAATTGAGCCACCCAGATGCCCCAACTTCTTTCTTTTTATTCTTTGCATATTTTTAAGTGGTTTTTGTTTTGTTGTTACCATTACAGTAGTATATAACATCTTCGGCATATTGTTGATAGTTGTTTAAGTTTGAACCCATTCTTTACTCCTCCCCTCCTTCACTTTTTAGGTATGTGGTATCATATTTTACATCTTTTTATCTTATGAAATCCTTGACTGATTTTTTACAGAAATATTAATTTTTACTATTTTTGTGTTTCCTACCTTCATACTGTTATTTTTGGCCTTTCCTTTCCATTTAAAGAGTCCCTCTTAATATTTCTTGCAGGGCTGGTACAGTGCTCATGAGCTCCTTTAGTTTTTGTTTGTCTGGTAAACTCCTTATCTCTCCTTCTATTATGAATAATAGCTTTGCTGGATAGAGCATTCTTGGCTGTAGTTTTTTTCCCATCCAGTGCTTTGAATATATCATGCCACTCACTCTGTCTTGGAAAGTTTCCACTAAAAGATCTGTTGATAGCCATATGGGGTTTCCTTTGCATGTTTCTTCTTTTGTCTTGCTACTCTTAATATTTTTTCTCTAACACTATATTGTGCCATTTTAATTACAATATATACAATATGTCTTGGTGTGGATCTGCTTTTGTAGATTTTCTTGGGGATTCTCTGTGCCTCCTGGATTTGGATATCTGTTTCCTTCCTCAGATTAAGGAAGTTTTTAGGTATATTCCTCTGCCCCTTTTTTTTCTCTCTTCTTCTTATGGGACTTCTATAATATGAATGTTATTACATTTGATGGAGTCACTGAGTTCCCTAAGTCTAGTCTCATTTTGAATAATTCTTTTTTCTGTCTTTTGTTCAGCTTGAATACTTTCTATTACTCTGTCTTCTATGTCATTGATTTGTTCTTCTGCTTCTTCCAGCCTGTTCATTCCATTAAGCATGTTTTTCATTTCATTTATTAAGCCCTTTATCTCTGCTATGTTATTTTTGGTCTTTGTGTTAATGGTCTCACGGATGTCCTGCACTCTTTTTTCAAGTCCAGTGAGTACCCTTATGATCATTGCTTTAAATTCTCCATCAGGCATGTTACTTTTATCTGTTTCACTTAGCTCTCTGGCCATGGCCTTGTCCTCTTCTTTCATTTGGGACAATTTTTTCTGTCTTCTCATTTTATCTAAGTCTCTGTCCTTTTTCTCTGTGTTAGGAAAGTCAGCTACATCCCTGTTCTTGAGGGTAATGGCTTTATGAAGAAGAGATTGTATAGTGCCCTGAAGTGTAGTGTCTCCTGTTCCTTAGAGCCTGGTGCATCTGGGAATGTCTTCAATGTGTGCTATGTGCACTCAGCTGTTGTATCCTGACCACTTTATCCTTCGGGCCAGTAGTCTGCAGAGGCCCTCTTTGCCTGTTGTGAGCAGTGTTTGGTCTCTATCCTGAATGTGGCTCATTTTAACTATATGTGCTCTGGTCTGCTCTTGAAATGAGACACATTGCCACTTCTACCAGAACTGAAGCTTTGCAAAACTCCCTGGTTGGGAGACATGGTGTTGGCAGGAGTTTGGGCTGGTCTTCTAAAGGAGGGGGCTTGCCATACTAAGACCTAAGCAAGCATGACTGGGGATGGCAGTTCTACCAGAGCATGGGAGAGGCTGGGAGTGGCACTAAGTGTAACCAAGTTAGGTAGCAAATGTTGACTCTGTGCTGATTTCTGTTGGTGGCTCTGTGTTTATGCTGACGGGTAAGGGATGGAAATGGCACTGGCCGGTTCCTTTGTTCCTATAAGAGTCTCTCTGTGAACATTGTCTCTCTGTGACACACTCCAAGAAGGGCAGATAGCCTCCCCACTCTGTGCCCCAGGCACTCCTTAGATAGCTGTTTCCATGCTGTATGTCTGCTGGGTATTTGCCCTGTATTTTCTCCAAGAGTGGCCCCAGTGCTCTCTGAGTCTTCCCAGAGCGAAGCACATTGACCTTCAAAACTCCAGGCTTTAAGAACTTCTTGTGGCACCTGGGTGGCTCATTCGGTTAAGCGTCCAACTTTGGCTCAGGTCATGATCTCATAGTTTGTGGTTTCAAGCCCCACGTAGGGCTCTGTGCTGACAGCTAGCTCAGAGCCTGCAGCCTGTTTCAGATTCTGTGTCTCCCTCTCTCTCTAACTCTCCCCTGCTCACGCTGTCTCTCTCTCTCTCAGAAATAAATAAAACATTAAAAAAAAAATTTAAGACCTTCCTGTAAGAACTCAGGAAATCCAGGCCCTCTCTCTTTCCAAGCCAATTGCTATGGGGTTTCATTTCACTTGTGCACTATTCTGTATGTCAGTCTCTCATTCCCTCTCTGTGACTATGGCTCCCTCCCCACTGCAGTAGCTATGATCCATTTCCCTCCCACGCCTCATCTCCATACATCCTACCTTCTTCGATATGGTTCTCTCTTTATTTTTAGTTGGGGAGTTTGTTCTGCCAGTTTTCCGATTGATTTCTGGGGCATTTAGGATGATTTGATAATTGTCAAGTTGTGGTCATGCGACAAGGCAAACATAGGGTCCTCCTACTCCACCACCATTTTCCTTCCCTAGAATCCAAATCTATATTTCTTATTATGCACTACTTCATATGCATGTTGTGAGAAATAAATGAGTCAGTTTTATGGAGTGCTTTGTATAAAAGGGGATCACTCTTAAATTTAAATGAAAAACAGACTCTCAAAATTGAACTGGATATGCACAAATACATCCATGTATATTTCTTTTTAGTACTGAAGGAAATTCATGGACCCAGAGAAAAACAGATTGAAAATATCATTTTGTAATACAGTTTCTTAGTTGTGGCTGAATATTATGGTCATTAAAGCACAAGTTTAAAAAATAGGTTTTAGGTCCACTGATCTACTTGATGAATTATGTGTAATTGTTGCTTGTTAACCAGTGTGAACAGAAGGTTATTGCAGTTGAAGGTCAAAAATGTAAAATAATAAATTCAGTTAAGGAAAAACATGTTAGTAAAGTCCAGAATGCAATATTTTATCTGTTTAAAAATGTGAGCCACATGATATACTCTAATCTTTCTGTATTGTCTGACTTCATTTCTTGTACTCCATAACTATACTATAGTTTCTTGCCTTCCCAGAATAGCTAAAACAATTTTTAACAATGCTGTGAGATTTACCCTACCAGATGTCAGGTCTTATAAAATTAAGTTGATGTGGTACTGCTGCAAGTTTAGTAAAATAAGCAATGAAACTGACTAAAGTACCCAGAAAAAGACATGTGCATATGTAGAACCCTGGAATAGGACAAAGATAGCATTACAATTAGTGGGGTAAGGATGAACCACTTAACAGTTCTGAAATAATTGGTTATCCATATGTAAAACATAAAATCAGACTTCTGTCTCATATAGTTACAAAGATAAATTCCAGATTTATTACAGAGGTAAAAATGAAAAAGTCCAAAACCTAAAGGAAGACATAAGAAAATATCTTTATGTCATGTGAGAACAGATTTCTTAGATAAGACAGAGAAAGCATGGACAATGAAAGGAAAACTTGATGTATTTAACTACATTAATGTGAAATTTTTTTGTCTAGCAAAAATAACATTAGTAAAATGAAAAGGCATGCCACACCTGGAAGATATTTGCAATTGCAAATATACAGTGTACATACTATATATGAAGAATTCATAAATCAATATAGATAAGCAACTCAACAGAAAAATGAACAAACCGTATTATCAGACAATTCACTAAAAAATAAAATTGAATTACCAATCAATATATGAAAAATCTTTAATTGGGGAATTGCAAATTGAAGTAAGATCCTTTTTCATACCCATCCATATAGCAAAAATTAAGTGTCAAAATCACAAATTTTGGTGGAATTTTCTTATGGGAATATAAATTGACACAGCAATTTGGAGACTATTTGGGCAATATTTAGTAAATCTAAAAATGTATATATACCGTGAACCAACAATTACATTCCTGGGTAACTTTCACACATATGCTGTGGGTTCATCTCTGAGGTACAGAGTCTATTCTAGCTAGTTAAGCAGGATGGTATTTATTAGAAGTAGTTTAATGGCTTTAGAAATATTGAGATGGCTGAAAACTCTAAGTTGTGGTTTCAGGAATGACTCCCCAAGATCACAGCTAGGTCAACAAAGGAGCTGCTGCTTCTCTGTGGTCAGGAAGCTGCTGGTTCCAGAACCAGATTGCTGTTGTCAGGGTCGGTAAGTTGTCACAGCAGGTAACTGTCATAATCAGAAAGCTGCTGCTGTTACTACTGGATTCAGATCAATGCCATGCCTGTGATGATCCACATCGCCAAAACAGATAGCTTGCTCTGGCTCTTGACACCTACAAAGCTTACAACTAGCCACTGGGACTCGGCCAACACGTAGTCCACGATCGCGTTGCCAGTAGAGAGGACAGAAGCAGCAGAAATGTGGGCTCTGCCTCACTTCTACCTCCCAAATCTAGAGTTCATCTGATTGGCAGAATGGAAATCACTTCCAGAACCCAGTGGTAGAGGAAGAGGGGAATGGTTTTTATCTGTCTAGTGTCTGCATGTATGAATCTCAATCTGCATTATACTACATTGCACCTCTGTGGTTATTCAACACACCAAAATGCCCTTCTTCCCTGATTTAGATTTCCAAACAACAGGAAACAAAACCTCAACTCATTTTCTCTGTTACTCATACAAATAAAACTCACTCATCTCCCCCTAATGGGGGAAAACTAAAGTCCCATCAATCTTTGCATGTAATTCTGGGAGTTATTCGTTCCTTCTTCATTTCAGTTACAGTTCTATCTTGACATCCAGTGACATATGAACCAAGTTGTCAGGGCTTTGAATTTTTATGAAGTTTATCTTGTACATACCTCTTATCTTCTAGCATACATCGGTCTTAAGAAGAAATTCAGGGTAACTGTCACTTCTTGTTCATCAGGTCCTCTCAGTCAGATGTCATCCATGTAATCACCAGCATGACCTCCTGGGGAAAATATGATGATAAGGGACTCTGGGACTAGACCTGGAGAGTTAATTAGCCTTGAGGCAAGATGGCAATGACACATACCTATCCCTGCCATGTGCAGTTGAAGGGCTTCTGTTGTCTTCTGTTTACTGGGATAGGGATAAAGAGTTGCTAGACCTATAGCTGCTAATCATGTGCTTATCAGAGTCATTTCTAAATTAAGCTTGCTTTATGAACTTAATGTTTGTAGCCCCCCAATATTTATATGTTGAATCACTAACCCCCAATGTGATGGTATTAAGAAGTGGGTCTCTGGGGAGTTAATTAGGTTTAGATTGAGGTCATGAAGGTAGAGCCCCCCCTAGAAGAAGAAGAGGAGACTAGAGGTCTCTCCCCTAATGTGAGGCTCCAGCAAGAAGGCAGCCCTCTCTAAACCAGGAAGAGGGCTCTCACCAGACCCTGAATCCATGGTCACCTTGATCTTGACTGTGAGAAATAAATGTCTGTTGTTAAGCCACCCAGCCTATGGTATTTTGTTATAGCACCTCAAGCTGACTAAGCCAGTTTTGGATAATTCACATTATCTTTTAAGAATGTCTTCTGCACAACCTAAATAAGAGAGTTAAGGGGGATATGATAAGAATCACCATCCTTCTATCTTTCAAATCTTTGATGGTAGCCACTAATCTCTGTGATTCCTCCTAGAGATTTGGTATTACCTTTCGTTTTCTGTTGTGGAAAGGAGTGGTAATTCCAGGAGCGTCTCTCAACTTTCCTACATATGTTAATATATCACATAGGTCAGGAAGCAATTATGAGAATTCTTCTAGTTGTCATTTTTTTCTATTTCTTGTTTTGTTTTTTTTTTTAAGTTTTATGTATTTAAGTAATGTCTATACCCAATGTGGGGCTCGAACTCACAACCCTGAGATCAAGAGTCATATGCTCTTCTGACCGAGCCAGCCAGGCACCCCTCATTGTTATTTTTTTCAAGTCTGCCTACAGAAATAGGAAAATAACTACAGGATGTCTTTAAGAACATGCTGGGACCATTGTGAGATGGGCTTCAATAAAAAATCCCATTTATCACTTGACGCTAATAAGTCTCCCTTCTTAATAATTGACCACAGTGGCAATATAGGGCCCCAGAAAATGGCATTTACTCAGAGCCAGCATGTAATAATTCTTCTTAAAAAGAAACAAATAGTTCCCATTTTCCAGAGTACAATTATACCAGTAAATGTCAACAGAAAGGCTAGGTGGAATATTTATACTATGGACTTGTGGCACTGTCTCACTTCTTCCTTGGGTATTCCTGGTTTCTTCAGTCATGTGGTTCTGGGAATCAGATCTGGGAACTGGGTGAGCAGCATTGATTTTCTATAATTATCATTTCAGTCAAGCCTCCACGTATCAGCCAAGGAAGTTGTGTTGTTTTGCTTTGTTTTGTTTTGTTTTGTTTTGTTTTTGGTGGGTGATATATAGAATAGATAAAACCAGTCTGACTATCACTGGAGTCCTGCTTTTTACTGGTTTATTCTTTAATATCAGTTTAATCTCAGATCATTACTTACTGCCACGTGGTTTCTGCTAATCTGAGATGCCCTTATTCTTATTTAACTCAGGATTCTATTTCTGGGGAAACATCTACTACCTTGATCTCTAGCCTGCAAAAGAATGACACTACAGTGATTTTCAATGTTTTAGTAAAGAGAGGGTCCTCTGAATCCCTTCAAGGCTCACAGCTAATGTGTGGGTAAGTAAGTCATGCATGTTAAAATTTCCACAGCATTCCTTTCTCCAAAGTCTCTGCCTTATATCAAGGAATTCTTAGTGCCTAACTTTGGTTAGGCTACCATTACTTCAGTTAAGATTACCATTGAGTTCAGGTTCAGTTAACTAATCAAGCAAACACTTTAGATTACCCCTAGTTCTGCGAACTGGAATACTGAATCCAGAATCTCTGTTAAATACATCCCTGTTGATAAATTTAGCTTGAATGATCATTCTAAGAATTCATTCCCATAATTCTCTAGATTTTTATTAATATAATTTAGCAAAATCTTAACACTATTTTGTTATCTAAGGCTTCTTCTCCTTAGTCATATTTTGTATATACATGGGATGTAACTCCTTGACTATAGTGAATAAGGACTAGAAGGGTGGACCGTAAGAAGAATTAGCATTTCTTGCTAGGTTATTATGGTAGGTGCAGTCACACTGAGTCTTTAAGCGTTGCAGATTTATCTGACAGAGGTGGGAGGGTGACTTGCTAGAGTGGAGAGCTCAGCGTGGCTTATGTGTTGAGATACTCAGACATCTAAATCCATTCAAATGTCCCATTCCAATTCATAGTGTACCACTCTTTCCCAATTAATGTGTTTTTATAGAAGAGGCCAAATGAGGCTGAATTTAACCTAAGTTGTATTTTGGCAGCCTGTTGCATCTGATTTTTAGTTATATTTGTCCTGCAGGGTACAAGAGGTAAGGCATTCATTTAAGGCCGTTGTTCTCATAGTGTGGTTCCTGGACCAAAAGTATTATTATTGCTTTGAAACTTGCCAAAAGTGGGCATCCCTGGGCTCTGCCTTACGTCTACTGAATCGGAAACTCTAGGGGTTTGGGACCCAGCAGTCTGTACTTCAACAAGCCCTTCAGGGGATGCTTAGCCATGTCGCAGTTGGAGAACCGTTATTTTAAGGCACTTATGAGAGTTCCCTGATCCTCGGTACTCTGAGTTAAGAATTTAAAATATGGAGCTTGTTCTTCTCCTCTGCCTCTTCCTCCTTAACCCTTGAATGCAGTTAGAATCGACCTACTCATGCCACATTTTGTTTATTCCCCATTCTCACCGTAAGGGGCTGTGCAGCAGCTACCTGTCCTGCCAAGTACCTTGAATAGGTACTTCACTCTTGGCAAGCCTAACTCATCATCTATGGCCAAGGGGATTGTCATGGCTTTCAAAGCCATGCAGGTGAGATAACCAACTCCAGCAGCACATTTCTTTGAAATTCTGTTGCGTGCAGCCATACCTGCTACTGATTACCTAATCTTTCGGAATTCCATTGCAGAGAACGGACTCCACTGTAACTAATTTGAGCAACTGATTTATTACTGATGAAGAAGAATCTAGTTGTTTGGGGGACATGAGTTTCATACAAAACTTGGCAGCATTTTTTAGGAAAAAAAATACATCAGAAATACAAAATTTGGTATGAAATTCAAAATGTATTCATAATGAGAAAAGAAATTGCAACAAATTATGCATTGTAAAAAGCTGGCATTTACCACCAAGATCACAAAATCCAGTAAAGTAATATAATATTTTATCAATCAAATACTTAATGTACCTTTATAGTATTTTTTTGTACATTTTTGCTTTATACATGCTTTGATTGTCTCTTTATTTAATAGTAATTTTGTAGTGTCACTTTTATATAGAGAATAAGAAGATAATTTAGTCTTTTCTTTGTTGTAACTGTGATTTTGTTTTATTAGGGATAGTTTAGAAAATTTTTTCATCGAGGTGCCTGGGTGTCTCAGTTAATGTCCGACTTCGGTTCAGGTCATGATCTCATGGTTCATGGGTTCGAGCCCTGCACCGGGCTCTGTACTGACAGCTCAGAGCCTGGAGCCTGTTTCAGATTCTGTGTCTCCCTCTCTCTCTGTCCCTCCCCCACTTCTGGCCTGACTCTCTGTGTCTAAAATAAATAAACATTAAAAGAAAATTTAAAAAGAAAGAAAATTTCTTTCATCTTTACAGCTCATTATTGATAATGCCATGTAAGTTTTTAGAATTATTGTCAAAATTGGGAAAACCACTGTCAAATATCTTTCCTAGATGAACTATAGGATTTGGAAGTTTGCTACAAATTAGCTTCTGGCTCTGTCAGTTTTAAACTTTCTTACTTCTTTACTACTCACACTTATTATGGTGATAATAAGATCTGTAGGACACGTTCAGACCGCAATATGATCTCCGGATCGGGCCCCTCCTGTTACAAAGGTATGTCTTTTAACCCAATCTAAATATATGCCCACCTCAATTTCTTCTTAATTGGATCTCAGAAATGCCTAAGGCGATTTCATCATGTCTAGAAACAAATGTAACTGGGGGGAAGTTTGAGTGGGAAGAGATAATAGCCTTAATTTAGAGTAGTTAAAGTATCTTACTTTTGCAATTTTTATAAAAACACATGCCTGCCATGGGCCCGTGTGGTGAGGATCTCTGAAGCTTAAGCTTCACAGTAAATCCATCTCTAATGATAGGGCGGTCAGTGAAATTATTAATAAGATGAATAGACTCTTGGTTGAGCTGTCAGGTGTGATGTCCAAAGTCACACTCCAGAACAGACTACTGAGGCCAGCTCTTTTATGATCAGGAAGCTGCAAGCCGTAGAACCAAACCACCCACTACCTTGAGCAGGAAACTGCCACAAACAAGAAACTATCATGTCATCAGGAATCACTTGCTGCCAGTTCTAGACCCACAGCAGGTCTGTAATAATTCACACTGACAGAATGGATGCACTATGTCCTGTCTCTGAAACCTCACAAAATGACTATACACTAGGACCCCTGCCATCTCTGTGTAGAAAAATCCAGTACCTCTATGACCATGCAAATGAACAGCAGCAGCATAAATGACAGGTACTTAGTGTCTATCTCACTTCCATGCTGAAAACTATGCATGATTGCCTTTGATTAGCCAAACCTAAATCATGTGGATCTCTTGCTATAAGGAGGGCTGATAAATGTAGTTTCTAGGTTTTTAGATATTGATTTACAGAAGGAGACACAAGAAGGAACATGGAATAGATATTGCTCACCAGTGTATTGAATGTAAAACAAGACATGTAATAATAGCTAACATATATTGAATACTTACAATGTTCTCATCCAAAAAAAAAAAGTGTGAAGAAAAAAAAAAAACCCTAACTGTTCATCAAAAGGAGAATGGATAGGGGTGCCTGGATGGCTCAGTTGTTTGGGAGACCGACTTTGGCTCAGGTCATGATCTCAGGGTTCGAGGGTTCAAGCCCCACATTGGGCTCTGTGCTGACAGCTCAGAGCCTGGATCCTGCTTCAGATTCTGTGTCTCTTTCTCTCTCTGCCTCTCCCCTCCTCACACACACTCTCTCTCTATCTCAAAAATAAGTAAATAAATTTATTTTAAGAAGAAAATGGATAAATAAATAAATTAGTTATTCATATAGTGAAATGCTATTCAACAGTTAAAATGGATGAAGATACAGGGATCAATAGGGATATATCTTACAAGTATAATGTTGAGTTTATTTTATTTTTTTAAGTTTTTATTTATTTACTTTGAGGTGGGGAGGGGCAGAGAGAGAAGGGGAGAGAGAATCCCAGGCAGGCTCTGTGCTATCAGCACAGAACCCTATGTGGAGCTTGAATCCACGAACCATGAGATCATGACCTGAGCCAAAGTTGGACACAACTAACTGAACCACACAGGTACTCTATAATGTTAAATTTATAAGAAACAAGTTACAGAATGATTCATGAGAATGATAGTGTTCATATAAAGTCCAAAGCAGAGGAAATCTATACAGATAGATATATATGTAATAAAAGTATCAAAATGGGAGGGACCCCTAGGTGTCCCAGTGGGTTAAGCATCCAGCTCAGGTCATGGTCTCATAGTTCCTCGGTTTGAGCCCCGGGTTGGGGAGGCTGCTTGGGATTCCATCTTCCTGTCTCTCTGGCTCCCTCCTGCCCCCGCTCTCTCTCTCTCAAAATAAATACACTTTAAAAATATACATATATATAGGTATCGAAATCGGATAATTACCGAGTTTGGGCTGGTGGCTTGGGAATGATACATGGAAGTAGTAATTACTGGAGTTTTGGGATTGTGTCCAGGTTTGTTGCTGCACAGTTCAATACCGGGGACACCCTTCACATAGAATACAGTGTGTCCACCTCCGTGAGAATCATTCATATTCCACTCTAGGAAGAACAGGGCCTTATGCATAGCAGTTGCTGGACATGCCAGCCCCCAGTGTACCGGGGAGGTTTTATGGTTTTTTAAGGTCATGTGATAGGTATACCAGCATTCATTTTAATATCCTCTATAAATTTGTATATATAAGAAAGATTCTAGAATAAAATCTTCTATGAATTATAATACAAAGTTCTAATTCCATCTATGAAATGTAACATGATCTGGGAAAAATCATCTTTCAGACCTATGAATTTAATAGTTCCACTTTGCAGATGCATACCTTTTATTCAGTGGTAGTCCTCATTTTAGCAGTTCTTTGGCACTGATAGGCCAAAAGAGGCTAAGAGAGCTAACAATAAGTATGTCATAAGTGATCCAGCTTCTAATGAAAATTTTTAAGAACTGACTCATGGCACATTTACTAAACACTTTGAGGTCATTGATTTTCATTGGCATTGCTGCTTGGACTCAAGATTCTGATAACTGAACAATAAATTTTTAGTTGAATTTTTGTTTGTATTTTGCAGCTTCTTCTAAAATACAATGATAATCATTACTAACATTTATTAAGTACTTACTATGTACTAGGCACGGTTCTAAGTGCTTTATGTATACACTTAATCATTTAAAACTCATACCTATTTTAGGAGATAGGCACTATTATTATCTTCATTTTATAGATGAAGAAATTGAGAAATATAGATTAAAGAATGTGTCTTAGGTCACACGGCCAAAGAAGTGATAGAGCTGAATCCAGATATAGCTGATCCAAAAGTTTGTGATATACCATTTCTAAGGCAAAGTTTCCCAAGTTCTCTTTGATAGCTCTTCACTCAGATGGTGCAGAAGTAAATTCCCCACTTCCCTCTAACCGCACCTTCCAGATTAATGTGCCTTAAATATTTAATACCACATAAGGTATAATTTACATCCAAGAAAGAAAAGAGTCATTCTGGAATACCAAGTTGAAGATTAGTCAGTAGATGGAAGGAGAAAATTCTAATGTTATTCTGGAATTCAATAAAATTTATACATACTCACACATATATTAAATTCTCTTTCAAATGAAGATTTCTGAGTATTAATCTCATATTTTTCCCATGGTCTGGTGAAGATAGCCTTTTAAAAATTCCAAGCCTGGGGCGCCTGGGTGGCTCAGTTGGTTAAGCGTCTGATTTCAGCTCAGGTCATGATCTCATGGTTCGTGGGTTTGAGCCCCGCATCGGGTTCTGTGTGGACATCTCAGAGCCTGGAGCCTGTTTCAGATTCTGTGTCTCCCTCTCTCTCTGCCCCACCCTTGTTTACACTCTGTCTCTGTCTCAAAAATAAAATAAAAACATTTAAAAAATAAATAAATAAAAATAAAGATTCCAAGCCTATCTCTCATTCTGTTTTGTGGTTTGTATAGCTGATTGTTTGACTACTTCTGAAATTATTCCCCAAAGCTACACTGAAGAGCTCACATCAAACATTACCTATCTAGTACACTTACCAGAAAGGGAAACTTCTGGCAAGTAGCAAAGGGTGTTCATGGAAATACTATGTTTTCAAAAAACAAACAAATATAAGCAGTGAGACCTGGGGTCCTAGGTCAAAGATTTGAGATATTTTGTGCATCAGTTTCATGAGTGTGAGTCAAAGACATTCTATTTTAATAGCTCATTTTAGAGACATTAAAAGTGATTTCTCTGTATGCTGACAGCAAAGAAAAACTCACAGAGGTCCTTCACACTCAACCTTCGCTGAGCAGCAGTAGCCAGCAGGGAGGTTAGAGGTTGCTGTGGCAATGACCTGTATTACATAATGCCTCCCATCTGTCCACAGATGTGTGAGTTTGCTCACATGTTTTATTAGATTTTTATTACACTTTTATATAGCTCCAGCCCATCTGCATGTGCCAGCGGGGGTGCAGTTTCTAGAATACCTCACCCGTTAGTTATTCAATATATACGGATATATATTGAGATATGTTCTCTGACCAAGTCTCTAGTGCCATTTGGGCAGTACTGACATATGGTACGGATATCATCCAAAGGATTGGTAGGGTAGGCATTGCAGCCCTTTTGATGATGACTGTGACAATGATGGTGATGATAGTGATGACAGTGGTGATATCTGTCTGGATCACCTCAGTGCCAAAGTCTATAAATGAGAGTGAGTGTTCTGTGGTTAGTGACTTTGATCCTACCCCAGTCCACTCATGATTGGGTCTACAAAGAGAGGAGACAGAGAACACAACCACAACAGCAACAATGAAAACAAAACAAAGAGTTCACACTAAATTTTAATTTGGGTTTCCAGAACAAAAATACCATCGACAGGGTTGCAGAATGGAAGGGTTCTGATGAGAACCTCTTTTCTTGGGCTGCAGATTGCTGGCTTCTCATTGTACACTCACATGGTAGAAAGCAGGGAGAGGAACGAATCTCTCATGACTCCTAAAGGGTGCTAACTGCATTCACAGGGACTTAGCCTTCATGACCTCATCTAAACCTAAGCCCCCTCCCCACTCCTGGCAAAAGCCCCATCTCCTAATACCGCCACATTGGGAGATAGAGTTTCTACATGAATTTGGGGGGGGGGGCACAAACATTCAGTCTATGTACACTTTTTTTACTCATGAAATTGTTTCAAGCATATTTGTTCGTTGTAACCTAATCAATAGTTTACCCTTAGAGAACTGGAACAAGACTTCTGACACCAATGATTATAGCACCTTCATCAGTTTGAGATGTCACTACCATTTATAGTTTGGCAAGCCCAGTATTAGAGTGAGACCATTTGTGCTCCACAGGAGAAGAGCACTGTGTGCATCTTGCTCACACCCCAGCTCCCAGCAGGATGCTGAGTATGTGGTAGGGCCTTTAATAAATATGTCCTGAGTAGATGACAGAACAGATATAGATTTTAATTGGGTGTGTCTTTTCCAGCTGGCTCATAGTTACTGCGTGCTTGCTGACTGAATAGATTTCTAGTCTACTGTCAACTTTAAATTTTGTGGTAGAATTTTAGTTAGTCATAATCATCATTCGTCATGAAAGTGCAACCTTGGAACTCCTCTGAGAGCCTGAGAAAACTTCATATTGTATATTAGAGATTCTATGCTGGAAAATAGTGGCTTTTCTTAGGCTGAATTATTCATATGGTTTGTTGGAAAGATCTGCATGCTAAAGTTGGATGAATTTTATCTTTTGATTTAGGGATAAGATTTATAGGAGACTGATTCTTCTTTTTTTTTTCTTTTTTTTTTTTTACTTAAACAGAAAGCATTTGGGCTTTTAATATCCGTTTCTGGCAGCTCTCTGTCAATAGATGGAGTGTCTCTTCTTTCATAGTCACAGAAGGAATTGTTTCATTCAGATGCCATTTGTGAATAGAATACATTTTCAGGTTGTTTTTCCCAGTTAAAAATGTGTTTCACATATATTGGAAAGTTAAGAAATAATGTCCTCGCGTTTACATTTTAGCATGTGCAAAATTCATCTTGGTGGTTTTTCATTCTTGTTTCAAAGGAAAACAACAACATCGAAGACATCGTGAGATAGCATTTGTTTGGCCTGCAGGTCCCTGGCTTTCTAGTTCTGATTCCGTGCTTCTTTGTGCCAAATTCAGTCAGAAGGGGAGAAATAGGTTGCAGGTGTCATGGAATTCCAGTGTTTCACCTGCACTGGGTAACCCTAGGAAGGAGAACTCCATATATGTGGCCAATGCTGGTTTGTCCAAAGAAAGCATCCTTGAGTCCCAGGCTGAAAATAAGGTATTTGGTTGTATGAGAGGATGAGCCCAGCAGTTGGTAGCCCAGCAGGAGAGTCTTCCCTGAGAAATTGTGATTATTTTCACATGCAAGGAAAGAGACACATGAATATCATTTTCAAACCTCTATCAGATTAAACACACCAACTAGAAATGCATCTACCTACGTCATTTTCAAAGAAATCCAGTGGGGCTTTGACAGCATGTGAGCTAGTTCCATTGACCTTCTTTCACTGAATGTTTCTCACACTTATTTGCTCTCTATTTTCATGTTTATAAAATGTGTTCCCAAGCCCTTTCGGATAAAATCCACAATAGTGCCCAGGGCTCCAGCTAGAGATTCCCAGTGGGAGGGTCTGAACCTTTTGTTCCGGAGGATCTAATAGAGTGCGAAGCTGACACAGAAATGGGAGGACCAGTCAGTGAAAATTAAAGTCTTTGTCCCTTCATTAGTTGAACTTGAACTTCACATTTCTCAAGTTCTGCTAGGTTACTATCCTCTAAAATTCTGATTTAATCAAGGTGAACAGGGAAGCTCATTAAAATCTCTCTCTTTTAAAGAGATTGAAAAAAAAAATCCCATTTGTCTGGTATAGCTAACATTCCTGATTTTAAATGAAATTTTTGAGAAATTGATTTGAATCTCAAGGGTACACTATTCTTAATCACTAAAGAAGATTACTGTTTTGTTTTAGTTTTCTTTGGAATTTTTTTAAAAGGAAGAGACTTCATTTTATTTATCAGTTTATTGACTTTCCCAGCCTTGTTGGGAAAGGTGGAAGGTCAACAGCCGGGCTTTTATGTGATTAATGAGCTAATGTGATTAAATAAAATTTATTATTACCTTTCATTTGGGGGAAACATGAAGATGGGAGGAAACTTTTGACAGTAAGTTTTATTATTGATCTCTTAACTTTCATATCAGACTTGCTGTGTCTTATTTTTAAAATGAGCTTGTTTCTTGCTTCAGTTGGCAGGAATAGGGTGAGAATTATTAAAATGCAGTGATCGAGGGTGTGTAGATAGGTGGCTTTGGCATTCCTGTGACCTGATCATACAACTTCTTTTGTGTTTCCAAAACGCAACAAAAACTTTTTGCCAAAGCCAGTGAAACTCTGAGATTCTGATAAAACAGATTCTAACCATAGATAGTATCTTTTTCTTCTCTTTGAGAATGGAAGTTTCTCTTCTTTCTACCTCTCTTACTGCTCCAATCATCAAAACATGATCTCAGTCCTTCCCTATTCAAAGTAAAGAATGATAATTCTTGAGGTTTTATTATATTTTTTACATAACACAGAACTCACTATATTATTTGTCTCTGAATGTGCAATTTCTTGCTGCACACAGCAGGAGGGAATAAAGATTCCATAGGACCCTCTGATTTTAAGTGAATTACAGATGTAACAGGTAGTTACTGTTTTATTACTCAGATCAAAGCCGGTGTTTAATGTAATGGCAGTAGATAGGGGAATAAACTATGAACATGCCATTGGGTAAATTGACATCAAATTCAGATTTTATTTTTTTAAATGTTTTTTTATTTATTTTTGAGAGAGAGAGAGGACACAAGTGGGGGAGGGGCAGAGAGAGAGAGGGAGACACACAATCTGAAGCAAGCTGAAGGCTCAGAGCTGTCCGCACAGAACTTGACACAGGACTTGAACCCACGAGCTACAATGTCGTGACCTGAGCCAAAGTCAGCTGTTCAACCAATTGAACCATCCAGGTACACCCAAATTCAGATTTTAAAAAGTGCATTTATATGCAAACACTGAGTTATTTTAAGCCAAAAAACAAAACAAAAAACAAAAGCCCAAACCAACAAACAAAAAGCTTCAGAAAATGCTTGGGGGAATACCTATTATCTGCCCGTGGCAGGTTGCTCTGGGAATAAAAAGAGGAATAAAGCATAAGGTCTGACCTCAAATAATTTACTTGTAATGCAGAAGAGATATTGGGTTATAAGCAGCTGTAGCAAGAGGCAAATTCTTCCATTTCTTATGCCTCTATTCTGATTCTACCCAGAGAGTAACAAATTCAGATACCTACAAGGAGCATATAGGTAAAAAAAGATTAGTGAAACCAATGAAATCAGTAGCTAATTGTAGGACATTTTAAAGGTAGCCATTGCGTCTGAGTTCTCTCTAAGTATTGCCAAGTGAAAGCATGAGACCAGTGTTGTAATATCTTCTAATTTTTCAAAAGAAGCTGGAAATTGATTTTTTAAAGTTTATTTATTTTTGACAGAGCACAAGCAGGGGAGGGGCAGAAAGAGAAGACACAGAATCCAAAGCAGGCTTCAGGCTCTGAGCAGTCAGCACAGCACCTGACATGGGGCTCGAACTCATGAACAGTGAGATCATGAACTGAGCCAAAGTTGGACACCCAACCAACTGAGCCACCCAGGCACCCCAGAAATTGATTTTTTTTGGTGAAATTTCCCAGTTTTTAAGTGGTGTCAGATAAAACTTTTTAAAACCATTGTGTAGGACAAACAAAACTCATTTGTTGGCTCAGTCCAAAACAGGCTACCATTTATGACCTCCTCTTTTCCCCCTGTCTTCTGGTTGACTTCATCCATTCCCATGGGATTTATGCCTATAACTTGAGATTAGATATGTTTTGATAGCCATTGGTGCTAGCTAATCCCACTTGGGTAGCTTTTGAGTATATCTTGGTCTCTCCACCATGGTCCTTCCTGCCCTGAGGAGATGTTGGTTCAAGTAGCATCAATCATTGTGTGGCTGGTCTGCAAGAAGTATGTGCAGGATGTCAATGGCATGGAACAGAGATTCACCTCGCCTGCATTTGCGGTCCCAATGACAGAAACTGACCTCGATCCCAGCCTGGGCTCATGGGACTTGGCTGGAAAGGACACCACTCTTGCTCCTGAGAAAAAGCTTATCATTTTTTTTCTTTTGAAAGGAGAAGGCACAAATGAGTGAGGGCAGGGAGAGAGAGAGAGATAGAGAAAGAAAAGAATCCCATGAGAGGGAAGGAGAGAGAGAGACAGAGAGGGAGTGGAGCTCGTGCTCACCCAAAGCAGGGCTTGAGCTCACCTGAAGCAGGGCTCATGCTTGCCTGAATTGGGGTTCACCTGAAGTGGGGCTTGGGCTCACCCGAAGTGGCACCTGAACTCACAAACTGGGAAGTCATGACCTGAGCTAAAGTCAGATGCTTAACCAATTGGAGCCACCCAGGTGCCCCAAGGCTTGTGATTCCTTGAGCACCCTCCAACCAGGGTATGCATTTCTAAGATGGACCCCAATATTCTCATGGTTAGAACATATACATAACCCTCATTTTTTCCTCTATGCTAAACTTCTTCCAAGTAGACTCCTCAAATTCTGTAACTCAGAAGTTATAGTTAATAATCCCAAGTCTTCAGCTTTCACCATTTCATAAGCTGTACACCTGCTGCACATCTATCATTGGGCATGTCCAATATAGGATTTTTCCAATCTCTCTCCAATACACTCCTTTGGTGTCCTCTCTTCAGGAATGTTACCGCCATCTCTGTGCATGCAGTTAAGTGTCATCCCACATTGTTTTCTCTCATCTCCATACCTAACTGATCAATAGGTCCTGGTGATTTTACCTTCTAACCTCTCCTTTACATCCTACACCACTGCCTGAATTCAGACACCCATCATTTCCTGCCTGTATGATTGCCAGCTTGCGCTAGTTTTTTTCTAAGCAAACCATTCTCTTCTCTGCCACCAAGGACTTCTTCTAAGATGCAGTTCTTACTATGTTTTTCCTTTGCTCAAAACCTTTAGGGGTAGATCCTTACAGTTATAAAATCCAAATTTGCTAGCTTGGAATACAAGCCTTTACCATCTTGACTTCAGTTTCCTCCAGGTTTATCTTCCACATCTTGATTTTAACTATGTATCTCACCCTACAGCTGCACCTATTTGCTTTACTTTAAATAAATCAGCATTTTAACATTTCTATGTTGTTGTACCTGCCATTCCACAGCCTGAAAGGCTCTTTCTGTGTGGGGGGCTCCTTCTCACACTGGGGAAGAATAATTTCTTTGGGAAAGCCTCTTGAATTCCTCAGGAGACTTGAAAGTTCTTTCTCTATTGCCATACTGCATTGGCACATGCTTCCATTATTGACTGTGATGCATTATATTATAAATTTTATAAATGAGTCAATATCTTCCATGCCTGTACTGGGTTAACCTCTGGGAAGGGACCAGCTCCTTGGAGAAACTGATGAAAACTATGAGCTTCACTTCTCCCACAGAAAAAACACTTGAGGATACATGCCAAAAATCACATGTAATTTTAGAAAAGTTAAGATCTCTTTAAAATTCCTCAGTGGGCTCCAAATTAAAACAATCTTGTCCAAGAAGATAAGTACTTGAACGGCAGAAATGATCACTTTCCATCTTTTCATTATAGCTTAATAGGTAGTTGTGGCATTACCTATTACCACAATATGACTGCCTAAAAAGCTACCCCAAAACTTAGTCACTTAAAGCAATAATTATTCATTAGCTCATAGCTGTGTGAGTTGCCACTCAGTGTGTTTTCAATTGGGTGTCTCTGCTCTTCACTCAGTTTCCACAGGCACATGTGGTCAACCACGTGTAGCTCTGGTTCATCATCTGGAGCACCTAAGCTGTCTTCCATGTGGTCTGTTGTCTAACCTGGCCTTCTCCTATGGGGTAGCCAGGACCCCACGTGATGTAATACATGTAAGCACGACTTGCTAAGGACTAGGCTTAGAACCTATGCACTATCACCTCTGCTACATTTTATTGGCCAAAGAAAGTCCCAAAGCTAGTCTACATTCAGAGGTGGAAAAATAGGCTCTACTCCCTGGTGAAGTAAACTGCAAAGCCACATTGCAAAGAGTGTACAGGCATAGGAAACAGGGCCATTTTTGTTACCCCATCTACCATAGTAATACAGTAGTATTCTCAAAAAGTTGTTGAATAAAATATGTTGGAAATGGACCCCAAAGTTCAGAGAAAACTCAGATAAGTTGAAAGAAGTGAAGAAAGGCATTCTAAATAATGAGAATGATGTAACTGTTTTGTGGTGTAAGTATAAAATTTTTCCCTCTGGGGTGGGTTTATGTGAAAGGAGAGGTCAGATAAAAAGAAAGTAATACAGTGTTTAGTTATGTAATTATTTACTTAAATATGTCCCAGCATTTTCCAAAACATTTGAGAAACCTTACTTATGAAAGCAGAAGTCTATTAAATATTATAAAGGAAAATCTACATGTATAGTATTATTTCAATATTAAAGTGTTATTGTTGACTGTAGATATATACTTTGAATTCTTTCACGGACAGCATTTCGTACAAAGAAGAGAATAGCTACATGGTATTCCTATGAATAAATGAATTGATCTCTTTATTCTAAGGAGAACAATACCTAAATCATTCTTATGGATGAATTTATCTTGTGTTCCCTTGCCTTTACTATAAAGAAAGGGCTTTCTTACCTGCAATCTTGGTCTTCAGTATCAGTTTCATACCATTTGCTTTTTCTTTCTTTTAATTTTATTTTTTTTATTTGAGAGAGAGAGAGAGAGAGAGAGAGAGTATGAGTGTTCAGAGAGGAGCAGAAGGAGAGAGAGAGAGAGAGGAAGGGAGAGAGAGAGAGAATCTTAAGCAGGCTCCACACTCAGTGTGAAGCCCATTGCAGGGCTCGATTCCATGACGCTATGACCATGAGCCAAAATTAGGAGTCCAATGCTCAGCTGACTGAGCCACTCAGGCACCCCGTAGATGATTTGCATTTTAAATGAAGAGTAATACATTTCTTCCTAACTGGTGTCCCAGAATTTTTATAACAGTGTTCTCCAAATGTTTTATCCATATCAGTGCTCACTTCAGCAGCACAGATACTAAATTTTATATCTGTGTCACTAAAAAAAGTTTTATGTATGAACAAAATTAGTTTATTCATGAATTGTATATATATATATACACTATTTACTGATATGCACATTATAAAACATATATAGAATAGAAATTAACATAGGCTTAAATGAGATGAAAAAATATTTTAAAAATTATTTTCCTTTGTTTTATTTGTGATACCAAAACCCTTTTTGCTCTCATTAGTGAGAGTTGTGTGATTTAATATGCTTCAGTATTTTTTCTAAATCATAGTCTAAAGACCTTGTGATGTAGTGAATCAAAAATCTGGCTCTGTTTTGAATTTTTTACTATCTTATCTTAAAAAGATGCTTCATAAGTATTTGTTGATCCAAATGAAAAGAACTCATCATTGGCTAGGCTTATAAATCATGATACTCATTGTACTCCTATTTTTCAATTATGGAAAGACTTGTTGAAATCTTAGTAAAATTTTTATCTTTCTTAATGTCAACCAATTGTTCTTACAAGATAATTGGAAGTTACTATATTGTTATTGTTTTGCTAATTGGATTCTAAAACATTAAAACTCTTTGATAAATTATTAAATACCTTAAATATTAGATTTTTAAAATAAAATTTGTTTAACTTTCTTTTTTTTGAAGTTTGTTATTTTATTTTTAGAGAGAGAGTGAGCATGTGAATGGAGGAGGGGCAGACAGAGAGGGAGAGACAGAATCCTAAGCAGGCCCTGTACTGTCAACACAGAGCCTGATGGAGGACTCGATCTCAAAAACTATGAGATCATGACCTAAGCTGAAATCAAGAGTTAGACGCTTAACTGGCTAAGCCACCCAGGTGCCCCAAATATTAGATTTTCCATTATAAAAATTTACATAGGGCTACATTTGTATAATTATCTGCAACAACACATTCAGTGATGGGAATAATTTTAAGTATGTTTCAAATTGTTCTCATTATAGCTTGAGTTTCTTTCAAAAAACAGTTATTTTTTTAGCTGTTGTGAAACCATCCTTACTTTGGAATCATTGTGTGTGTGTGTGTGTGTGTGTGTGTGTGTGTGTGTGTGTGTCTTTATGTGTACATAAACAACCTAAAAACAGATGTTAAAGAAGGTGGTAAATCTATAGTTTCTGCCTTTTAAGGGCTTGCAAGTTCATTTGGAGATAAGATACATAGGAATAAGATTACATGGGTACAAATTGTATGGTCTGGTATAATTCACATGAATGCTCGGGGCACTGAATAGGACAGAGTGGCTTGGAGATTAAGTGAAGGCTTTGTAGAGAAGAGTATGGTCCTAGTCTTGNTATTTTCATGCTTCCTCGGTATCTCACTACAAACTACTGTAAGGACTTCTCTATACTTAAGACAATTTTAATTGTAACAAAATACATAACACAAAATTTACCATATTACCCATTTTAAGTGTACAGTTCAATACTGTTAAGTACATTCACATTGTTGTGCAACCAATCTCCAGAATTCTTTTCATCTTATAAAACTGAAACTCTATAGTAACTAAATAACAGCCCCCCATCCCCTCTCCCCTAGCCCCTGGCAACCCTGTTCTATCTCTCTCTATCAGTTTGACTACTCTAGGTACTTATGTAAATGAAATTCTGCAGTATTGTCTTTTTATGACTGGTTCTTAGCATAATGTCCTTAAGGTTCACCACATTGTAGCATGTGTCAGGATTTCCTTCCTTTTAAGGCTGAATAATATCCCATTGTATGCATGTACTATATTTCATTTATTCATTCATCTGTTAGTGGGTACTTAAGTTGCTTCTGCCTTTCTTCTTTTGTGAATGATGCTGCTATGAATGTGGATGTACAAATAACTCAAGACACTGCTTTTAATTATTTTGGATATATACTGAGAAATGGAGTTTCTGGGTCATATGGTGGTTCTATTTTTAATTTTTTTTAAGTTTATTTATTTATTCTGACAGAGAGAGAGAGACAGAGACAGAGAGGGAGAGAGAGAATCTCAAGCAAGCTCCACACTGTCAGCACAGAGTCCTATATGGGGCTCAGTCTCACGAACCATGAGATCATGACCTGAGCCAAAATCAAAAGTCAGACACTTAACCAACTGAGTCACCCAGGTGCTCCTCTATTTTTAATTTTTGAGGAACTGCCATACTGTTTTCCATAGTGGCCACACCATTTTGTATTCCCACAAACAATGCACAAGGCTTCCAATGTCTCCATATCCTCTTCAGCACTTGTGCTACCTCAGTAAATTATCCCAGAAATTTATTAAAACATTCCAAAGAAACTGTTCTATCAGTGCATACACTTATACAGTACAATTTTCTCTTAAAATATTGTTTTTGCTGAGTGTACTATTGACACTTTAATGAAAACTCTATGAGGGTAAGAGTGGATGCTTAATAAATACTGGTTGAATGATTGTTGAAAAGATACATTCTCTAATATATATATATTTTTTTCTCATATATAGATAGATGATAGATAGATAGATGATAGATAGTGCCTATGTAGGTACGTGCAGATGTGTGCACACACACACACACACACAAATCATTGTACATTTAGCTTTTGAAAGACGATCTAGCAAGTGCTATTAGCTGAGATATACAGATATACCTATACACTCATCCATTTACAAATCAAATCCCAACATTGCATAACATACTTTAATTCTTATTTCTTAAAACTTTAGCAATTTTTTCAATGTTGACAAAGGAATATACCTTTATTTGTTATAAGACTGTTTCACATATATTATTTTGCCATTTTAATACAGGGGAAAGAAAAAAACGAGGGGAACCCAATGCTATGTGACTTTTGTATTTTGTTGTTAAATAAGAAATCCCAAAAGAAGCTTCTACACATCTATCAACTGGCTTAAGAAAATTTTTCAAAATAACATATTGGGTATAGTATTACTTTAAAATGTAACATAAAGCTATAGAAGCTTGTCTCCAGTTTATTTTATAATTCCTTAAGTATTTTACCAATTGTGTGTGTTCACATTCTTATTGATAATGATATGGGAAGAGCAAGTTCATTATTATAAAAATGGATATTAATGTGAATTTTAAATATGCTTAATTTTTTGGAAAATTTTTAATTTGCTTCTTTCCAGGAGTAATTTAATAATTTCTTTAAGTATATGTACTGGCAAAGCAATCACAATCTTTTTTTTTTTTTTTAAACCTCATGCTATGGGCCACAAAGAGGTAAAAATATAAGAGGCTTTAGCTCCAACACTTCCTAGTTATTGCCTTGGGTGTGGATTATTACTATTATCTTCAATTTGTGACTTCTTGGTAGGAATAGTTTTAAGCCATGTGTTAATTTTTGTGAGATTAAATCTCATTAAAGCAGTTAAATCTGTGTAAGGGGAACATGCAGACTGTGACAGATGGCGATAAATGAACAGATGAGTGTGGCTGCGGTAGCCACTGCTGGCTATTCTGCATCATCATCCATTTTCCTCTTCTTGGGCCCATAACCACATTCCATTTCCTGGCCTTCTTTGTGGTTAGGTGTGGTTATGAGACTAAGTTCTAGCCAGTAGAAGGTGAGCTGAAATTATGTGTGCTGCTTCTAGGCTGGGCCTCTATAAAATCTCCTAACACTGGTTTTGCTGGTCCCATCATCCTCCTTGCACTGGAAGAAATGCAGATGGCCAGGCTGACCATAAGCAGAAGTAGGTGGAAGTAGGCAGATAATGTGGGCTATCCTGCTGATTTGTTTGATCACATATACTCATCCCTGAGCAAGAAGTAAACTTCTGTTGTGTTGAGACATTACATGTTTGGTCTATATATTACGGAAGCCCATCTGACCTGAACTGATACAGCACCTGTCACAACCTTAGCACTGTTGATCTAAGTTTTCTTTCAGGAAGACTCACAGTCCGCAGGTTCTACATGACTATCAATATCTGTACCAAGTGAGGATAGCTAGTGTCATTCTTATTTTAACTATGAGTGAGGTTCGCTTTCTTTATTATTGTTTAGCTAAAAAGTCAATAGAAACAGAAGTTTTAATATTTCTTCCTGGATTCTGGGAATATGACTTCAGTTATCAAACTATTGCTTTAACTAACTTGAATTTAAATAAAAAATACATAAAAAAGAAATAAAATTTTTAAAAATATTGAGTCACTATGATATACACCTGAAATTAATAGGATAGTGTATGTCAATTATACTTGAACAAAAAAATTGAGGTGTTTAACATGTACACCAGATTTCAAATACTTAATAAGAAATGAAAGGAAAGTAAAATATCTCATTAAAATATTTTATACTAATAAACAAAAGCAGAAAGAAACTTCACTGTGGGTTTCACATTTCTTCATTGGGCTTTGTAATTGCTATACAATGACAATGTAGGAAAGAGTTTGGCATTGTTAGGAATGCATTACTCTGTAAGAATAGGAAAAGAGATCGGACTCTCATTCTGTTGTCCTGGCTATAAAAACAAAAGTGGCATGAAATGGGACGTTGATGTACTTTCTGTTGTTCATGTGCCCTTATATGGGATTTCCTGACTGACCGTCTTTATTCCACAATGTCCTCTGTCACTAATTTGCCATGTGCGAAGAGCTTTGGTGTTGCTACCATTTTATTTCTTTTTTCCTTTCTTTTTCTTTGGCCAGTGATGGGAATAGAGCTCCACTTGAGTTTCAATCCCATTTGGTGTGAGACTGGGCAGCCTGATCCAGCCTAGATCTGTCTCTCTCCCTGAGATTAGCTTTTGCTTATGAAAGAATGTTGCTTCGGTTAGCCCTATCCCTGCCCTCCCACCCATGGAATAAATCACAAATGCAGAGAGCTGCAATCCAATTGACCTACTGCCATGAAATAGCTTCATCCGATTTTCCTGGCCCCTTCCCCACCTGCCCATCTTCATCTTATATGAATCGGTATTAAGCAAATGTATAACCCACCCGAAGCGGACGGCACTTTTAGAATGAATAGGGCAGGCTGAATCTCTACACCCTGGTTGACAGAATTAAAACTGATGAGAAAGTAAAACATTACTTCAAATGTTTGCTTAAGGATCGGGAAGTTGGGCCCGGCCCCTTTGTATTGCCAAATGTTACATGGAGCATCGTAAAATCAAATTCTCACATCTTCTTGTCCTCCCATTAGATCACATTAAATTCTGGCAGCGAGGCCAGCCCGCCTTGGTGGTTTTCTGATTTGTGGTTTGCACTTGGCTCTCCTCACAGGCTTTAAAAATGATTTTATTTTGCGAACAGTCAGTGATAGTCAGACTCTAGAGTAAACTTGCCTGGGCCAACATTTGCAGTAATAACATTTCACATTATCAAGAGTTTCCTGAAGGACTGCAAAGAATGAAAACAAAGAGGAGCTTTTCTGGTAGTGGTTGTTTTTCTTCAGATGCTGGTAACCTCCCGCATGGAGAGGCTGTGAATTTGGGCTTTGAAGGGCTTCACACAGCATCCACAGTTCCTTGCCTTTAAGGTGAAACTAGAGAACTGGAACAGATTTGAGTTTTCTTGTTCCCTGGCTTGTTGAACATGTAACTGATTCTCCCTTTTTCTTTTCTTGGGTGGTTTTTCTGATTATCTCATTCAATCTTTTTGTGGCTTTTTGTGGCGTGGGAGGTGGAGGGTGGTGGGCTCGGGAGAGGTTGCCCTGGGCAAGGGAGGGAATGTGGAGTTTAGGCAAATCCATCTAAATATTCCAAATAAGGACTTTCTCAATGTTCTTCTTAGTGTTTTTTACCAAAAGATATTTATGCAGTTTTTATAATGAAATGAAAAACCATCTTGAGACTGAAGCATATAATTGGTTTTCTAGATGATCTGATGGTGATGGTAATAATGAAAATGATGATTAGGGTTATAATAATTCATGAATGAAAAATAAATGAGCCTATGAAATTAAAAATGAATGTCAGGTAGGTACACATTGCCTCGATGTTTTTGAAGATTCATTTTTTTATTATTTAAATTGTGATAAAATGTACATAACATAAATTTTTACCATTTTAACCATTGTTAAAGGTACAGTTCAATGGGATTTAGTATATTCATTTGGTTGGACTACCATCACTACCACCCATCTCCAGAACTTTTTCATCTTGCAAAACTGAAACTCTGTACTGTAAACAATAACTCCCCATTCCCCCTCCTCCTCGGCCCCTGGCAACCAGCATCCTGCCTTCTATCTCTATGAATTTGACTACTCTAAGTACCTCATGTGGAATCATATAGTTGTGTCCTTTTGAGACTGGCTTGTGTCACTCAGCATAATATCCTCAAGCCTTATGCATGTTGTATCTAGCATGTGTCAGAATTCCCTTCCTTTTAAAGACTGAATAATATTCCATTCTATATAAATACCATATTTTATGTGTTCATCCACTGATAGACACTTGGGTTTGCAGACTCAATTCTGTCAGTGGGGTTTGGATGGCAAGGATTGAGGTTTTGGAGAGAACTGAGTAGTCATTCAATTATATGGTCTGTGGGTCACCTGGGTGGCTCAGTTGATTAAGTGTANTTGAAATTCTTATAAGCCAAGCCAAATGGATAAAACTGTATCGATAAATTCTCCAACATATATTTACTGAATGTCATAAGTGACCTCTTTCTCTCTTAAAAAGTATAGTCTTTTATTATTATAAAGATATGTCATTAAAAAAACTAGAAGGTACTGGGGCGCCTGGGTGGCTAAGTCGGTTAAGCATCCGNGGACACTTGTAAAACTGTAGCCTTATTAGCACTGTGAATATTTATATGAAAAATGATATCAATCTAAATATAAGTACTGTGGATATGAATATAAATAGACATTTTGTATTTCTGCAGAACTGGGAACATGTTCACATGCTTGCAAACTGCTTTTCTTAATTCACAATATATTGAAAACATAAATAAATATAGTTTTACTTGGTAGATTTTAAATAATTTATTATTTTTAAATTTTTTAATGTTTATTTATATTTGAGAAAGAGAGAGTGTGTGTGTGCAAGCATGGGGGAGGAGCAGAGAGAGACAGAGACAGAATCTGAAGCAGGCTTCAGGTTCCGAGCTGTCAGCACAGAGCCTGATGCAGGGCTCAAACTCACAAGCTGTGAGAACATGACCTGAGCCAAAGTTGGATGCTTTAACTGACTGAGCCACTCAGGTGCCCCATAAGTAGATTTTTAAAAATTTGTTTGTTTATTTATTTATTTATTTGTCTATCTATCTATCTATTTATTTTTGTAGTTTATTGTCAAGTTGGCTAATTTTAAGTACTTTAAAGTAGTGGACGCCCATTGCTTCTCGGCCTTTTGGCTAAGATCAAGTGTAAAGTAGTGGACCCTTCATTCAATATGAACCCTCTGAATACTAATTTATAAAGAAGGGAGTTCTCTATTTAAAGTGGACAAGAGAAGTCCAGAACTCATCAGCTCAGGACCAATAGCTCCTCTTTAGTGCTTTTTGGGGCATTCTCAGAAACCCTAAGGCTCTGTTGTGGGTTGAATTTTAACTCGCAAATGATGTTGAAAGCCTAACCCCAAATACCTGTGGGTGTGACATTTAGAAATAGACTTTACAGATGATCAAGTTAAGATGAGGGCATTCAGGTAGGCTCCAACCCAATCTGACTGGTGACTTTAGCAAAAAGGAGAATTTAATCACAGATTCAGACATACATACAGGGAGAACATCAGGTGAAGATGAAGGCAGCGATCAAGGTGATGCTTTTATAAGCCAAGGGACACCAAATATTGCCAGCAAACTCAAGAAACTAGGAGAGAAGCAAGGAAGATATTTTTCCTCACAGCCCTTAAAAGGAATTAACCCCGTGGACACCTTGATCTAAGATTTCTAGTCTATAGGACTATGAGACAATCAATTACTGTGGCTCTAAGCCACCCAGATTTTTGGCACTTTGCCATGGAAGCCCTGGAAAACTAATACAGACTCCTGAAAGCATGATTTGAAAACCACTCTTTATAAGCCCACAGGTATTCCACTGTATGGAAGTACATTATCTACTTAATCATTCCCTCATTAGTGTACATGCATAGTGAGAGAGTCTCAGTATTTTAAAGAATGAAGCTTTGACTATCCTTTTTGGGGATTTTTTGTATATCTGCCCTGTTGTTTTCCTCAAAATAATTTGCCAGAGGAGGAGAGATTACTGGATTAGGTGATAAGAACATTTGAAATTTTGATACTTATGGCACACATGCTCACTGGAAAGCTTGCAATAAATTATTCTTTCTGTGTAGTATCAGAGTATATGTATTTCTCCACATCCTTATAGTTATTCTTGCTTTTCTAAAAATCTAAATGTGATACACGCACACATACGCACACACACCCACCTGGAATATTACAGAGCCATAAAAGGAATGAGATCTTGCCATTTGCAACAACATGGATGGACTTAGCAGGTATTAATGCTAAGTGAGTTAAATCAGACAATGAAAGACAAATACCACATGATTTCACTCATATGTGGAGTCTAAAAACCAAAACAAGTGAATAAACAAACAAAAGGCAGAATCTGGGGAACCTGGGTGGCTAAGTCAGTTGAGCATCTAACTTAAGCTCAAGTAATGATCTCATGGTTTGTGAGTTCAAGCCCTGCACTGGGCTCTTTGTTGTCAGTGCAGAGCCCGCTTTGGATCCTCTGTCCCCCTTTCTCTCTCTACCCCTCTGTCCCTGTGCTCTCTCTCTTTCAAAAATAAATAAACATTTTTTTAAAAAGGCAAAATNGTTTCTCTCTCTACCGCTCTGTCCCTTGTGCTCTCTCTCTTTCAAAAATAAATAAACATTTTTTTAAAAAGGCAAAATCAGACCTGTAAATACAGAGAACAAACTGATGCTTGCCAGAGCAGAGAGAGTGGGGAGGTGATGGGCAAAATGCATGACGGGGAGTGGGAGATACAGGCTTCAGTTATGGAATGAATAAGTCACGGGAATAAAGAGTACAGAATAGAGAATATAGTCAATGGTATTGTAATAGCCTTGCATGGGGACAGGTGATAGCTACACTTGTGGCGAGCATAGCATAACATATAGAGTTGTTGAATCGCTATGTGTACACCTGAAATTAATGCTACATGTGTCAACCGTACTCAAATTTTAAAAAGTAATAAAGAAATTAAATTTAAATTTTTATCAAACTAATACATGCAGGTATTTAAATAAGTAATGAGTTTTACAAGTGAATGAGCTTATAACAAAACCCAGCAGTCCGAGCTGCATCCCTGTCTATCCCTGCCACTCCTCAGGGGCATTACTTTCAATTCTTACAGCTATTTCTTCTGGTTTTCACATTTACATTTCTAAATAATAGGCTTATGCTACTGACTTTTTAAAATTGTTAAACTTAATTTAATTTACTTAATTTTTTTCATGTTTATTTATTTTGAGAGAGAGTGTGTGTGTGTTTGTGCACGTGCTTGAGTGGGGGAGGGGCAGAAAGAGAGAGGGAGACACAGAATGTGAAGCAGGCTCCAGGCTCTGAGCTGTCAGCACAGAGCCCGACGTGGGGCTTGAACTCACGAACTGTGAGATCATGACCTGAGCTGAAGTCAGTTGCTTAACTGACTGAACTACCCAGGGGCCCCTATTTTAAAATTTTAGATATTTTCCAGGTTTCTTGTATGAATGACCCCTTTCACTACCCCATTCCCCCAGAGATTATATCACAATTTTGGTAAAATCAACATTCAGAGGTTAACATTTATGACCATATATATTATTTGTGGTAGAGTCATATAGTATTCTATAATTCAATTATTTTTCTTAATAATTCTCTCTCCCCAGAGGTAATAGTTTACTCATTTTTCCTTTGCTTAATTTTCTAGGTACTTACTATTATTTCGTAGAAGTTTGCCTGAAATCTACATCTCCTCTCATTCTATTCTAACAGTTTCGTTCGTTCGTTCTTTCTTTTTTTTTTTTTAAGTGGAATTATCCTTCCTGTAGCCATTCAGCCTCCTGCTTCTTTACTCTTTAGATCTGCTGCACATCTGTCTGCTTGGATTTTCTTTCACCATAATTCTGGGGCTTTCCTTTGCCTTTCTGCAGTGTCAGATCACCTGTTTCCTTGGTCTTCCTGTTCCCTGATTTGCTGCTTTGCTCTCCTAGAGTAGTTACTGCTGAAAAGTGACCGGAGTGGCAGAATTCTTCACTTTAATGGAAATACGTGCTCTTTATGATTCATTGCAAACATCATGCAGGTTTCTGGTAGTAACTTCCATCAACTTGCTTTGCTTAGGGAAAGTTTTTCTTAGAAGGAATAATTGCTAATTTTGACAAATGCCTTTTCATATGTACTGAGAGAATCACATCATTTTTCTCTTTTAAGCTCTGAGAGTAGTGAATTATGCTAAAAGACAGACTAATGTTAAACCAACCTGGCGTTTTTGTGAAAAAGACTACTCGTTCATGATGTAATTCTCTTTGTAAAATGTTGAGTTAAATTTCCTAATAGATTATTTGAGATTTTTGTCTCTATTTGTCTTTGGGTTTCTTGTTTTGCTTGTGGGTGGTTTCTTCCCCTCTATTTTTATCTGGTTATGATTCAGCGTTATGCTGCATTTGTAGAATGAACTGAAAACTTTCCATCTCTTTGTATGTTCTTTAACAGTGTAAGTAATACAGGAATTATCTGTTCTTTGCAGGTTTAATACAATGTGCCCAGAAGATTGTCTGGGCATTGTGCCCTTTTTAGGGTTTTTATTTCCTCTTAAATTTCATTTATGGTTATTGGTCTTTTCAGGATTTCAATTCCTTTCTGAGTCAATTTTCCTTACTTCTTCCTACAAAATAATCTATTTCAACTAATTTTCAAATTTATTTGGCACAAATTTGTATTTGATTTGCTTATAATTTAAAAAAATGTTCCACATCATTTTTCTCAATTCTAATGTTGATTGTCTTTTTTTTTTTTTTTTTACCATCGGCACATTTGATAGTCTATTTAATTACTCTTTTTAAAAAACTCTTATCAAAAAACTAGATTTTCATTTGATTAATTACCCACTTATTTTTTTCTACTATCTTGCTTATTAACTTATCTTTTAGCTTGTTTGATTCCTCTCCCCTCTCCCCCTCCCCTCCTCCTCCCTGGTGAGTACTCTTGGTGAGCATGCGGTGGAGCACAACATTCTCTCCCCCTCTGCCAGCTTTGGAAAGTCCATTCACAGGCCTTTACTCTAGACCTTCTCATAAAACAGTTCTCTATTTTTGCCTCTTTTCCATCTCTGACCATCTGGCCAAACCATATTCTGTTGCCTATGGACTTAGGGACTGCTTTAGATCCACAACTCTCTCTAACTTTCCATTCAGGCCAAGTGGAGAACTCGGTACGCAGCTTGAAGTTTTGCCCATTGAATATATTTCTCCTTCTGGTTGTCCTCCTACTGGGCTACTTCTAACTGGGGCTTTAATGTACAGTAGTCCAGTTTTAGCTGGTGCCAGCAGCAAAGCTATAAACTAGCCTGACATTTTTTCCCTTCTGCGGTCCATTGATTACAGGGAACTCATCATAAAGCAAAGGCTATTAGTTTGAGAAAGGTTGCAGTACAGGAGGAGTGGGTGCCATGGGCATCTGAGTCACCTACTTGCATAATTTCAGTATCTTCTTGGACCCAATGGCCTCTCCAATTCTGCCACTTTATAGTTCTGATATCAGATAACACCAGGTCTGATAGGCAGGTCAGATCTTATGTTCCTCACTATTCCAAGAGCAGGCATTTAGTCACTACTACGACCTAGTAACAAGCTAGAGACTATTCCCTGAAATACTTACCTACTGCAGAGGGTACAGCGTGCTCCAAAATCTTTAGGATTTTCCATCAAGGCTTGTTGGAGGATTCACCTGCAGATATTTTAAATATTATGGCAGGTACTGGGTCATAAAGCCAGAGCTGCTTGAACTGCAGCCTGGATGAGATGCAGACTTTCTCTTACTCTGGGCCCTACTCAAAACTGGCAGCTTTATAATTTACTCAGTTTAGGGGTAACTGGGAAACTCAGTTGATTAAGAATCTGACTCTTGATTTTAGCTCAGGTCCTTATCTCAGTGGGTTCATGAGCTTGAGCCCTACATCAGGCTCTGCGCTAACAGTGTGGAACCCGCTTGGGTTTCTCTCTCTCTCTGCCTCTCTCTGTCTCTCAAAATAAATAAATTAAAAAAATAAAATTTACTCAGTTTAGTAGATTATTGTTTTAATAGCCCCCAATTAATGACCTGCATATATCCATATACTTGGACTTGTAGCTTTGTGGTCTCTTCCTACTCTGACTCTGGCTTGGCCATAAGATTTGTCTTGGTCAATAGGATAAAAGGTAACTTGACTCAAGAAGAGGCTGGAAAAGGTCCTCCTGTGTTTTTGTTTCCTCCCATGGGTCCTCAGGTAGGCTGCTAGGCTGCCGGAAGATTGAGACCATGTGGAAGAGGGCTGAGTTTTCCCAGCTGAGACCATCCCAGCTTCCAGGTGGCTGATAAATAATAAATGAGTTTATTTTTATCCATTAAATTGGGGGTGGTTTGTTTTGCAGCATTATTGAGGCTGTAGATAGCTGATGCTCTTGGTAAGCGGACAGGAACAACACACTCAAATGTGACCCTTACACACATTGCCTCTGAAAATGAAAGAGGCTACCAAATACTGCCTTGTTCGCAATGCTATGGGAGTCATGGTGCAGTGACTTATCTTTCACTTTGGAGGAGCTCTCCCTACCTGACCTCAGAAACTGGACTCCTGAAAGCTTTTCTGAAAAATCCTCCAAACTGTCAACCTTGTCAGCCGGCCCCGCCACACAAACCTGGCTTCTGTCTTCCTCCACCTCCCAAGTTTCATGAGAGAACCTCTCATTGCCAGAATCTAAATCAAATATAAAACCTTAGCTGCAAAGGAGTCTTACAAATATAATATTTAGCTTTCCAGAGCCTGCCATCTGAGGCAGGATATAGAATCGAAAGGGCTGTAAGTAGATATTGAGTGCCAGTTAAAATATTTAGTACATTCATAACCTGCATCTTGAGAAAACACTGCTTACTGAATCGACTTTTGCAGCCCTAGCACTCACTTTTCTTTTTGTATGTCTCCTTCTGCAGCCAAACAGGACAGCCGGGAATCTATGACCAAGTCGCTTTCTGTACTCAACATACTGAGCTGTTTCCTCTTTGCAACCCTGTCAGTTGAGATCCTGTCCATCTGTCATTGCTGTCTCAAACACCATTTCCTCTAGTTAGTCTTTCTGCAGACCTCCAAAAAGAGATCCCTCCTCCTTCCTTTAAGATTCCTTCACCAGGGGCTCCTGGGTGGCCCAGTTGGTTGAGCATCTGACCCGTGATTTCTGCTCAGGTAATGATTTCATAGTTCGTGAGCTGAGCCCTGAGTTGGGCTCTGTGCTGGCCATGCGGAGCCTACCTGGGATTTGCTCGCTCTTTCTTTCTCTCTCTCTCCCTCTCTCAAAATAAATAAACTGAAAAAAAATTTCCTTCATGTTTGGTACTCTCACTTAACCTGGCATTACTGTATAATGTGTACAGCTTTAATCACCTTCTGCAGTCACAAAGACCACAAGAATAGGGATCATTTCTTAATCACCTTTATAACCCATGGGATACTACTAAAGTATTTTGGACAATGTGTCTTCTCAATAAATATTTGTTGATACAAACGGAAATACATCTACACTCTGGTAGATATTATGTGAAATATTGAAATGAATATGGATGGTATCCTTCGAGGACAGACTGCTGAAATTGGACAATATTTTAGCCCTGTACCTTTCAAGAGGACAAGATTTATATTTTAAATGGGGCTACAATTAGTAGGTTAGTTTCTATCACAATCTGCTGGAGTGAGATTCAATGCAAGAAGTGTGGGGAGAAGGAAGGGAATTTATTCTGTTAGAGCTTATTTTAAATGAATAAGGTTTTGTTTTAGGAAATACTTGAACCATAATAAAGAGTTAATAAAATAGTCACAAATTTGCTTTACTTCCTGGTCAATCCTAGCTTAATCACCATGAAAAATAAGGTTTTTTGACTATACTAGTTGTGATAAGATGTATTTATTCTGTCTTCTCTGCAGTTTATAAATATGTACAATTTCCTGGTGCATGTGATTATCAAGTTCTATGACAAGTAATTGGTTATATTCCTTTCTAGCTCCCTTTTCTCCTTCTGATGGAATAGAGTCCTGATTGATTTTGACTCCAGATGGACCATCTTTAATTGAGTTAGCAGTTGAGTTGACAGTCACAGAGGTTTTCCTCTGCCATGTTCTATTAATAGGGGAGAATGGGTAAAGAAGAAATCTCTTATGCCATATTCTATTCGGCTGCTGGTTGTACTTTGGGAAATAGAGAAAGCCAAGGAGGAAAGGGAGAGGTGCGGTCTGTGGTGACTTTGAACCCACCGGACTGTGGGTATATAAATTTCTCCCCTCTATGCCGAGTGAGACTGATGATTTGCAGGCTCTCAGAAGATGATCTTCCTTATATGAAAACATGGATGTCAAATGTTGTATTCAGACATGAGCAATGACTGCCCTCTGTTGTTCCCAAATTAGGAAAATAGAGACTCCAAAAGCTGGGTGCCAGTGGAAAAGTCAACAAATATAGCTGTCACTGAGGAAAGCAGTTCAGTGAGATTTTGTTTTACCCTTTGCCAACCTCAACTCACCAATGTGCAGGCTACATATGTTTAGAATTAGCAAGTAAGGTTTTATCCTTCATTTTCCCATTTCCCATCCCCCACTCTTGAGGTTCCTTGCCCAAAATGGAACTAAGCTCCCAGACTCCTTGGAGGTCGCCCATCTCTCAATACAGGTGCAGTAGAAACCTGTTTACTGAGCTCTCATTAGGTCTGGAGCTGTTTTACGTTCATAACTCTCAGGAGGGCTAATGAGCTTTTAAGGAACACTTGTAGCAACTCCAGATTCTACACAGCAACCTGATTTTTCAGAGAATGTTTTCAAGAGTACCTTGTAGGGGGGCAAATTCCTTGCCCAGATAAATGGAATTGTGAATATGAGAGAAGTTAATCCAACATCCACATTCACTTCCTTTTTTTTTTTTAACTGATATGCCCAAGCTCTAATGCCTTCATTTCCCCTTCATTTGCAACAGCAAAGCCTCCTTGACCAGAAAAATAAATGTGCAGTTGGCAAGAGCTGAATAGAGAGGCCTGCTTAAATGATTTTTAATTTATGTTAAAATGCTAAGAGCAGTTTTCCAGGTCCCTGTTGAATACCTCACAAAATTAAGTTTTTTGAAGCCTACCTTTAAAGAAAGAACTAGAAGATTTAAAAACATTCCTTTTAATTTTAGCTGCCCCGACTATATCTTTTATTCTTGCCCTACTGGGATCCAGCAGCTAGTTAGGAGTTTATACTTAGTTGGTCTTAGAGCTCTGGTCTGGAAGTCAAAGATCTGTCTTCCATTCTCGACTCCAAAACAAAAAGTGGTGTTAGCATGAACTTATCAAACTCTGCTTATCTTCTTGTAAAAATGAACAGTGACTTAATGTAAAGAATTGTAACCATGTCGAGTGCCTAGGTGATTAAGCATCTGACTTCAGCTCAGGTCATGATCTCATGGCTCTTGTGAGTTTGTGTCCCATGTCAGGCTCTGTGCGGACAGCTCAGAGTCTGGAGGCTGCTCCGGATTCTGTGTCTTCCTTTCTCTCTGTCCCTGTCCCGCTGATGCTCTGTCTCTTTCTTTCTCTCAAAAATAAATAAACATTAAAAAATTATTTAAAAAAAGAATCACAACCATGCCTTTAGAAAATACTTAGCATTTCTTGGTGTTTTTACATTTGCAAATGTATTATCTCTTTTGATTGGTGTCTTCCTGGAACAAAACCACAGAATAATTGAGTATCTAAAATGTGAGGTCTTGGGGCTCAGTTGGCTAAGCGTCCAACTTTGGTTCAGGTTATGATTTCGCAGTTCATGAGTTCAAGCCCGGCGTCAGGCTCTGGGCTGACAGCTTGGAGCCTGGAGCCTGCTTTGGAATCTGTGTCTCTCTCTCCTCTGCCCCTCCCTTGTTTGTGCTCTGCCCCTCTCTCAAAAATAAAGAAAAATATCGAAAAAATTTTAAACAAATAATAAATTGTGAACTGTTGGTTGTTATGGCCTACATTTTACACCCGGCTGATTTTCTCTGCCACTCAACATGCATCTAAGTTAAAATTGTAACGATATGTCTTCAACAAAGATGCAGTCACATAGATACACACCAGGAGATAAATGTTTAAGAAATAAGAATTATATTAAATGTTGAAACTAGGTAAACAAAATGTTCAATTTTAAAGAAAATTTATAGATGCGCTCTCCAAATAAAAAGAAACACCTTTTAAAATGATCTTCACAATGATACCACATCATTACTTAGGATAATAGTCATTTGTTATTCTTCACTGAGGTAGTAAATCATCCATGATTTTTTTTAGTTTTTTTAATTCATATTTTAATTTTTTAATTTAGGTTTTTGCCTATCACTGTGCTAAGTTCCATAGGAGATATTAAGGACATACAAGGTCTTGTCCTCATGGAATTTATAGTTTAGTTTAGGCTACAAGATTAATGTGTGTGTGGGTATAACACAAATGATCAGTGTTAAATGAGGCATGCTAATTCTTTTATTTTTTTAAATTTTTTTTAATGTTTTATTTATTTCTAGGAGAGAGAGAGACAGCGCGAGCAGGGGAGGGTCAGAGAGAGAGGGAGACACAGAATCTGAAGCAGGCTCCAGGCTCTGAGCTGGCAGTCAGCAGAGAGCCCGACACGGGGCTCGAACCCATGAACTGTGAGATCACGACCTAAGCGAAAGTCGGACGCTCAACCGACTAAGCCACCCAGGCGCCCCTGAGGCATGCTAATTCTAAATGCAAGCTGCGTGGAGAAGAAAGGCAACACATGAATGTAAATGATCATGGACATTTAAGACTTTGGCTGCGTAATAGAGGAGAGAAGGCATTTTCAGACGTGAAAACAGATGAAAGACACAAGGGAGCTCTATAGCTTGATATTCAACTCTCCAGTAGTTATGGCCACCTAGATGGCCCAGATCTAAAAACCAAACCCAACTGAACTTACCATGTTCTCTCTGAAATGCTCCCTTCTTTTGTGTTCCAGAATTCAGCAGATGACATGGTATCCACCCAATTTCTTAGATTAGAAAACTGGAAGTCATCCTAAATTCTCCCCTCTCCCTTCCCTCCTACATCAATGCTATCAATGTCTTTCTGTTCTGGGCCTGCCTTTCCAGAATTCCCAGGATGCTCATTGCCACAGAACTGAGATCAGTTTAATATTGTTACTGACTCTGCTCCTGTCTCCTTGCAATCTTCTCTTCCATTAGCTCCTTTTGAGAGGTTTATCCTTTTATTTCTCATCTTGGCCTAATGTTTTCAAATCAGTGAATTGATTTAGATTGACTATCCAACTCTAATTACACACTTCCCTGAGTTAAAGCTTCTTTTTTAATTTTTTTAAAAATGTTTTTTTATTTTTGAGAGAGAAAGGTCACCAATGGGAGAAGGGCAGAAAGAGAGAGGCAGACACAGAATCGGAAGGAGGCTCCAGGCTCTGAGCCATCAGCACAGAACCTGACGCAAGGCTCGAACCCACAAGCTTAGGTGAGATGATGACCTAGGTCAAAGTCAGAGGCTTAACTGACTGAGCCACCCAGGCGCCCCCTTGAGTTAAAGCTTCTGATTTAGTTTCCTAGTATCCTGACAAGGCAGTCCCTCCCTGCCCATCCCAACTAGCTGGGACCCCAGACTCTGGTTATAATCTCCACTTTCCCGATCCCCTCTTGTCTATTTCTACTCCGTCTACCTTAGTTTAGGTGTTCATCATCTGTTGCCTGAGGTGGTGGATTGAGTTAAAATGTTCAGCAAATATCTACTGCCTCCTTCCTTATCCTATGGGTAGAGATTGAGCATCCTGTAGACATTGAACTCAGCCATGTAACTTTGATCAGTGTGGTGTGGCAGCAGGGATGGTGTGCTAGTTCTGAGCAGGGGCTTTAGGAGACATTGAATATTCCTGCCCACCTCCCCTGCACTCCTGTCCTCCATCAGTCAAAGAGCATGACCCAGAGGAGCCATTGCTCCTTCATCCTGTGTCCCAAGATGGGACATGAATGATCTGCCATGTCTTGGAGCCAACCCAAGCCACATTCAGCCCTGCACAGCCCAGCTGAATTAAAACCAACCCACAGCTGACCAGAAGACCCATGAGTAAGAAGTAAATGTTTGATTTGTAGCAACATGGAAGGAACTAGAGGGTGTTATGCTGAGCGAAATAAGTCAGGCAGAGAAGGACAGATACCATATGTTTGCACATATAGGTGGATTAAGAGGAAGTTAACGGAGGACGATGCAGGAGAAGAAAGAGGGGTAATAGTTGGGGAGAAGGAGGGAGGCAAACCATGAGAGACTCTTGAATGCTGAGAACAAACTGAGGGCTGATGGGGGTGGGAGAGAGGGGAAGGGGATGATGGGCATGGAGGAGGGCACTTGTGGGGATGAGCACTGGGTGTTATATGGAAACCAACTTGACAATAAACTATTTAAGAAAAAAAAAGAAGTAAATGTTTGAGGGGCTCCTGGGTGGCTCAGTTGGTTAAGTGTCCGACTTCGGCTCAGGTCATGATCTCACGGTTTGTGGGTTTGAGCCCCGTGTCGGGCTCTGTGCTGACAGCTAGCTCAGAGCCTGGAGCCTATTTCAGATTCTGTGTCTCCCTCTTTCTATGATCCTCCCCTGTTCACGCTGCCTCTCTGTCTCAGAAATAAATAAAACATTAAAAAAAAAGAAGTAAATGTTTGATGTTGTATGATACAAAGGTTTTGGAGGAAATGAGTATTTGTTGTTGTAAGCCACGAAGATTCTGGATTGTGTATTGCTGTGGTAAAACCTGACCGATATATCTGAATTTCTGCAAAAACCTCCTACCAGTCTCCAATCTTACCTTCCTTCCATCTATCCTTCACAGTGGATTAAATAAAAATTTTTCAGTAGCTCCCATGTGCCATAGGATAAAAATCCAAGATGAAATAAAGATTTACCTGCCCATCCTCACCTCTCACTATTCTTTTTTTGTTTGTTTATTTCTTTTGAGAGAGTGTGCACAAGCAGAAGGGAGGGGCAGGGAGAGAGGAGAGAGAATCCCAAGCAGTTTCCATGCTGTCAGTGCGAAGCCAGACTGGTGGGGAGGGCTTCATCTTTCAAACAGTGAGATCATGAACTGAACTGAAATCAGGAGTCAATCAAGAGTGTGATGCTTAACTGACTGAGCCATCCAGGTGCTCCTATTCACCCGCTGCTATTCTGGATGTTGCGTTTTAAGCTCTTAACCATTCCTAAATACCCAACATTCCTGGAGTACACAGTACTATCCCTCTGCGTTCTCTTTTGCAAGTGTTGTCAATTCTGAGCCAAATACTTCCCCCAGACCCTGCCCTCTGCCATCCTCCATCAGGCTCTTTCACCTGCAAAACTCTTGTGAGGTTGAAGTGCTGTCACGTCTGGAAAACCTTTCCTGGCTTCCCTAAACCCTCAAAATAATTTGCACGGTTCCACAATTTTACACTATGGTTTGAAATCGATTGTTTTAATACATCTCTTCCAGTTAGGTTGTGAACAGTCTGCTGATAGGACGTTTGTCTTTTTGTGTTTTTACCCTCAAAACTTAGCATTGTCCCAGGCATATTTTAGATACTAAATGAAGCAATGAATGTTTAGGTGATTTGAAGTCAATTCTGCTTAATGTCTTTCTCATCTGGTTGAACCATGTTCACTTAATGTATACCATGAATTTCGATTAGCCTATGTCTCTCACAGAGGTGCTACTTCTCATACTAGACCTGGAACATCAAGTGAACACTCTCATGTAACCAATGACCAGGTCAAGAAATGAAGCATTGCTGCCACCTTCCTTTTTCTTTTACCAGTCACGACAGCCTCCTCCCAGACATAAGCACTGTTCTGACTTCTATCACCATAGATTTATTTTGTCTATTTTAAAACAATATATAAATGGAATCATAATGTATGTGCACTTTGTGTCTGGCTTCTTGTCCTCAACATTATAATTTGTGAGATTCATTTTAGTTCTTTATGAACAGCAATATTTCATTTTCACTGCTGTATAGCACCTCATGATATAAATATAACACAATTTATTTATCCATTCCACTGATAATGGCTATTTAGGTTATTTCTTAAATGAATAAAGATGCTATGAACATTTTTGTTTGTGTCTTTTGGTGGGCACATATGAATTTCTGTTGAGTATAAACATAGGAGTGGAATTTCTGGGCCACAGAGCATGTACGTGTGTGTTCACTTTTGGCAGATGCTTCTACACACTTCTTAAAAGTGTGCTAATTTATGCTGTCATCAATGGTGTGTGAGAATTCCTCTTATTTTACATCCTCATCAACTCCTGATATTATCAGTCTTTTTCATTTTAGTATTTCTGGTGGACATTCTGTGACTTTAATTTGCTTTTCCCCGATGACTAATGATGCTGAGTACTTAAAAAAATATGCTTACCTACCATTTGGCTATCTTCTGTGAAATCTCATTTTTCCATCAGTTTGTCTTTTTCTTATTTATTTATAAGAATTCTCTGAAATCAATCACTAACATTTTGTATAGTATGTTTTTGCTTCTATCTTCACAACGCAGATTGACTTGTAATTTTCCTTTTTTGTTATATTCTTGTCAATTCTGAGTGAAGGTTATTTTGGTTCTATAAAATAAGTTGGAAAATGTTCTTTTTCTATAATCTGGAAAAGTTTAATGNAGTTCCATAGGAGATATTAAGGACATACAAGGTCTTGTCCTCATGGAATTTATAGTTTAGTTTAGGCTACAAGATTAATGTGTGTGTGGGTATAACACAAATGATCAGTGTTAAATGAGGCATGCTAATTCTTTTATTTTTTTAAATTTTTTTTAATGTTTTATTTATTTCTAGGAGAGAGAGAGACAGCGCGAGCAGGGGAGGGTCAGAGAGAGAGGGAGACACAGAATCTGAAGCAGGCTCCAGGCTCTGAGCTGGCAGTCAGCAGAGAGCCCGACACGGGGCTCGAACCCATGAACTGTGAGATCACGACCTAAGCGAAAGTCGGACGCTCAACCGACTAAGCCACCCAGGCGCCCCTGAGGCATGCTAATTCTAAATGCAAGCTGCGTGGAGAAGAAAGGCAACACATGAATGTAAATGATCATGGACATTTAAGACTTTGGCTGCGTAATAGAGGAGAGAAGGCATTTTCAGACGTGAAAACAGATGAAAGACACAAGGGAGCTCTATAGCTTGATATTCAACTCTCCAGTAGTTATGGCCACCTAGATGGCCCAGATCTAAAAACCAAACCCAACTGAACTTACCATGTTCTCTCTGAAATGCTCCCTTCTTTTGTGTTCCAGAATTCAGCAGATGACATGGTATCCACCCAATTTCTTAGATTAGAAAACTGGAAGTCATCCTAAATTCTCCCCTCTCCCTTCCCTCCTACATCAATGCTATCAATGTCTTTCTGTTCTGGGCCTGCCTTTCCAGAATTCCCAGGATGCTCATTGCCACAGAACTGAGATCAGTTTAATATTGTTACTGACTCTGCTCCTGTCTCCTTGCAATCTTCTCTTCCATTAGCTCCTTTTGAGAGGTTTATCCTTTTATTTCTCATCTTGGCCTAATGTTTTCAAATCAGTGAATTGATTTAGATTGACTATCCAACTCTAATTACACACTTCCCTGAGTTAAAGCTTCTTTTTTAATTTTTTTAAAAATGTTTTTTTATTTTTGAGAGAGAAAGGTCACCAATGGGAGAAGGGCAGAAAGAGAGAGGCAGACACAGAATCGGAAGGAGGCTCCAGGCTCTGAGCCATCAGCACAGAACCTGACGCAAGGCTCGAACCCACAAGCTTAGGTGAGATGATGACCTAGGTCAAAGTCAGAGGCTTAACTGACTGAGCCACCCAGGCGCCCCCTTGAGTTAAAGCTTCTGATTTAGTTTCCTAGTATCCTGACAAGGCAGTCCCTCCCTGCCCATCCCAACTAGCTGGGACCCCAGACTCTGGTTATAATCTCCACTTTCCCGATCCCCTCTTGTCTATTTCTACTCCGTCTACCTTAGTTTAGGTGTTCATCATCTGTTGCCTGAGGTGGTGGATTGAGTTAAAATGTTCAGCAAATATCTACTGCCTCCTTCCTTATCCTATGGGTAGAGATTGAGCATCCTGTAGACATTGAACTCAGCCATGTAACTTTGATCAGTGTGGTGTGGCAGCAGGGATGGTGTGCTAGTTCTGAGCAGGGGCTTTAGGAGACATTGAATATTCCTGCCCACCTCCCCTGCACTCCTGTCCTCCATCAGTCAAAGAGCATGACCCAGAGGAGCCATTGCTCCTTCATCCTGTGTCCCAAGATGGGACATGAATGATCTGCCATGTCTTGGAGCCAACCCAAGCCACATTCAGCCCTGCACAGCCCAGCTGAATTAAAACCAACCCACAGCTGACCAGAAGACCCATGAGTAAGAAGTAAATGTTTGATTTGTAGCAACATGGAAGGAACTAGAGGGTGTTATGCTGAGCGAAATAAGTCAGGCAGAGAAGGACAGATACCATATGTTTGCACATATAGGTGGATTAAGAGGAAGTTAACGGAGGACGATGCAGGAGAAGAAAGAGGGGTAATAGTTGGGGAGAAGGAGGGAGGCATACCATGAGAGACTCTTGAATGCTGAGAACAAACTGAGGGCTGATGGGGGTGGGAGAGAGGGGAAGGGGATGATGGGCATGGAGGAGGGCACTTGTGGGGATGAGCACTGGGTGTTATATGGAAACCAACTTGACAATAAACTATTTAAGAAAAAAAAAGAAGTAAATGTTTGAGGGGCTCCTGGGTGGCTCAGTTGGTTAAGTGTCCGACTTCGGCTCAGGTCATGATCTCACGGTTTGTGGGTTTGAGCCCCGTGTCGGGCTCTGTGCTGACAGCTAGCTCAGAGCCTGGAGCCTATTTCAGATTCTGTGTCTCCCTCTTTCTATGATCCTCCCCTGTTCACGCTGCCTCTCTGTCTCAGAAATAAATAAAACATTAAAAAAAAAGAAGTAAATGTTTGATGTTGTATGATACAAAGGTTTTGGAGGAAATGAGTATTTGTTGTTGTAAGCCACGAAGATTCTGGATTGTGTATTGCTGTGGTAAAACCTGACCGATATATCTGAATTTCTGCAAAAACCTCCTACCAGTCTCCAATCTTACCTTCCTTCCATCTATCCTTCACAGTGGATTAAATAAAAATTTTTCAGTAGCTCCCATGTGCCATAGGATAAAAATCCAAGATGAAATAAAGATTTACCTGCCCATCCTCACCTCTCACTATTCTTTTTTTGTTTGTTTATTTCTTTTGAGAGAGTGTGCACAAGCAGAAGGGAGGGGCAGGGAGAGAGGAGAGAGAATCCCAAGCAGTTTCCATGCTGTCAGTGCGAAGCCAGACTGGTGGGGAGGGCTTCATCTTTCAAACAGTGAGATCATGAACTGAACTGAAATCAGGAGTCAATCAAGAGTGTGATGCTTAACTGACTGAGCCATCCAGGTGCTCCTATTCACCCGCTGCTATTCTGGATGTTGCGTTTTAAGCTCTTAACCATTCCTAAATACCCAACATTCCTGGAGTACACAGTACTATCCCTCTGCGTTCTCTTTTGCAAGTGTTGTCAATTCTGAGCCAAATACTTCCCCCAGACCCTGCCCTCTGCCATCCTCCATCAGGCTCTTTCACCTGCAAAACTCTTGTGAGGTTGAAGTGCTGTCACGTCTGGAAAACCTTTCCTGGCTTCCCTAAACCCTCAAAATAATTTGCACGGTTCCACAATTTTACACTATGGTTTGAAATCGATTGTTTTAATACATCTCTTCCAGTTAGGTTGTGAACAGTCTGCTGATAGGACGTTTGTCTTTTTGTGTTTTTACCCTCAAAACTTAGCATTGTCCCAGGCATATTTTAGATACTAAATGAAGCAATGAATGTTTAGGTGATTTGAAGTCAATTCTGCTTAATGTCTTTCTCATCTGGTTGAACCATGTTCACTTAATGTATACCATGAATTTCGATTAGCCTATGTCTCTCACAGAGGTGCTACTTCTCATACTAGACCTGGAACATCAAGTGAACACTCTCATGTAACCAATGACCAGGTCAAGAAATGAAGCATTGCTGCCACCTTCCTTTTTCTTTTACCAGTCACGACAGCCTCCTCCCAGACATAAGCACTGTTCTGACTTCTATCACCATAGATTTATTTTGTCTATTTTAAAACAATATATAAATGGAATCATAATGTATGTGCACTTTGTGTCTGGCTTCTTGTCCTCAACATTATAATTTGTGAGATTCATTTTAGTTCTTTATGAACAGCAATATTTCATTTTCACTGCTGTATAGCACCTCATGATATAAATATAACACAATTTATTTATCCATTCCACTGATAATGGCTATTTAGGTTATTTCTTAAATGAATAAAGATGCTATGAACATTTTTGTTTGTGTCTTTTGGTGGGCACATATGAATTTCTGTTGAGTATAAACATAGGAGTGGAATTTCTGGGCCACAGAGCATGTACGTGTGTGTTCACTTTTGGCAGATGCTTCTACACACTTCTTAAAAGTGTGCTAATTTATGCTGTCATCAATGATGTGTGAGAATTCCTCTTATTTTACATCCTCATCAACTCCTGATATTATCAGTCTTTTTCATTTTAGTATTTCTGGTGGACATTCTGTGACTTTAATTTGCTTTTCCCCGATGACTAATGATGCTGAGTACTTAAAAAAATATGCTTACCTACCATTTGGCTATCTTCTGTGAAATCTCATTTTTCCATCAGTTTGTCTTTTTCTTATTTATTTATAAGAATTCTCTGAAATCAATCACTAACATTTTGTATAGTATGTTTTTGCTTCTATCTTCACAACGCAGATTGACTTGTAATTTTCCTTTTTTGTTATATTCTTGTCAATTCTGAGTGAAGGTTATTTTGGTTCTATAAAATAAGTTGGAAAATGTTCTTTTTCTATAATCTGGAAAAGTTTAATGTAAGAGTGGTGTTATTTCTAATTTTTTCTTTAAAAGTCCATATACATAGTGCCTCAGCATATGAGCCGTGGAATCAGATTTCTGGGGGTGAATCTTGGCTTTGCCACTTTCTTATTGTGTTGACCTTGGGAAAGTTACATAACCTCTTCGTGACTCAGCTTTCCCATCTATCAAATGGGGGTGATAAAAGTACCAACTTCCTAAATTCATTGTCAAGATCTTATGCGTTTTGTATGTAAAATTCCTAGGACCAAGTCTGGCACATAGTAGGAACTTACTAATTATTAGCTATCATTACTATGTATCCATCTAATTAGTGCTTTTGTTCATGGTGTAGTGTTTTGTAGAACCAGATGCTGTATTCTCTTAATGGTAGTGGCTCGGCAATGAGCCGTACATAGGTTGGGAAAGGAAGTAGAAACTTTTAAATGGGATGCCAAAATCAAATTCTTCTTCACACTTGGCCTTTTCTCAGGCATATTTTTTCCTCTCCTTTTTCTTTATTTTGTGAAATGTCAGGGAAGAGACATAAGAAGCTTTCTGTGGAAATAGTACCCAGAAAAAGACACGGATCTTAGTCATGGTACTTTCTTGGGGTTTTGGCAATGTCCTAGGTGGGTGTAGTTACACATGGCAAATATTCCAGTGGTTAGAGGGGAGTTGGGACTTTTGATTTGCACTGCCTGGGTAACTGACCTCAGAGATCCTTCGTTTTTCTTCTTAACAAAAGGAAGTCCAGCCTACCAGGGTGTGGTTTGAATTCCAGATTTGGTCGTTGTTAGGGGCTCTGAAAATACTGCACAGCTTTAAAGCAATGATAGAGTCATTAGTATGCAAATCTTTTTTTTCTCTCTCAGCCTTTGTGTCACTAAAATACCACTAAGTGGGATGTCTGTTTTCATCTGGTTTATATCTAAGATTGAAGACACATGGCTCTGCGATTAACTCCGAAACCATTAACACCACATCTTCATCAGAAAAACCACAGAAATTAGGGTTAAATGGGTCCTCCTATGATTTTTCTCTAATCCTTTTCCGGCTTTATTGGCCTCTCTTTCTGCTTCCCCTACGTCTTCTCTCCGTCTGCTTTCTACTCTGGACTGAACTGTCCATCCCAGACCTTCCATACAGACCCCCATCTCGACACATATTCTTCCTCTTGCCCAGTTCCTGGCTGCAACTTGCAGCCCATGCCCCTCTCATCCTTCTTTCTGAGCAACGAGAAAATAGAAAGATAACAACTGCCGTGGATTCCTCTTGTTGGTAGGTGTCTGGTCTGAAGAGAATCGTTCCACTCTGTGCAGCCACAAAAATATTTGCCGCTGCAAAAAGTAATTTCCATAATTCTGTGCTTCTGTTTAATCTCAGTTGTTTGAAATCCTACTCATTTTCTGTAACATAGATCAAATAGGGTCTTATTTAGTGACATTACTCTGATGTCAGAATGAGATGAATGACTTCCTTTGCATTTTGTTCGTACTCATCTTTTAATATTCCTGTCACAGATAGGAATCTCAATTCAAAATTCTAGAAGTGATGGGGCACCTGTGAGGCTCAGTTGGTTAAGCATCTGACTTCAGCTCAGGTCATGATCTCACGGTCCGTGAGTTTGAGACCCACATCAGGCTCTGTGCTGACAACTTCAGATTCTGTGTCTCCCTCTCTCTCTGTCTCTCCCCCACTCATGCTCTCTTTCCATCTCTCAAAAAGAATAAACATTAAAAAAATAAAAATCCTAGATGCGCAAGCAATGTGCAAGCAATATGATTTTATTTTTATCCCAGGTTTTTATCTTTTTACAGTCCCATCATTGTTTTTCTTCCCCCTTTTCCAGGGACTTCATCTAAGTTTGGATGTGGCAGAAACAGAATTAATGGCCCTAATTCCTTACCATTTCCTTATCATGTAGCTGTGTATTGCCCTCCAACTGTAGACAACATTATCTGCAGCCCTTGACTCTGGGACCTGCTTTAGTCAGTGGAATATTGGCAAGCATGATGTGATCAGTCTTGAAACACATATATAGAGTTGGGTTTGCCCTCTCCCTCGGGCCTTCACTGCCAGCATTGGGGAAAAAAAAAAAAAGACAGCCTGGCCTTGCCTACTAATTCCAGGAAAAGGGTGAGAGACATGTATAGCAGAACTTATCCCCAGTTACAGGAGCCTAGGTCGGTGAACTCCCAGCTGACCTGCAACCATATAAACTAAATAAATGACTATTATTTTAAACCACTGGGTTTTGGGATAGTTTGTTATGCAGCATTTTTCTAACAAGAGGTAACTGATACATTAAGTAAATTAGGGTCTTAAACTAGGCATCTTAGTAAAATTTTTTGGTATACCTTTGTCCCCATCTATTGTTTGATCATAAATCCATTGAAATCATTGTCATGTTTTTCTCATGTTGACCAAAAGGTTCCTAGAATTCAGATCTTCTCTCTCTCAGCTGCTTCTATGATTTCCCATGGGGCAAGGTAAACTCAGGCTATTGAGGCAGGTTTGCTTAGTTACTCTGGGCCACATTGAGACAACTCTAAAGGACATGTTTCTTCTCTGGGCTCCACATGAGATCTAAGGTATAGTTTCCTCTGGTATTTAACCCCTTAATACATCCATCTGGGATTTCTGTTATTTTTTCTTCCCCACGTAAGACTCAGTAGGTAGAAGTAGAATATGAAGGATAGGATTCCTTATCAGAGAAATAACCTAAGTTCAAGGTCTGTTATTTCTCTAAATTTTTCCATCCCATCCCTCAAACATTTTATCTTTCCTGGGGCAGAAAAACTAATTGATTGTGTATTCTTCCAAATCTATTGTTTATTATGCAAAATTTGGACCTTGGAATGTTCAAAGCCTTAACAGGGAAGTCTAGAATTTGACTCTTTTGTTCCCTTCATACAATTAATGTCTTATGGTAAAGTTTTGTTGCTTTAATGCAGGAGGGTTATGGGGTAAAGTTCTAAGGGGAAAATAAATATAGGTTAATGTAGCACAAGATTACCCTGCTGTACATTCTGTTATCAATAAAAACTGGAATTGCTAACAACCTATTCAGGCCTCTCTCCTGAATTTCATATCTATATACACAGCTGCCTATTTGAGACCTAATTTTAGATGTCCTGTAGAGATCTCAAGCTCAACATGTCCAAAGTAAATACATCTTCTTGCCTTGATACAATCACTCTCCCAGGTTTTCTTATTTCAATAACTTAGCATAATTATCCACCCAATTGTTTGTGAAGAAACCTCTCTGACTTGGGGCTTTTTGTCACATGTTATATCCAATCATCAATGTACATCCTGTCCAGACAGATGTCATTTTATTCCTTCTGTCCAGACAAATGTCACTGTCATTTCTCACCTGGACTACCACCTCCCTTTTTCCTAGTCAATTCTCTACACGGTAGCCATCTTCTCATAATATAAACCAGGTTATGTCAGTCTAAAAGACCTTTTTCCATTTCTGTTGCTCATGAGATAGAATTCAAAACACTTACTGTGGCCTTTAAGGCCCTGCTTTGTCTGTGTCTCCAGGCTCACTTCTTGTCACTTCTCCCCAGCTCTCTTGCTCTTGTCAGTCTGTCAGTCTTCTGTCAGTATCTTGAATGATTTATGCTTTTTTATGCTTCCAGGCTTTTGCTCAAATTCTACCTTCTCTGGAGGAGTCTCCCCATTTCCACCTCCCACATATCACACACTTTTCCCTGACTATTCCTGTAGTTCAATTCAAATATTATGTCCTTGAAGACACCAGCCCTGACTTCTCTGCACTCCATGATTTACTTGTATACCATCCTGCTATTTTCTAAAACCCTGTTATAATTACTGATTTTTCTTTTTATTTAAGTAATTTTTATTGATGTATACATCATACAAAAATGTGTACTGATCATGGGTGTATATCTTGATGGATTTTTACAAAATGAACACACCCACGTTATTACCCATCCACACCAAGAAATAGGACATCAGCAGCACACCAGAAATCCACCTGTGCCTTCTTCCAATAACAACTGCCTTCAAGGTAACCGCTATCTTGACTTCTGCCATCATAGATCAGTTTTGTAATTTCTTTAGTTTCACATACATAGAATACATAAATCTAGTACATGTTTTTTGAGGTCTTTTGCTCAATATTATGATTGTGAAATTTATGGTATGACAGTAATCTTCCTTTGCCATTCTTTTGAATGAATGTACCACAATTTATTCTCTGGTTTATTGACATTGGGTATTTCCAATTTTCAGCTTATATGAATGCTATTGCTTTGATCAATATTCTTATATCTGTATATCCATTTTTGTTTTTGTCTTTTGCTTTTAAAGATCTATACATACATAGGAATGGATTGCGGGGGTCATAGGGCAAACACATGTTTAGCTTTAGTAGATATTGTCAAACAATTTTCCAATGACATTGCACTTATTTAAACTCCACCAGAAATGTAGGAAAATTTGGGTGCCTGGGTGGCTCGGTTGGGTGTCCTAACTGTTAGTTTTGGCTTGGGTCATGGTTTAATGGTTAATGGGATTAAGCCCCTTCTCAGAACCTGCTTGGGATTCTCTCTCCTTCTCTCTGCCCCTCCCTGGCTTCTGCATGCATGTGTGCTCCTTCTCTCTTTCTCAAAATAAAGGAACATTAAAAAAAAGAGAAATGTATGAAAATTTTAGTGGCTTTACATTCTTGCTAACATTTGGTACTGTCAGTATTTTTTATTCAGTCATTCTTGTGGGTGCATAATGGTATCTTTATTGTGTTTTATAATTTGCATCTAATGACTAATGAAGTTGAATATCCTTTCGTTGGCCATTTGCATATACTGTTTTGTGAAATTCTCATTCAAGTCTTTGGGCTATATTTTTTTTCTTATTGATATGTTAGGAGTTTTGTGTGTGTATATATATATTTTTAATATATCTTGTATGTTATCTCCTAGTCTTTGACGTGTCTTTCAGACTTCTGAGGGTGTCTTCTAAGAACAGACACTCTTGATTTTTAAAAAAATATTTTTTTTAATGTTTATTTATTTTTGAGAGAGAGAGAGGGAAAGAGAGTCAGAATGTGAGTAGGAGAGGGACAGTGAGAGACGGAGACACAGAATCTGAAACAGGCTCCAGGCTCTGAGCCATCAGCACAGAGCCTGATGCGGGGCTCAAACCCATGAACTGCGAGATTGTGACTTGAACCAACTGAGCCACCCAGGTGCCCCCAGATGCTCTTGATTTTAATGAAGTGTAATTTATCAATATTTTTGTTTGTAGATTTTTGTTCTTATTTTAAAAAAGTATTGCCTATCCCAGAATCATGACTATATTCTCCTGTTTTAGTTTTTCTAGAAGCCTATTGTTTTACACTTAGTTCTACTACCCATATAAAAGTGGTTTTTGTGTGTGGTGTGAAATATATAATTATAAAAATAAATAAATAGATAAGTATATTTTTCATACCCAGTTTATTGAAAAGACCTTACTTGTCATGCATTAATTTCATCATAAATCAAGTGTGGGTTTGTTTCTGAACTCTCTCTTCTGTTCCATATGTTTATTCACTCAATGATTAATTTAAAGTCTTTTCTTCTACTTGGACTACAAGTTCCATGAAGGCAGGAGCCATGTGTTTTTCTTATTAAATAGAATATTCCTATTTTTTATAGTATTGCCTCGTACCTTGATTGGTGCTCACTACAGTTTTTCTGAATATTGAATGAGTTGCTATCTCTCATAAACAGTTTAAGTGATAGAATGCACTCACAAATGCATAATCATCTGTGAACTAGTATTTAAATGCTAGCTGCTATTATCTATTCTATGGTTTAAGTTTATTTGTAAGAATGGTGATCTCCTCTAAGATGCTCCTCCTAAGGACACATAGAAAAATATTTTCATTTTTTGCACATGATTATGTGTCCTTAAAATATATTAAATCATCCATTTTGTGGAAAAGCTAAGAATTTGTTATTGATACTAACTACTCTTTTCCTTCTATTGTAATCTGTTCTTTCTACTCATTATTTGTACAAAAACTTTTCTTCCATGTATGTGCTCTACCTACATTTAAAAAATCTTTTGATTACTTAAGTAACACTTGAATATATTCATTTTTATAAAACTTAAGACAGTGTGGAAAACAGTATAGAGGTTCCTCAAAAAGTTAGAACTAGAACTACCCTATGATACAGTAACTGTACTACTGGAGATTTACCCTCAAACTACAAAAACACTAATTCAAAGGGATACATGCACCCCTATGTTTATTGCAGCATTATTTACAATAGCCAAGTTATGGAAGCAGCCCAAGTGTCCATCAATAGATGAATGTATAAAGAAGTTGTGGTATATATACAATGGAATATTATTCAGCCATAAAAAAAGAATGAAATCTTGCCATTTGCAACAATGTGGTTGAAGTTAGAGAGTATAATGCCAAATGAAATAAGTCAGAGAAAGACAAATACCATATGATTTCACTCATATGGAGTTTACAAAACAAAAGAACCGAGCAAAGGAAATTTAGAGAGAGAGAGAAAGAGACAAACCAAGAAATGGACTCTTAACTGTAGAGAACAAATTAATGGTTACCAGAGGGGAGATGGGTGGGGGTGATGGGTGAAATAGGTGATGGAGATTAAGGACTGCACTTGTTGTGATAAGCACCAGGTGTTGTGTGCAAGTGTTGAATCACTGTATTGTACACCTGAAACTAATGTAACACTGTATGTTAACTGTACTGTAATTAAATAAAATTTTAAAAAATTAAGATATTATAGTTAAAATTAAGATCAGCACTTTCAACCTCATGTCCTTTTCCTTCTTATCAGTTATGACCATTGTTGTATTTAACAATGAACTATTGGATAATATATAATATTACTATATTTCCAATAATATATTAGAATGTTTATATATACTTGTATATATTCCAATATACTATATGTAATACATAGCATATATAATAATTATTGTATAATAATTACATATTATATAATATGTTGTATAATATATATTATATTTTACATTGCACATTATACTGTATAGCATAGAGTNTTCAAATGTAAGTTTCTCCACCTTGAGCAAATTACCTAACCACTCTGTTTCAGTTTTCTCATCTAAAAATGGAGATAATAGTCCCTATATCACTGTTCGTATTTTTGCTGTAAGAAGTCAGTGATCTTCGGACCACCTGGGTGGCTCAGTTGGTTAGCCTCTGACTCTTGATTTTGGCTCAGGTCATGATCTTGTGGTCCATGAATTCTAGCCCCATATCAGGCTCTGTGCTGACAGCATGAAGCCTGCTTGGGGTTCTCTCTCTCTCTCTCTCTCTCTCTCTCTCTCTCTCTCTCTGCCCCTCCCCTATGCACTATCTCAAGAATAGATCAATAAAAATTTTTTAAAAAGAGGTCAATTATCCTCAAAGTTTATTTATTTATTTTGAGAAAGCGAGAGCAAGAGGAGCATGAGCAGGGGAGGGGCAGAGAGAGAGAGAGAGAGGGAGAGAGAGAATGAAAGCAGGCTCCACCCTGTCAATGTGAAGGTCAATGCTGGGCTTGATCCCATGAACCCTGAGATCATGACACGAGCTGAAATCAAGTTTGACGCTCAACCGACTAAGCCACCCAGATGTCCCATGAAGTCAATGATCTTCTAAATAAATAAAAAGTCAAAGAAAATGTCTTTCATGTTTATTTACATATTTACCATTTCTGATGCTGATTACTCCTTTGTGCAGTTACACATTTCTATTAGGCATCTCTTTCTATTTGAAGAACATCTTTTCTTCTAGTGTGTGTGTGCTGGTGATGTATTATCTAAGTTATGATTTGTCTGTAAAATCTTTCTTTTACCTTCATTTCTGAAATGTATTTTGGCTGGCTGTAGAAGTCTACATTGATATTTTTGGTTTTTATAGTGCTTTATATATGTCATTTCACTATTTTCTAGTTTTATAGTTTCTGACAAATCTTTTATAATTTTCTTTATAACTCTGTATGTAATATGTCTATTTTTCTGGCTCAACTAAAAAGTTTCTATAACTGTTTTTCAGTAATACTATTATAATGTAGTTGGTGTGGTTTTTTCTATGTTTACTTTATTTGATGTTTGTTCAGTTTCTTGGATTTTATGCTTATAATTTTCATTAAATTTAGAAAATATTCATCCAATAGTTCTTCAGATATTTTCTCTACCTTTCCATGCCCCCATATTTTTTCCTACTGATACTCTGATTATTGGCATATTAGTCTACTTGATACTATCTTACAGGTCACTAGAGCTCTATTCATTTTTTTGAAATTCCTATTTTTCTTTGTGTGTTCTTTGTCCTTTGAGTATTTTATCTTGCAATAGCTTTATGTTGACTAATTTTTTTTCTGTTAATCCCATCCTTTGTAATTTTTTATCCTTTAAAACTCCATTTGAGTAATTTTTGTGCCTTTTATTCCCATTATGGTCATTTTTTTCCTTTAAATCTTTGAATATGCAATATTAACTGTTGGTATTTTAAAGTCATTGTCTGAAAATTTTATCATACTCATCGTTTCCTGTTCTTTTCTATCACTGGATTTTTGTCATGGTCATATGCGACATTCTTATGCCTCTCTAGATGCCCGATTATTTCTGATTTCTTATTGGATTCCACACTCCTGATCATTTTGTTTTAGCAAGATCGAGTTATGCAGATCAATTTCAATCTTTTGATTCTTTTAAACTTTGCTCCTGTGGGTTTAGAGCAATCTTCACCCTCAGGCTAGGTTAGCCCCACTCTACAGTCTGACTTTTCTGGGGTCTCTACTGAATGAACTCTCCATAGCCCCATTATGGGAATGGTTCACCCTACTTCCAGCCTCAAAGAGGTTTATTCTATGTTTGTGCAGATCATCACTCTGCCAAAAGAGGACTTCTTTGCACATCTTTATACTTGGCTCTGCACAGTTTTCTCGTCTCTGGCACTCTGCTCCATAAATGTCATTTTGACTTCTCTGAATTCTAATTTCTGTCTTCTCAACTCAGTGAGGACACTGGGCTATGTATAATTCCCTCCTTGAGCTGCCTAGAAACTGCCACCTGGCAGAAAGCCAAGAAAATCATAGGGCTCATCTTGTTTGCTTCATTCTTCTCGGGAATCACAGGTCAATGTGGCCTATTGTCCAATGTCTGAAAAGAGTTGTTTCATGTATTTTGTCCGGTTTTCTAATTATTTGCAGAGAGAGGGTAAGTCTCCCAACCCTTCCATTATATTTTGTTTTCTACTAACCACACTTACACATTATTTTATTCTTCCTTTCTTTTGGAGCGATTAAGTTTTTTGTTGTTGTTCTATAATTTTACTATATTAAAATGTCCATTCTTCTGGTGGTTACTCTTGAATTAAAGGATCTTTTGAGAATCTATGGTTTTTGGTTTCCAGACATACTTCACAAGTTGTGCAGTGAGCAACCTCAGGGGGAATTATTTACATGTACATTACAGCTGGTATACAAGAGGATCTTTACATATCTGATCATGTTGTTATTTTTACTTTACTGTTGAATGATAGTTTGTCTGAATATAGAATTTGTGTTCAAAGTTATATCCCTCTAGATCTTTAAAGATATCACTCATTTTTAAAACAGTCACTATGTTGCTTTAGAAATGCCTGATAGAAATTTGATTCTCCTTATGTTCTAGATGGTCTATTTTTCTGGGAGCTTATAGGATTTTCTAACTATCTTTGATGTCCTGGAATTTTAGTGCCATTACTCAAAGTATAGCTTTTAAAGCACATGTTCCTGCTTGGCAGTCTGTTGGATTTTTCCTATTGAGGCCTTATGATATTTTTAAGCTCTATGATATAGAAACTATATTAAGCACAGAAAGTGTGTGTGCTTGTGTTTGACCCGGGGGAAAAAAGATAGTCAATGCCTCATCCTCCATTAAGGACATTGAATAGAATAGATATGGCTACAGCTTGGCATAACTATTTTTTAAAATATTTATTTATTTTGAGACAGAGAGAGAGAATGCAAGTAAGGGAAGGACAGAGAGAGAGAGAGAGAGGGAGAGAGAGAATCCCAAACAGACTCTGCACTGTCAATGCAGAGCCCAACATGAGACTTGATCCCACATACTATGAGATCATGACCTGAGCTGACATCAAGAGTCAGATGCTTAACCGACCGTACCCCCAAGTACCCCTAAATAGACATAGCTAATTTTTGGGTGTATACTTAGAAGTGTAATTACTGAGCAGTGGAGTGGGTAGATATTTAGCTTTAGGAGACACTGCCTGTTTTCCAAAGGGGTTTTGCCAATTTACACTTTTACCTGCAATCCAGTTGCCAGACATTATTGTCGACCCTTGGTATTGTCAAACTTTGCAGCTTTTTTCATTCTGCTGACATGTGATGGTATCTCTTTGTGGCTTAAAAATGGCTTTACCCAATGAGCAGTAACTTAGGACCCCTTTCCATATGTTGATTGGTTATTTGTATGTCTTCTTTTATAACATATCTGGTCATTTATTTTATTCAATTTTTAAAAATATATTCTGTATGTGAGTCCTTTATTGGATTTTTGTGTTGTAGATATATTTTCCTACTCTGTGACCTGTCTTTTCATTTTCTTATTGTTGTCTCTTGATGAACATAAATTCTTAGGATTAATTAAATCAAATTTAACAATATTTTCCTTTATGGTTAGTGCCTCTGCGTCTTGCTTAAGAAGACTTTTTCTGCCTGAGGTCTTGAAGACATATTTTTTTCAAAAACATTTTTTATGTTTTTTACTTTTTATATTTATATCTATGATGAACTCAAATTAGCTGTTGTATAGGATATGAAGTAGGCGTCAAAGTTCATTTATTTTCCCATATGGATATCAAATAGTTCCAATATCATTTACTAAAAATTATTATTTTTTCAATACAGAATTTCAGTGGCAATTTTTGGTATTGGATTTATATTTAGTCCATATTCTACACATTTGATTGTAGTTGTGTGTTGGTTTAAATGTGACTCTTTTTTCTATTCCATTGGTCCCATATCACACTCTCTTAATTACTGTAGCTTTATAATAGGTCTTGCCATCTGGTGGTATTATTTCTCCAAATTTATTCTATTTCAACATTTGTCTTTCTAAGTTCTTTAAATTTCCATATAAATTTTAAACTGATTTGTCAATTTTCATTTTTGTTTTTTGGCCTGGAATTTAGCTTTCAATTTCACTGGATCTATAGATAAGTTTGAGGAGAATCAAATCTTAATCTTACATTCTCAATCTTAATTAAATCTTAACCTTGAATTATTTGGATCCATTAACATGTTCCATTTCATGATTTATTTAGGTCTTCTTCACTTTCTCTTTAATATTTTATAGTTTTCAGTATAGTGGTCATATACATCTTTTGTTAGGCTCATTTCTAGTTATCTTATTTTTTATGAGATTGTATATATAGTATTTGTTAAAATTTAGGGGTCCATGAATGGTCAGTTGGTTTAGCGTCCGACTTCGGTTCAGGTCATGATCTCACAGTTCATGAGTTTGAGCCCCATGTCGGGCTCTGTGCTGATAGCTCGGAGCCTGGAGCCTTCTTCAGATTTTGTCTCTTCCCTCTGCCCCTTCCCCATTTGCAATCTCTCTCTCTCTCTCTCTCTCACAAAATAAACATTAAAAAATAATAAGTAAACAAATTATTTAACTAAATAAAATTTCAATTTCCACAGGTGCCTGGGTTGCTCAGTTGGTTAAGCATCTGACTTCAGCTCAGGTCATGATCTCATGGTTTGTGAGTTTGAGCCCCACATTGGGCTCTGTGCTGACAGTTTAGAGCCTGGAACCTGCTTCAGATTCTGTGTCTCCCTCTCTCTGCCCCTCCCCTGCTCATGCTCTGTCTGTCTGTCTCTCTCTCTCTCTTTCTCTCTTTCTGTGTCTCAAAAATAAATAAACATAAAAATTTTTTTAAGTTAAAAAAACATTAAATAAATAAATACAATTTCAATTTCCAGTTGTTTTTTCCTCAGGTCATAGAAACTAAACTTTGTATATTGATTTTGTTTTTCATGACACTCTAAATTCACTTAGTTTGCAGATCATTTTGAAATTTTTATGTATATAGACATGTCTTCTGCAAATAAAGATAGTACTTTTTCTCTTTTCCAATATTTTTAACTTTCCCTTCTATTTCTTTGTCTTTTTCTTTTCTATTGTATTGACTAGGGCTTCCTGTACAGTGTGGAGAATATGTGAAGATGGTGCACGTAATTGCTTTTAGACATTATTGGCTGTCACCACTGAGGAGGTGGCGCTACTGTTACCTAGTGGGTACAGACCAGGGATGCTGCTAAACATCCAAAATGCACAGGCTATACTCCCACATCTAACGATTATCCAGACCCAAATAACTGCAAGTTGAGAAATCTTGGTGTAAAGGGAAGCAGAATAACATCTCATAAACCTCAGGGAATGGCTACTGATATTCATAACCTTGACCCTGAATTATTAGGAAAACATTAGATTATGATCAGTATGCACTAAAATATAATGCATTCTAGAAAGATTTATGTAAAAGTGGTTAATATTTGCAACAATTTGGGGCTTTAAGACATGTTTTAACTGTCTAAAGAATTAATTTATATGAAAAATCTTATTTCCAAATAGTGCCAAATGCAGGAAGTATTACAAAAAGTCAAGTCCTCTTTACAATTTTTGCATTGTTCAGGTAATTTAAAAAATATTTCTGGCTTACTGGATTGATATTTGTACAAAGAGATTATTTTTTATTTTTTTTATTTTTTTTTTTTGTTTTATTTATTTCTCAGAGAGAGAGAAACAGCATGAGTAGGGGAGGGTCAGAGAGAGAGGGAGACACAGAATCTGAAACAGGCTCCAGGCTCTGAGCTGGCAGTCAGCACAGAGCCCGACGCGGGGCTCGAACCCACAAACCGTGAGATCACGACCTGAGCCGAAGTCAGACGCTTAGCCAACTGAGCCACCCAGGCGCCCCAGATTATTATTATTTTTTAAGTTCTAAAACAAACTGTGATTTGGACTTCAAGGCCCCCAGTGTATATTCTTCCTCTCTATAGAGACTTTTACACAATAGTCGACCTAGACCTTGGACCTCAGCAGCATTTGTCTATCAGCTGGGAGCTCATTCAAAAAGGTTCCTCCTGCAGATCAATCATTCCTTTCACTTTCCAAGCTGGGACAGACTCAGTTGGGGCATGGAAAAGCCAACTAAATTTGGTGTAATTGCAACAGGTTTCTGGAATTCATCTGAATGGCGTGGAGGAGGGGCAGGAAGGTGTCATGGAAGATAATTATGCAAAAGTTCAAGAAAGGATAAAATGTGCTGGAAATAAAATGAATAAGCAACATCTGGAAATTGATTGAAAAAAGGCAACTGAAAGTGCATCTGGGGAAGGGAAAACAGGACCCAGATTGCCACAGATCTGGAAACATCAGGAGCCTGGAGAAAGTTCTATTAAAAAGAAAACAAAACAAAAATCCCTGTGGCCTGGTGACAAGCATTAGGAAGCAAACAAACTTGGGTCAACTTTCTGACCAAAAGATACCTATCCATATTTAAGCATATTTTGTGAGCTATGAAATATGTGCAGAAAGGAAGCCCAGAAGAGTCAGGAATTCCAGGGGTAAGGAAAGATGGTACTGCTGTGGCAAAATACCAAAAGGTGCAGAGTTGAGTGAAAATGGTCTTTGTAACTGATAGGTCATGTATCAGGCAGCAGTAAACAAATTTCATTGCCTCTTTGGTCACTGCATTTATGCCTCACATTCCATCTGTCTCCTTAATGAAATACTTTCTTGAGTCCTGGGTCACAATATTATCAAGATGGCATTGGCTTGTGATGGGGCATAAGTGTACTTCTCAGTGTGATTAACGTAACACTGAGTAATAGCCATGTTGGCATTGCTGGCCATAAATCATGCTATCGTCACACTATCCAATCATGCAGAGCCAATCATAATTTTCCTTATCCATCTACAGGATGAAGAGAGCCTACCATTACCCACTGGACCTCAATGTCCTCATTTAAGTCACAGAGGAATGAGTGTGTACTACAATCTTAAGATAAAAAATAAATCTCTCATATCAAATCTCCAGGGATGATGAGGTAAAGATCTCCAGAGCCTCTGGCTAGTGATTCTTGTGGAGACTCAAAACCTGTAAAAGCCATTCTTTCACTGCTGAGACTGTGATGAGACTATTGCAAGAACCCAGTCATGTTACTCAGGAAGCTCACAGATTTTTTTTTCCTGCTGTAGTATTTTGGTGCTTTGCTTTCAATATCTTTTCCCTTTAGTTCTTTTGGTCCACTCTGTAATGCTAAACCTTAAAGTTTAAAGAAAGGATGTTATTTTGTAGTGCATATTATACTAATCCATGAAGAGGAGGATGATGAGGAAATCCTCTATCCATAAACCATTTGCCTCTAAAGACAAAAATGACACAGTACACAGATAAAACCTCCTGTTATGGGTTGAATGCCCCCTAACTTCATATATTAAGGTTTTAACCCCCAGTATCTCAGAATGTGACAGTATTTGGAGAAGTAATCAAGTAATTAAATAAAATAATTAAATAAAATTAAATAATTAAAGTAAATTAAGACATTAAGGTAGACCCTAATATGACTGGTGTTCTTATAGAGAAACAAGATTTGGATGTAGATACACACAGAAGGAAGGCCATATGAAGATACAGGGAGAAGACAGTCATCTACTACCATAAGGAGAGAGACCTCAGAAGAAACCAAACCTGCCGAGACCTTAATCCTGGTCTTCTAGCTTCCAGAACTGTGAGATAATAAATCTCTGTTGTTTAAGCCACCCAGTTTGTGGTACTTTGTTATGGCAGCCCTAGCAAATGAATATATCCACATAGAATTTGATACATTTTTCTGGATAAACAAATACTTTCCTTATGTTTAAGTGGAGTATTGAGTGAATACTGAGTGTTGTAAACAAAATGAGGAGATAATACCAAATAGCCTTTACAGATTTTCCTCACATAAAATGGACAGACACAGTGTGAATTCATCCTCCTTGATACAAATGTTGTCTTAATTTGAGTTTTCATAGAATCAGCCCTAAAGACTGGGATTGGAGTATATTTACTATTTGGAAGTGACAGCAAGAAATCATGCGTAAGAAGTAGAGAAGTAAAATAGAAAATTTGGGTTGAAAAGCAGGCTGCCATCGTAGGTAACTGGGACTCAATCCCATTGGAGAGCTCTGGCAGAGAATATAGAACAGGCCTCAGAACTGTTGTTCTTGAAGAGTGAGACAGGTGCAAACAATAAAATATCTAGGAAAAAACTTAACCAAAGAGATGAAAGACTTGTATTCTGAAAACTATAAAACTCTGATGAAAAAAATGCAAGATGCTGCGAAGAAATGGAAAGACACTCCATACTCATGGTTTGGAAAAACAACTGTTGTTAAAATGTCTATACTACCCAAAGCAATCTACACATTTAATGTACTCCCTATCAAAATACCAATAGCATTTTTCAGAGCTAGAACAAACAATCCTGAAATTTTTATGGAGCCAGAAAGGACCCTGAAGAGCCAAAGCAATCTTGAAAAAGAAAAAGAAAACTGTAGGCATCACAATCCAGCTTTCAAGTTATATTACAAAGCAGTGTAATTAAAACAGTATTGGCATAAATAGGTACATAGATCAATGAAATAGAAAAGAAAACACAGAAGTAAACCCACAATTATATGGTCAATTAATCTTTGACAAAGGAGGAATGAATATAGAATGGGAAAGACAGTCTTTTCAACCAAGGGTGTTGGGAAAACTGGACAGCCACATGCAAAAGAATGAAATTGGACCACTTTCTTATACCATACACAAAAATAAACTCAAAATGCATTAAAGACCTAAATGTGATACCTGAAACCATAAATTTCCTTAAAGAGAGCACAGGCAATAATTTCTCTGACATCAGGTATAGTGACATTTTTCTAGATATGTCTTCTGAGGCAAGGGAAACAAAAGCAAAAATAACTATTAGGACTACATCAAAATAAAATATTTCTGCATGGATGAGGAAACAATCAACAAAACTAAAAGGTGGCCTACTGAATGGGAGAATATATTTGCAAATGACATATCCAACAAAGGGTCAGTATCCAAAATATATAAAGAACTTAAACAATTTAACAGCCATAAATCAAATAATCTAATTTCTTTCTTTCTTTCTTTCTTTCTTTCTTTCTTTCTTTCTTTCTTTCTTTCTTTCTTTCTTTCTTTCTTTCTTTTATTTTTTCTTATATAGTTTATTGTCAAGCTGGTTTCCGTATAACACCCAGTGCTCATCCCAACAAGTGCCCTCCTCCATGCCCATCACCTCCCTTCCCCTCTCTCCCACTCCCAATAGCCCTCAGTTTGTTCTCAGCATTCAAGAGTCTCTCATGGTTTGCTTCCCTCCCTCTCCCCAACTATTTTTCCCCTTCTCCCCTGTGGTCCTCCATTAAGTTCCTCCTAATCCACCTATATGTGCAAACATATGGTATCATTCCTTCTCTTCCTGACTTATTTTGCTCAGCATAACACCCTCATGTTGCTACACATGGCCAGATTTCATTCTTTCTCATTGCCATGTAGTATTCCATCGTATAGATAAACCACATCTTCTTGATCCATTCATCAGGTGATGGACACTTAGGCTCTTTCCATGTTTTGGCTATTGTTGAAAGTGCTGCTATGAACATTGGGGTGTCATTTTGATTTGTATTTCCCTGATGATGAGGGACACTGAGCATCGTTTCATGTGTCTGTTGGCCATCTGGATGTCCTCTTTGGAGAAGTGTCTGTTCGTGTCTTCTGCCCATTTCTTCACTGGATTATTGTTTCTCCGGTATGGAGTTTGGTGAGTTCCTTATAGACTTTGGATACTAACCATTTATCTGATATGTCATTTGCAACTATCTTTTCCCATTCTGTCAGTTGCCTATAAGTTTTATTGATTGTTTCTTTTGCCATGCAGAAGCTTTTTATCTTGATGAGGACCCAATAGTTCATTTTTGCTCTTGATTCCCTTCCTTTGGGGATGTGTCAAGTAAGAAGTTGCTGCGGTTGAGGTTAAGGAGGTGTTTCCTGCTTTCCTCTCTAGGATTTTGATGATTTCCTGTCTCACATTCAGGTCCTTTATCCATTTTGAGTTTATTTTTGTGTATGGTGTGAGAAAATGATCTAGTTTCATTCTTCTGCATGTTGCTGTCCAGTTCTCCCAGCACCATCTGTTAAAGAGGCTGTCTTTTTTCCATTGGATACTCTTTCCCACTTTGTCAAAGATTAGTTGGCCATACATTTGTGGATCCAATTCTGAGTTCTCTATTGTATTCCATTGGTCTATGTGTCTGTTTTTGTGCCAACAAATAATCTAATTTAAAAATGGGCAGAAGATGAGTAGACATTTCTCTAAAGACATACAGATGACCAACAGATGCATGAAAAGATGCTCAACGTCATTGATTATCAGGGAAATGCAAATCAAAACTATAGTGGGATAAGACCTCACACCTATCAGAATCACATAAAATAAAAAATACAAGAAACAAGTGTTGGCAATGATGTGGATAAAAAGGAACCCTCTTGCACTGTTGGTGGGAATGCAAACTGGTGCAGCCACTGTGGAAGAAAGTATGGATGTTCCTCAAAAAGTTAAAAATAACTGCCTTACAATCCAGTAATTGCACTACTGAGTATTTACCCTCAAAATACAAAAACATTAATTCAAAGGGATATATGCACCCCTGTGTCTATTGCAGTATTATTTACAATAGCCAAAATATGGAAGCAGCCCAAATGTCTATCAATAGACAAATGGATAAAGAGATGGTGTATACATACAATGGAATATTATTCAGCCATAAAAAAGGGAATGAAATCTTGCCATTTGCAGCAACATGGCTGGAGCTAGAGAGCTTTATGCTAAATGAAATAAGTCAGTCAGAGCAAGACAAATACCATATGATTTCACTCAGTTGTGGAATTTAAGAAACAAAAAAAGGAACAAAGGAATAAGAGAGAGAGAGAGAAAAAATCAAGAGACAGACTTTTTTTTTTTAATGTTCTTTTATTGCTTGTTGGTGCAATCAACATTTTCAAAATGAAACGAATGTTATGCCTTATGCAAGAATCAACAAATAAGTTTGAATAAATCATTACAATATAAGCAAAATGAGACACAAGAAAAAAAAACCCTGAAAATTAGACACCAAGAGTGGTCACTCTGAAGAAAATAAAATAATCCTGGGTAACTCTTACATTTATAGTCAAGATTATTTAACAGGCAAACAAGCTAAGGACACTAATGATCTTAACCAAAATGTCTATCAATACCAACACTACTAGTACCATTATCCATCCATTCTTTATTCAATAAACTAGAAAGCTAACTAGGTGCTAAGGATACAATGCTTCTTGTGGAGCTTTCATTCTAGTAACATCATTCAAACAAACCTTTAATGAGCACCTACAACTGAAAGACACCATGCTAGATACCTCTAAAGAGTGATTTAGAGCAAGACACATAATCATTATCAAGTTTACCCTAAAAACACAGAAGATCACCCTCTAGTAATTGCTCTCAGAAGTCATGTCTAACATCAGATGATTCAGCCAAAGTTCGGTCCTGATAACAGCCTAAATGTTTTCAGATAGCCTCAGACTTACACCTCAACCTTCTTCTTTTTTTTTTTACATTTATTATTTTTTAAATTTACATCCAAGTTAGTATATAGTGCAATAATGATTTCAGGAGTAGATTCCTTAATACCCCTTACACATTTAGCCCATCCCCACTCCCACAAATCCTACAATAACCCTCTGTTTTTCTCTCTGAATTTAAGAGTCTCTTATCTGAGAAACTGACTCTTAACTACAGAGAACAAACTGATGGTTACCAGAGGGGAAGTGGATGGGGGTGGGCACGAAATAGGGGATGGGATTCAAGAATATATTTCTCATGGTGGAAAAAAAAATAGGTCATGACACCCAAGTGCTTAGCCCCATGCCCGGTACAGCATAAACAATGGTTGCTCACCATCGATATTACCATTGTTAAGATGGCTATTATTACCCTGGTGGATGGCTGGGCTGCTCTGAAGGCCTGGCCCTCCACAGCTCAATGGTAACAGGTTCTTTCGAGGGGATGTGTATGTAGATGGCACTCCCTGACTATAATCAAACCAGCCTTTTCTCATTTCATTTATAACAGCATTGGAAGTGTCAACATTTGTGGAGTGAACAGGCCCATGATAATCATATTTTTATTCAATTACAATTTGGTTTTTATCTCCCCTTACAGAGGTTATGTGAATAGAAAATCAATTCACTCCCACATAATCTTTAAAAGGAAAAAAATTAGTCTCATCAACCAAAATATCCAGGCCACCTGTCCCGTGTTTCCTGGCTGGGAGGAAGTGTTCTAAAGGTGCTCACTCACATGAAAGACTCCCATCAGAGTCATCTTCCCAGAGTGTGTTTATTGTTTTCTGTGTCTCATGGAAGCATGGGTGACATGTCCCACCTAAAGGCACTAGGGATGAACCAAGGGTTATCAGTCTTCCCTGCAGTAGCAAGGGGGCCTCAGGCTGTTACCCGCCCATGGCTGGGAGTCCATCTTGTTGAAGATACAACCGGCCCAATGGGCCCACCTAAATGAACACTGAAGCTGAGCCCGGATCCCCCAGTGAAAGAGCCTACATGAGCACTTCTGGGAGGGATGTGAGGGCCCAGAGGTGGCAGAGTGCCACCAGGAGATACAGTGGTGATTTGGGGTAGCAGTCATGAAACTCCTAGTTGTTGAAGCTGACTTCAGCTTCAAATCCCGCCTTCATCTCTTATTACCCTTGTGACTTTGGACAAGTCTCTTAATATTTTTACTTACTCCAGTCCCCCACCTTTAAGGAAGTAGAAGGTAAATGGGGGACATAGGCAAGCAAGGGTAATAATTGCAAGAATGATATGTACTATCCTAGAGGTAAACCCAAGAGGTAGTGAGAGAAAAGAACAAAATAAAACAATGAGGCAGGTGCAGTATTTACCCATCAGATCCATTTGTCATTGCTTGAAAGCTGCACCTCCCTGGTAGCCCCCTCTATTCTTCTCAGGCAGCCAGAGTCCTAGGCAGAGGGTCTCAGCTGCTTATAGTGAATATTCAGGCTTCCTTTGAACAATGAGGTCCACGGGAGTATGGGCAGGGCACTGAAGGGACACCGTACATATGCTTTTCCATGTGTCTCTTTGGACGAAGCCTGTGATTCAGGTGGTACTGCTCAAGCAGTAGGCCCCGAGCTTAAGCCTGCTGAGCTGGCCAATCCAGTCATTTTACCCCCATAGCCTTAGTATTTGGCTCACAAGTCCCAAGCCAGAGTACAGAGCGCTCCCCATGACCTTTGTCAACAAAGAGGCTCCCTCTTTACACCAAGATTTCTAGCTACAAAGCTGATGAAGATGGAAGCTACTAGTTAGCTATCTCTAGCCCCAGGTTAGAAGAGCTGGTCTGAGGTTGACATAATCATACAGAAGAGTTTATTAAGAGGGCACACGGTACGCCCCAGGATCCGGGCTTAAGCTTGGACTTCATCGTTACATGAGTCCATCAGTTCCCTTTGTTTGCTAAAATTATTTGATTGGGGTTTTTGTTACTTCACACTGGAAGAGGTTCATCTTCTCACCAATAAAAATACTTGTGTATCATATATATATGAAAGTATATAGTATATACACTTTCACTTTTCTTTCTCAGATTTTAACATTTTAGGATACTAATGCTTTTGTTTTATATTGTGGTAAAATACACTTAACATAAAATATACTTTTTGTCTTGGTTAGCTCAGGCTGCTATAATAGAATACCATAGACTGAGTGGCTTAAACCAGAGAAATATATTTCCACTATTCTGGAAACTGGGAAGTTTGAGACCAGGGTGCCAGCATGGCCAGGTTTGGGTGAAGGTCTTCTTCCTACTCTCCAGTGGCCACCTTCTTGCACTATCCTCACGTAGCCAAAAGAGAGCAAAAGACCTTTCTTAGGTATCTTTTTATAAGGCCATTAACCCCATTCATGAAGGCTCAACACTCATGGCTTAAATACTTCCCAAATGTCCCACCTCCAAATACTATCACATTGACAAATAGGGCTTCAACATACAATGTTTGGGAGGACACAAATATTCAGTCCACAGTGCCATTTTATCCATTTTTAAGGGTTATTAAGATCCTTCATGCTGTTCAGCCATCACTACTATTCATTTCCAGAACTTTTCCATCACCTCCACCAGAAACTCTGTGCCTATCACATACTAACTCACATTGTCCCTTTTCTTGGCCGCTGGTAACCGCTGTACTGCTTTCTGGCTCTGTGAATTTGCCTCTTCTATATGCCTCATAGAAGTGGAATCATATGATATTTTTTGTTTTGCATATGCCATATTTCACTTAGCATAATGTTTTCCAGGGTCACCTGTGCTGTACCATGTGCCAGAATTTCATTCTTTTTTTCAGGTTGGCTAATATTCCATTGTATGTATATGCCATATATACATTGTTTCATCTGTATTTTTCTTTGGACAGTTGGATTCTTTCCACATTTTGGCTACTGTGAATAATAATACCACTGTGGATATTGGCATATGAGCATATTCTGCCAGCAGGAGCTCAGATCAGTCCTGAGGTGTCATTCAGCAGCGTAAGGCTCTGGGCTCTGTGGATGGGTCCGGTCTTCCACAGCTTTAACATTAGCCAAGGGCCCTAGTTTCTCACCCTGTCTTATTCCTCCCCACTGCCTCATCCCCTTCAAAGTGCATTATAGAAATTAATCCTGGAGCCAGATTGCTGTGTAAGATTCCTACCTCTGCCACTTACTTTTATTTATTTGTTTGTTTGTTTACTTACTTACTGATTTTCTTCTAAGTTTTTATTAAATTCCAGTTAGTTAACATATAATGTAATATTAGTTTCAGGTGTAGAATTTAGTGATTCAACACTTCCATACAACATCTGGTGCTCATCACAGCAAGTGCCCTCTCTAGTCCCCATCACCTATTTTACCCATCTTCTTCCCCCACCCCGGGCCCCGCCTCTGCCCCCCAACACCTCTCCTCTGGTAACCATCAGTTTGTTCTCTATAGTTAAGAGTCTGTTTCTTGGTTTGTCTCTCTCTCTCTCTCTTTTATCCCCCTGTGTTCAACTGTTTTGTTTCTTAAGTCTCACATATGAGTGAAATAATATGGTATTTGTCTTTTTTTGACTGACTTATTTTGCTTCTCACTATACTCTCACTTCATCCATGTCATTGCCAATAGCAAGATTTCATTCTTTTTTATGACTTATTAATAATTATTATAATACTTACTAATATGATAGCCATCATTATGTATCCACACTATGAGAATAAAGCGTTAGAACTATGTGTGTGTTCCAACTAATTGTTATAGTATTAAAGGGTGGTGTGTCAATTACAATTCTTTGCAAGCAACACAATCTACCTCTGACTAACATAAACAAAACAAAACAAAACAAAACAAAGCTAACATAAACATTTATGTGAAAGGTTTTCAGGAGTTCACCAAACTGATGGGGAAACAAGTTTGGAAAAAGGAACATGAAGCCATTAGAGGGTGCTCCTGTAAAGACAGAACCCCAGTTATTTCTTCTCTGAATCATTCCCCTCCGTATTCCAAGTTTCAGAAGAGGGAGTCTGATAAGGCTGATCCTATACCAACTCATCCTTGGCTGGGGTCAAGTTGGGTGTTACAGGAAAAGGAGTGGTCAGGGAGTAGGAGGGGATCAGCAGTAAGAAAACGCATGTTCTCAGATCCCTTTGACTTCTGAAGGCCAATTAAGGGCATCTGAATATACCATATTACTAAAATGGCACACAGTGGGTGAGATTTAATCCCCCAATGGAAGTTAGAGTGTCTCTTGGACTTACCACTTATTTTTTTTACATACACCCTAAAATAAGAGAATGAAAACTCTTGGATTAGAGTAGTGCTTCTCAAATTTTAATGTGAATATGAATCACCTGGAGAATCATGTTAAAATGCATATTCTGATTCAGTAGCTCCAAGGCAAGTCTGAGATTTTGCAGGTAATAAACTCACAGGTGCTGCCTTTGGTGCTGACCTATGCACAACACTGTGAGAACAAGTCCTTAGAAAATTGTGTGTGTGAGCAATGATTTGATCATCTAATGATCATCTTTTTATTTTTTATGTTATATATCATTTAAAACTTATTTTATTGAGATACAATTCACATACTATAGAACTCATCATTTATAGTGTACAGTTCAATGGCTTATAGTATATTCATAAGGTTGGGTAATCATCATCACCATCAATGTGCCCCCTGTTTGGCTCAGGTGGTTAAGTGTCTAACCCTTGATTTTAGCCCAGGTCAGGATGGATGTTCTTGAGATCAAGCCCTGTGTTGGGCTCTGTGCTGACAGCACGGAGCCTGCTTGGGATTCTCTCTCTCCCTCTCTCTCTGCCCCTCCCCCACATGCTCATGAATGCTGTCTCTCTCTCTCTCTCAAAAATAAATAAATAAACATTAAGAAAACCTGTCATCACCATCGAATTTCAGAGCATTTTCATCATCCCCTCAAAATTCCCCTATTAGTAGTCATTCACCATATCTTCTTTTCCTCACCTCCTGGTATCCACTAAACTATCCTCTGTTTCCATGGAGTTGTCTATTCTGGACGTTTTATATAAATGAATTCATACAATAAGTCATCTTTTATGTCTGGCTGCTTTAGCTTAACATAATGTTTTCAACGTTCATCCATCCAGTGCAAGCCTGAGACTTCATCTGTTTTTATGGCTGAATAATATTCCATTGAATGGATATCCCACCTTTTATTTATCCTCTCTCAGTCCAGGGACATTTGGGGTTATTTCCATTTTTTGGCTATTATTAATAGTGATGTTGTGCACATTTGTGTGCATGTTTATGTGTTTACATACTTAAGATCTCTTGAGTATATATCTAAGAGTGAAACTCTATGGTTAACTTTTTGAGGAAGTGCCAGACTTTTTCCTCACAGAAACTACATCACAACACACCCACCAACAATTCTCCACATCCCCATCAACACTTGTTACTATCAGCCTTTGATCACGGTCATTCGAGTTAGTGTGAAGTGGTATCTTATTGTGGTTTTTAATTGCATTTCTCTAATGGCTAATTATGATAAGCATCTTTTTATGTGCTTATTGGCCATTTAGATATTTTTTTGGTGAGATATCTATTCAAATCTGTTGTCTATTTTTTGCTTGAGCTGTGTTTTACAGCTTTTTATTGAAGTTTATTTATTTTGAGAGAGAAAGCAAAAGTGGGGGAGGATCAGAGAGAGAGAGACAGAGAGAGAGAGAGAGAAAATCCCAAGCAGCCCCTGCATTGTCAGCAGAGAATCCAATGTAGGGCTCGAACTCATGAACTGTGAGCTGAAGTCAGATATTTAGCCAACTGAGCCAGCCAAATGCTCCTTTTTTTGTCCATTTTTAATGGAACTATTTGTCTAATTTTATTGTTTAGTTATAAGAATTCTTTAAGACTTCTGTATACCATTTGTCCAAACGACTATTCTTTTCCTCATTAAATGGTGTCAGTGCCCTTGTCTAAATTGACCATAGATATGTAGGTTTATTTCTGGATCCTCAATTCTATACCATTGATTTATATGTCCATACTCATGCCAGTACCACACAGTCTTGCTACTGTAGCTTTACGGTAAATTTGAATTGGGAAGCGTGAATTCTCCAATTCTGTTCTTCTATAAGATTTTTTGGCTATCATGAGTCCCTTGCATTTCCATATGAATTTTAAAATGAGTTTGCTAATTTCATCAAAAAAGGAAACTTTCCTTGTGTTTAGTTTTACCCTCCTAAAGTGGAAAGATAGGCTATTAGTTTGAGGTCTTCTGTCTTAATATAGGCATTTTACATCTATAAACTTCCCTCTAGGTACTGCTATACCTGCATCTCATAAATTATGGTATATTGTGTTTTAGGTTTGTTCATCTTAAACATTTTCTGATTTTCCTGTATTTCTTTGAAGAATTGCTTTTTAAGAAGGTGTTGTTTAATTTTCACAACTTTCTGCCTGTTTAAATTTCCTTCTGTTATTGATTTCCAATTTTATTCTATTGTGGTCAAAGAACTTATGACCATGGTATGATTTCAGTCTTTTTACATTTATTGATATTTGTCTTATGTATCAGTAAAAGCATTTGATCTAACCAGAAGAATATCTCACGTCCACTTGAGAAGAAAATGCATTCTCCCATTTTTAAGTAGAGTCTTCTCTCCAGTAGGTATAGTTAGCTTAGAATGCTTTACAAGTCTTCTATTTAATTGTAGATTTTTTAGTCTCTTGTTCTATCTGTTATTAAAAGTGGAGTATTTGAAGTCTCCAACTATTATTGTTCAATTGTCTATTTCTCCTTCAATTTTGTCAGCTGTTGCTTCATATATTTTGGTGCTCTGTTGTTAGGTTCCGTTGTCTTTTAAATGAGATAGGACGGAAAAAGATGAGTTATAAACAAAATTTCATTTACTCTCTCTTATTTTTACCCATGTATTTACCTTTACCAACTTTCAATTTTCTTTATGTAGATCTGAGTTTCTGTCTAGTGTCCTTTAATTTCACCCAGAAAGGCTCTCTTTAGTATTTTTGTAGGGCAGGTCTCTGGTTCATTTATTTGTTCCTTGTTTAATTAATTCAGAAAGAAGATTATGTAACCGTATGGATGGCTATGAAATCCTTAGAGAAAACATAACATGATAAAACAATAATTAGTTCTTGTTACAAAAAATATTTCACATTCTTTGGGAATATTGTAGTTCTTTTATTTTGAGCCAGTTCTATAGGTTCTCTTGTTTCTAAAACTGAAAAAAAAAATTCTTTTCTGTAAGAGTGATGGAAAAACCCTTCCTGAATGTAGCAATATTAGTAATTAAATTATGAAAAGCCCTTCAGTCTTCAATTATGAAATAAATTCTTTGTGAAATCAATCTAAGTCTGTAAACAACGGTGTTTGTTTAAAAAACTGAACAAATAATGGAAAGTTTGGATAAAGGCACAGAACATAATTCTTAAATATTGAGTGGTAGGATTGTCTTTCATAACTCTTTCCAAAGTGTTTTATACACATTCATTTAAACCTCACAAGTGTTCACTGGTAGATCATTTATCCACAAGTGTTTGCCAGTAGATCATTTATCCCAGAGATAGAGGATGGAAGTGAAGATACAACTAATGGAGTCTGGAATTATAATTTTCTTACCAGAAGTAAATGTTATTTCTCTCAGAATGCCCCTGGCCTTTCAGAGAGAACTAGCAGGCATCTATAGGCATGACAGCAATTGTATTTAATCACGGACAAAGAAGAATCTAAAATAGGCCTTGGCACACAGCAAGTGTATTTAGTGGCCTTGCACCATAGAAACATGTCAATTTGCAATGTACCATAATCCCACTATTTCTGGTCTTGCCCATCACAGACTCTTGTGTCCTTTGTCAGGGAGGCAGGGAGGCAAGTGCCCTCCTTCAAGTCACTGAGGAACTGACTGCTGTCATAACACAACTGTTGATATCATTTGGACCAAGCATGTATTGTCGATCTTACTCAAGAATGGTACTTTGCTCAAAGCCCTTTTGGAGCGTTCCTTCCCAGCATGACTCATCAGGAAGTTTTCTCAGAAACTTAGTGGCTATCTGTGAGGTACAGCCACTGATGATCTACCTTCCTGTTCAGGCAGGATATTTTCCCTTAGCCAGCTAAAGATATCCTTTTTATAAAGAGTCCTCCTGCTGAGCTTTTGGAGGATTAAGTGCCTAGTTGAGTGCCCTCTACCAGGGAAAGCTGGAATGGATTGAGTTGATTTCTTAACTCTGTGGAACCCATTTTGAAAACTCAACCAAAGCAGATTAACAGAAGGATTACCATAGCTCTTTGTAGATTCCACCCATGGTTCTGAGGGTTTGATATCAAGTCTTTCCTATCTTGAATGTGATGCACTGAACAGGGAAGAAGTAAAACAACCCATTTCGATGAATCTTCATACTTTATGAAAATCAGGTCTAAAGCCGACCTGATAGAATTTTTCAAGAGAAGTCTTGTTGATAGAGGAGCTCTTTTTCTCAAGGTCTCTCCATCTAGCTGGTTACCTAAGGTTTAGTTTATTTTCTTCTTCCACTAGGTGGCAGGACTTTTAAACAATGTTGCAAGTATGTCCCAGAAAGTTCTCTTGGAACAGAGTTGTTAGAATTGTCAACGTTTGATGCAGGTCAAAAAGTTTAACTGGATTCTGCCTCTGGGTTTCTATGATTACCTTCCTTTACATTCCTCCTGTAATGCAGTTTATTTTTCCAGACAAACAATGCATTAAGAATGTGTTTTTGCTTTTGGCATGATGTCTCAGTTGCAGAAATTATTTTAATCACAGATCCTTGACTGCAACATCTGTGGTTTCTTGTTTTCGAGAGGGAAGAGGAGTGCACCGTGGACTCCGATCTGAAATGACAAAGGATATACTCTTTCATTTCCATCTAAAATGTCAAGGGAGGAGGTTGGAACGTTTGGGCCTGAATAGAATGAAAATATGTAAAAAGAAATAAAAGGTATGATATTTAAGATGTGGCAAATACTACAAATGTATAATAGAAAGTCAATTGCTTCTGTGAATTAGTATCTTCTGGATTAATGGGATCAAATTATGTTTTCCTTAAATTTCAGTACTGAATAATGGCCTTTTTGGCCCATGATTCAAGGTGAGTGGCATTTAGGGTGATCCTGGCTAATTGAGAAATTAGTCAGGATACTCTAGAAATCATGTCATCAAATACAAGGGAAAAATATTTTCCCAGCTTTCTGAAAATAAACTGGTGAAAACTGAAAAGGTCAAATTGCTATAAGCCCTTTGGCTTTTGTTATGGGCAGTTGTGAATCGCATCACTCACTCTCAGATAACTGGAGCTTGAGTTACATGAAATAAGCCTTTGGAATTAAGTTGATGGGTGGTCTTTACTTTAGTTTGTTACTCTGGCACTTGGGTACCAATACTTAATATTCATGATTAAGTCCAAGGAGGAAAATGCTTGAAATTACAACCTTCTTTTGTGTTTGGAGAAGAATCTAGTTTCAGCCCAACTTTCCATTTAACCAACATGTTTTAACCTTCCCTAACAGAGAAGGGGTAGAGCTCCAAGTACTATTAAATGTTTACCTTTGGTTCACTTGCTGTAGAATGTGACAGGTTTACAGATGTGTTTCCAGTACAAAGACAAGGAACTTGTTTCTTTCTTTTTGCTGCAATGCAAAGCCTCAAAGAAGCTCGAATAATGAAGATACAGCTGTTGGGAAAGTTCAGGCACAGAAATTCCCCAAACGTGTAATCTGTTGCCTCCTTCACTGCTCCTGTGAATATCTGGCTTTCAAAGACAGGTGCCCTTATTTAGAAACACCTCCCATGAAGACAACCAAAGGCATAAGTGGTGCCTGTCAGGGTGAGTGATGGGTGCAGTAGGAAGAAATAAATGGGTGGGATGGAGATGAGTTGAAACCTGAGCTCTTCTAATCCCTTGGAGCAGGACACCTGGAAGCTCCTCATGCCACTCCCCCCTCATGGCCCCTGTGTTTTTCTGATATGAGGAGGTGGACAGAAGTAAATAAACAGTGTGTGTATGTGGAGGGGGGATGGGATGAAGAGATGTTTGGTGTGTTTAATCCCAGTCAGTGAACTTCGAAAAGCCTCTCATGACTGAAAACAAAGCTATCAAGGGTGGTGCTTTGATTTTCACTTTGGTGGCCCTTACACTCTACAAGGGCACGCCTTTGGCCCACTGCCCTGCCAGCCAGCCTTTTTCCTGCTTCTTTTGCCTCTTGAAATTCTCTGAGTTGAGGCCAGGGTGAGGTAGGGAAATAATTGAAAGGAACGACCCGTGTGAAATCTTCTTAGTCTGCTGTGGAATCCAATCCCTTCAGTGACTTTTGAAACATCAGTTGGGTCTTCCACAAGGGTGATGCATCAGGTATTGGTTTTTAGACTTGTAAAATGAGAATATTCTTTTCTCCTTTATTTTGAATTTGTGGTAACACCCATCAAATCCAATAGTTTGTGCATTAGTTTAAATAAAGTGTTATAATAGCATGATCTATATGTGGTTAGTCCTGAGAAAGGAAGCTTAATTTAGATACCATTAATAAGCTTTTTTTTTTTTCCTAAGAGGCAAAGCGCTGTATAGACAAGCTCCTTTGTTGAAGAGGAAAGGCTTTGGAATTAGGCACATTGGGTATAAATTTCTTTCTCAGCATTTATTACATATAAATGACCTCAGACAAGTTATTATGCTTCCTTTTGCCTTAGTTTTCTTTCCCTGTAAGGTACAGGGAGAATATCTCTCTTTCAGTGCTGTAATTGGGTGAGACGGTGTGATAATAAATGAGGAGTATTCATTCTGATGTGGAGTGCTGGCTCAGTGCGTGCTAACTCCTTCCTTCAACAATTTGTGGCAGAACCTGTTTTAAAACAAGGATTAATGATGAAGCAGTGCCTTTAAGACGTTACCTTCTGGGTTGATTTTTAATCACAGGAGAAAAAGTTTCCATAGATGCGTTTGAGTTTTTTGCTGTTTTCACACTCTCCTAGAAGAAACACTAGATACAAGAAGCTCAGTTAAAGACAATGTTTGATGAATGGGAAAGGATAGAACATGGATGTTGTCCTAATCAGGAAGATTTTTTTTTCCTGGTCATAGAACTTTTGCTTGCCCCCATTAATACCCATCTCAAGAGATAAAACATGTGTGTCCCTTTCTCCACCCATGTGACACCATTTTTGAAGAGATTGATGTACTCTTACCTGTTTGATAGAAATCTAACTCCAAGAATAATAAAATAAGAATATTAGAACTGGAAGAAACTACCCTTATTATTAAAACAGAAAGCCAGAGGACCCAGGAGGAGTTTGAGAACCAGAGATGCCATATAGTAAATTCACAGCAGAGCAAGGATTAGAGTCCAGATTATTTTATTTTTAATCCAAAACCCTATTTTCAGAAAGGGCATTTCATCATAAGTGGCTGTTTGTTTCTTCTCATCAGCTGCTATTCTTGGTTGACTGGAAAGATGAAAGTCAACATTAAAAGGTAGACTTTTTTGCTTGTCTTCAAACAATCCTTTATTGACTTGAAAGAGAGGAGGCAGATGAATTCAAAGTGGAAAAAAAGAAATAATCCAGAATGGTTTTTCCAGGTTGCAATTGACACAGAATTTTCTATTTGGGCAAATATTGGAATATTGAATCTTGAGTTTATCATTGATCTTATTAATTAATGATAAGCACAGATTCACTGATTTGAGGAGCATTTAATTACTATAACTTGTGGGAAATCAGAGGGCATATTTATTAAAGATGTATAAGGAAGTATCTCACTTGTGTTTGTTTTGACTGTCATATGAAACTAAATCATAGCGAAATTTCTCAGGCTTTACAACTATGAATTCAAAATTAACAACCAGTCTCTGGCCAAAATCTTCTCTCTAACCTGTGTTCCGTATCTTGTTCCAAGAGCAGTGTAGTCGGCCAAGCATACCGGATGGGGCATCTGCGACAAGGATTGGAAAGGAGAATTTTGCCCTGAGTTTGAAGGTGTTATTTTTCCCATCGTTTGATTTGCCTGGCATTCTTTGCCTGGCATTTTTTCCTTTTCCTTTGCAAGGAAAGGGAGAAATGAGGAGTGTTCGTTGCTGACGAAGTCAAGAGGGCGCTGAGGCTGGCTAGATTTATTACTTTTGGCCGGATGATGGTGTGATGTGGTTTTACTTCCTATTTGTAGAGCCTTTCTAGAAACCTGGGCTCTGTTCTTCAGTGAGTCTTCCTTGTTGCCTTACATATATTTTAAAAGGGAGAATGAAGGTCTAAATGAAGGAAAAGAATTTTAAGAAGCAGTTTCTCAAAGAGAACAGGGAACTCCTAGGGAAAGCAGTGAATCAGAAGAGATAGTTCAGAGATGATTATCAGCATGGAATACGTGCCCATCTTCCCAGTATAGAATTGGTGGAATTTGCATGCATTCTGTCTCTCTGATAGCCCACTGGAGGTTATAATGATGATAACAACATCAGACATGACATGTGTGTGGCACATCCCAGTTTATAAATGACTCATTTGCACACATTTCATTTAAAGAATGAAGGTATGGAACACACAGCAAACTTTTTGAGCATTCATATTAACATCCCCCCCCTCGCTCCAGGGCTTGGGCCCCAGGATGTCGGTGCCAGGGCAGCATAGAGGAGGAGGCACTGTGCCTGGCATATAGGTATCTGGTTTGGGTTCTGCTCGGCCATCAAAGCTTTGAAGACAGGACAAACCCCTTGGCCTGTTTTCTCAGCTTTAATGCGATAAAATTACATGAGATGATCTCTAAGAATCCTCCTGGCACTAACATTCGAATTCTATGATCCATTTCCCTCAATGGGGAGAAACTTTCATCTTAAAGAAGGCATCGTTTGAATGTTGAAAGGTTGCCTCTGCTGTCGGAGGAAGCTCCGTGCTGCAGCCAGCAGTTTGTTCAGGGGTTTACACTTGGTTTACAAAACCATTATGTTTTCAGGCAGGCAGTNTTCTATTTTGAAACAGAAAATTCTCTTTGAAAAGATTTAAATGGGAGTGTGTATTGCACATATTGTGTAACTACCCCCCGGTGTAACAAGTCTAACAAAAACAAGGATCACTTATTGGATGCCATAAGCCAAGGCTTTTTGAATGTAATTCTAAGCCAGGAATATCTTCAATCTGCGCACATAAATACTTATGTTACTTAAAAAGAAATTTCTACATGGCCAGGCAAATATAGGAAAATGAAGAGCATATGTGCATACAGGAAAGGAGAAGCTAGCTGTGTTTCAACAATGATCTGTGTGTGTGTGTGTGTGTGTGTGTGTACATGCACGTGCGGGTGCACACATGTGCACGTATGTGTACATGTGCAAGAAGGAGAATTAGGGAAGGTGGCAATGATTGAAAGAAAAAGTGTTGTAAATTCAGAGTTAAAAATAAAATCATAGAAATCTTGCTTCTTTAACTTGGGACTTATGATTTTACTACATACTTGTTCTTTTTACACACGCCTTAAAAGGTGATCTTAAAACCAATGGGAGCAACATTTTCACTCATATGTGGGTCTTGAGAAACTTAACAGAAGACCGTGGGGGAGGGGAAAGAGGAAAAAAGTTACAAACAGGGAGATGGGGAGGCAAACCATAAGAGACTCTTAAATTCAGAGAACAAACTGAGGGCTGATGGGAGAAGGGGAAAGGGGAAGGGGGGTGATGGGCATGGAGGAGGGCACTTGTTGGGATGAGCACTGACTGTTATATGGAAGCCAACTTGACAATAAATTCTATTAAATGAATAAATAAATAAAGTTAAAGTTAAAGTTAAAAAAATAAATAAAAACCTATGTGAGCAAACTTAAAGTAGCAAGGGAGAAAGGGAAAAAAAAAAAAAGCCAGTGAGAATATTGCCTTTCGTAGAATATCAGTTTCTGGATTTGGGGTTTTTAATTATATTTCTCCTTAATTTCAAGAAAACCTCCACGTTTTATCATTGGGAGCTATATTCTTTCCCAATGCCAATGACATGCCTTTCTTTTTAGTAGCTTTTTATTATTCATTTTAAGTATTCTATGCCATAAACACTTAAAAATAAACTTATTATTTTGGAGTAGTTTTAGAATTGTGGAAAAGCTGCCAAGACAGTATGAAGAGTTTCTAAATATTTGTCATGCTCTTTCCCCAGTGTTAATATCTACATTGCGATGACACATGAGACAAACCTAAGAAATTGATATTGGTGTGATGCTACCAATGAAACCCCCGACTTGATACAGAATTTACCTGTTTTTCCACTCATGTCCTTTTTCTGTTTCAGAATCCAATCCAGAATACCACATTGCATTTAGCCTGCTATGTTTTATATGGGCAAGCAGAAGGGTCTGGGGAGAGACTGCTCCCCCCGCCCGATACCTTTAAGAGGCATTGCCTTTTTCCTAGTTTTTCCTTCCACACTATTCTAGAGGTAGTGTTTCACAGTGGTTAGCCAGCCTCTGCTTTTCTGACTGGGCACAGAAACCCCATGATGGCCTTGGTTGGTCCTCCTTAACGGTGCCATTTGCAAACCTCTATTGGGGCACTCATCAAGTTGGGCTGTAGTCTCACTCACAGGTAATGAGAGTCGTTACCCATCAAAGCTACATTTCAGCAGAGAAGAACCGCTGCTCATTCAGGCAGTATAGGTCATTCCGCGTGGATTCAGTGGTATCCAGTAAAGGAGTCATGAGGCCTTTGTTTACAGATGGTACCTAGACCCTAAGTGTAAGTCCCATGAAGCAAGCGATTGTTTCCATTTCGGCCACTAGTGTCTTTCCAGGTCTACCTGGTGCCTGACCCAAAATAGGCTCTTCATAAGTGTTTGTTGAATGAATGAGTGAATGCAAAAAAGGTGAGAAGCTGCAGGGCTATAGGAACACCAGCAGAGACAGGGGACACCATGGTTGGCAAAGGAAGGGCATTTGGCCTTCTCCCTCCCCACCCAGGCAGCCTTGGCAGTGAGGAGGAAGGAATCCTCCCCAGTGGGGGGCAGTTTGGAGTTCTTCAGCTGTTCTTAGTTGGAAGGCTCACTTCACTACATCACACCTGGCTCTATTTCAAAGATTAATGAACAGCATCTTGTCAGATTTAATATATTGCACTTGGAGAGTTTACTTTGACGATGTCATCATAAATTCCCTGAGCTGCGAATTATACCGTAAGGACTTAAATGAAGTCCTAGTGAGAACCGAAGAAACAGGAATCTCCGTAAAATGTAAAAAGTGCCAGTTTTGAGAGAAAACTGTAAATTTTCTAGGACATTAGGTTTCAAAAGAAGGATTACACACAGACTAAACAAAGTAGAAGTCATAAAAATTTAAAGACACCACAAAACATAACAAAAATAAGATCCTTTTTAGTTATGACAGAATTCTAAAAGGAAACTTACACCAAATTATGCCACCCAAGCAGAGCCATTAATTAACCTAATGAGAAAATATGTTCCATTTCCATGGCCAAAGCATGTCAGGAAGTCTTTGACATTTTAAAATAGGAAAGAAAGACAGAGACAGAGACACAGAGGGAGACAGAGGGAAGGAGAGAAAGAGAGAGAGAAAGAAAGGAAGGAAAGAAGGAAGGAAAGAAGGAAGGAAAGAAGGAAGGAAGGAAGGAAGGAAGGAAAGAAAGAAAGCAAGAAAGAAAGAAAGAAAGAAAGAAAGAAAGAAAGAAAGAAAGAAAAAGAAAGAAAGAAAGAAGAAAGAAAGGCAATCGCACCAATTCTAAAAAGTTTTAAATATTAACTTATCAGTTCAGGAAATCTGAGGCACTTTTGATAATATCCTCAATGACCCCTTGGGGAAATTTTTGCAATTGTTGCATAAGTAAAATGTGGATTACAAAAGCGATATTGGGAAAAAGAAGTTAGAGTCCAGGGAACAATCAGGAAACTAAGGATCAGAATCTTAAGTGTAAGCTTAACCACTGACCTTTGGGCAGTACTTCAAAAGATGAATCTGAACCATGTGGAGAGATAAAGCAATAACCTCCCATCAACCCTGTTCCCCCAAACCTATAATGACCCGTGTAAAGGCTAAAGCAAAGCGTGAAGATATAAAAATATGAATTGTGAAACAATAACAACAAAAATTCCCAAAGCCACTCCTTTCTGTTTCTTAGTAATTCTGTTGGTTTTGTGATTAATGTTGCTTACATTACAACTAAAGTTGTTTCCTCTCTGGATTACCTTTTTTATGTTTTTTTATCCCCTTCTTCCTGAGCCCCTTCAATGACCCACATCTCTCTACCTGCTTTTAGCCTTGAGCCTAGTGATGAGCTCAGAGTGAGTCCTGGGCAATTCACAGACGCTCTTTTCTCTTTCATCTGAGAAATGGAGATAATGATATTTCCCATATATTTCACAGAAGTTGTTTCAAGGATTAGTGAGGTCATTCAGGCAGGGTGCTTTGAGGTCTTCAGATGAAAAGGGCTATAGGAGCCTAACATGTTATTAGTCAGCGTTATTCAGTTGCTGCACAGTCTTATACTACCTCAGTTACAGTGGAGAAGGCATTAGTCAGGGGTTTATGCATTTCTCCCCAAGATTACTCTTAAAACTGAAATTGCAAAGTGGTCCCAGTTGTGAAAGTTGAAACCAGAGCAGGTATAAGGGCTCTAGGCCTGATTCACGGGCGTCCCGGGTGGTGCTGTGTGGCCTGGACAGGTGCCAGGTTTCACCTTCTCTGGTGACCTGAGAGGTAACCTGGCCTTTCACACTTTCAGAGGTGATAGACAGTTAACAGGGTCTTGGCAGCCCAGGAAATTTTGCCTCGAGGTCTGAGGTCAGAGATGTTTTTCCAGCCTACGCAAGGAGGCCAGTCGAATTCTTGCCGGCCTAACTGATACTGCCAATCATGTTAGGAGGACCTCCATTTGGCTTTCTCCATTTGAGTAGAAGAAATGACTCAAGTCCACAATTTTTCAGTCTGAAATATCACTGATCTGTCTATTCACCTCCGTTCAGAATAAACATAAGGCCCCTGGCAATGTTCAAAGACGTACCTAGACTTCACGAACTCCAATGCCCCTTGGCTTGGTGTACGTACCTGGAGATCAAGAGCCTGGCTTTCAGGATTCTGGACTTGTCCCAAGATCATATTATTGAGCCTGAAGATCTTTAAATGACTAATCTTTTTTTAAAAGCTAATTTATTTATTTTGAGACAGAGATAGCGTGAGTGGGAGAGGGACAGAGAGCAGAAAGAGAGAGAGATTGAATCCCAAGCAGGCTGCCACACTGCCAGCACAGAGCCTGACATAGGGCTCGGACCCACAAAGTCGTGAGATCATGACTTGAGCCTAAACCAGGAGTCAGATGCTTAACTGACTGGGCCACCCAGATGCTCCCAAATGATTAACTGTTTAAATGTGAAAAACACTGAGGAATTTTATATGGAAGCTGCATCCTGATGAAGATGAAACATTTTGAAATTAATTTAAATTCTAAACTCTAGATTTGTGTTTGTACTTCAAACTTGTTGATTTTAGAGCTGTGGATTATTAGATCAAAGTTTGGCAACAGGGACTAAAGTTCTTCGGTCCATCCAAGTGAGAGAATCTTGAAGTGCCTCAGTTCTCACTCTGACAGTGCATCAGAATCCCTAGAAGTGTCCATTAGAACACTGAGTGCTGGGGCAGCTGGGTGGCTCAGTCGGTTAAGCGTCTGACTTCGACTCAGGTCATGATCTCGTGGTTCATGGGTTCAAGCGTCGCATTGGGCTCTGTGCTGATAGCTCAGAGCCTGGAGCCTGTTTCAGATTCTGTATCCCCCTCTCTCTCTGACCCTCCCCCTCTCAATGCTCTCAATAATAAATAAAAATATAAAAAAACATTTAGAACACTGAGTGCTGAGCCTCACTGCTGAAATTTTCTGATCCAGTAGGTCTGAGGTGAGGCCTGAGAATTTCCATTCTTAACAAGTTCCCACATGATGCTGATGCTGCTAGTCTGGGGACTATGCTTTGGGAACCACTATCGTAGGGGTATGGGCTGTAGAATCTGGAGTCTAGACTCTTCCTACCCCAAGAAGGAACAAGAGCATTGACATCACACAGAAACACAAAGTTTCAGATCGCACTCCAGACCTAGTGTATCTGAATCTGCATTTTATAAGATGCCCAGTAATTAGGACAGACATGAAGATGTGAGAAGCAGCATGCCCAAGGCCCCTGTACCTTTGTTATCATCCAGTATACGGTGGGTTGTTCTGTATTCTCAGAATGGAAAGCTCTCTGAGCCACATAACTTTCAGTTTGAATGCAGCTCTGACTGCCTATGGCCAAGGACTCCCTGAGAATCAGCTTGCGCAAGATGGTCTGGGTCTTTCTCATCTCTCGCTCACATCTCATCAAAGAGTGACTTGAGACCTATAAAAATGGCCAATGAACAAAATCAAATAGCTTAAGTGCCCTGACAAGCTTGCTTTTACCGCAGCCACTAAAAGCACAAGCGGAGACTCTAGTCTTTCTATAATCACGAATGAGGTGACTCCTTTGGAGCCACAATCCCCTGAAGCAGATGGGCGCTCCTGGGTGTCCACCTTTTAGCCCCATCGTACAATTCCATAGAGCAGAAATGTCAGTGGTGCTCTTGGCAGGCCTCACTGCAACACTCCCTGTGTGAAGACAGGTGTTCAGCATCAAATAACACTGCCCTGGACCTGAGCAGCCCAGAGAAAAAATGTAAATGAAACTAAACAGTTATGATAAGAACCAGTCGACCACCCGGTCCACCCTGCCCAGCTCATCCCACTCCCCTCCACCTCCCTTCTTTGCTCACAGAACTCAAATGTCTGGGAATGTCTGTAGATTCCAAATGCTGCTTTAAAAAGACTCCACAAACCTCAGGAATCAAGGCAGCTTTAGTGAAGACACTTAGCACAAAGGACATCACCCAGAAGAACCCATCGAGATTAGCTAAGGACAGGGTTTGCAGGGTTAGGAACGGGGTTTGCAGACTGCAGCGTATTAGATGTGCAAGTTTGGCTACAAAATCAAACATTTGGTGTGTCTTTCGTGGTTTTTGCATTGTTTTCGCAAGTCATTCATTCAACAAGTCTATACTCGGTAGTAGGGTCTGTGGGGAAATAACAAAATGATGCCCCTTGTAGGGGAAATAAGTACGAAAATTAAAAACTAGAGTGCAGGGTTGAGAGAGTTCTAGACCAGACATCTTGGTCACCTGGAAACCCTATAGAGGATAGAGTGTCAGTCTCTGAGATAAAAGACACACGTGCCACAGCAAATAGCAGGCACTGGTGGTTGAGATTGTGGGTGTACTGTCTCTTGATGTCACTCAACTTAAGTTTCCAAAGGATACTGAGGCCCAGTCTTTGGATTAATGATCATATAGCGAGAGTTGTGGCTTGGAGGGCTGGGCCTTGGAACTAAGGCATTTGGAGTAACAGTTTGGACTGGTGTTAGTTAGTGGCTTTAAATCACCCAGAGGCTTTGCAATGCACTTAAAACCCCCACTCCTTCTCAGGATCTACAAGACCTTGCATAACTGTCTCTTATCTACACCCGACCTCATTCCTCCCTCTGCTTACAACACCTCAGCCAGGCTGGCCTCCGTGACCATGACTAGTCCTTTCCTCCCTACAGGTCTTGGGTTTTGTTTCTGTCTGGGATGCCCTTTTCCACACCTCTTTACAGCCTTCTCTTGAGAATGGAATTCTGTGGCCTCCCTATTTACTGTAGCCCTCATTCCCAGCCCAGCTTTCCTCAGGTGACTCTGCGCCGTCACCCTCTTCATTTCCTTTTTAACTGTTCTATTTATCAATTGCTATGCAACAAATCACCCCAAAACTTAGTGGCTTAAAGCAAAAGCAATCATTCTAGGATTATATCTCTAAGTTTCTTTGGGACAAGAACTGAGGAAAGCTGGGCTGGGTGGCTTCTGCTCAGAATCTTTCATGCAACTGCAGTTAGGAAGTGACCGGAGCTGGAGCAGCATGTGGCTGGAGCCAGGGGTCTGGATGGATTTCACTCTCCTTAGTGTAGTCTCTTGGTCTCTCTAGGCAGGCTAGTTTTAGCTTATTCACAGCATAGTGGCCCCAGGATAATCCAGCTGCTTACATGGTGGCTGAGACTTCAAAAGGCAAGTGTTCCTGTGAGCAAAGTGGAAGTTGCATAACCTTTTATGACATAGTGACATTAAAAGTCTTGCAGTCTCATTTCTATGTTTTATTGGCTCAGATTCAAGTATGGAGAAATAAACCTGTTGGGGGATGGCTCTAGGAAAGCATGAGGGATGGGAGATCTTGTTGCATGCAACCTTGGAAAGAAAGTACAATCTGCCACAATGCCATTTGCTATAATATGTAATTATATTGTTTATTGTTAATTTCTCTATTATGTCTCCCTCCTTAAAATGTATGTTCTCTGAGGCCTGGAGCCTAATCTCTTTCTGTTATTCCTGTACGTAGCCCCAGTGGGTGTGCAGTTGTTGTTTAGCTGAATGTTGAATGAATGCCCAAATGCCAGGATAAACTGATGCTTTAACTCAATTTTTTCATGAAACCAAAACACATCGCTTGTGAAATACCTTTGACCCACACAGTTTCTAAAGGATGCAGCAATAAACTAGGCAGCAGAGGTAAGAAGCCTCCCCTGCCCCTTCTTCCTCTTAAGTTGGCATTTCTCCAATGTGGTTTGGTTCTCATCCAGAGGACACGGGCATTCTGAGACTCCTCCTGTGCCCCTTGGCCTTCTTGTCCCCAAAGCCCACGACCCAGACCCACTTCCTAGAGATGCCTGGGCTATCAAGTACCTGCCTTCCCTCTAGTCTTTTGCCCTATCTAGTTTTTCTAGAAGCACTCCACATCCTCTGATGTAGGGCAGTGGTTATATCAAGGGAATTCTCTGCTACAGGGATCTCAGNTGACCCAGACCCACTTCCTGGAGATGCAGCCTGGGCTATCAAGTACCTGCCTTCCCTCTAGTCTTTTGCCCTATCTAGTTTTTCTAGAAGCACTCCACATCCTCTGATGTAGGGCAGTGGTTATATCAAGGGAATTCTCTGCTACAGGGATCTCAGGGCATGATCTTTCGGTCACATTTTACCCAACCAGATAGTGAGACATTTGACTACTGACTGGCTTTCCATATAATTGTTTACTTCAGGGTAGGAGCTATTTGCTGAACATTTTGGGGCTCCCTTTAAGTTTTTGCCCTTAATTAGCTCAGCTTTCACTACACATGCCTCCAGTGTTTTGTTAAATTGCTTGGAAAGGGATTTGGGGACAAGTGGAATTGAGATTGAATAGGTCTAGTCCAAGTTTTCTAAGTTTACTTTTGGGAAGCAATATCATAAACTGCTTTTTTTTCATATATTAAATGCACTTTGTCTCCCAAAGGAAGAGTAATGGTGGTTTTCAGTTGAAGATTCCTTATAAATATCAGCACTGCTATTTTTCTTCTATAATGAGGAGAGAAGCAAACTGGATAATGAAGTAAGACTGGCGGTACCCAGTTCTAACCTCTAGAAGCTCCATAATCTGTTTTTGCTTCTATGGCGATATCCAGGTTGTCTCTTTTTGTTAGGAAGTTCGTCTTCATAGAACATTAACTAAATATATTATGTTTGGAGCAGTATGACAATGCCATACTGTTATTGGCCTAGGACACCTGCCTGCAAATAAACTTTCCTGAATCGGGGTATGTACGTTGTTGTGGCCATCTCTGCTTCTAGTGAGGTAGGTAATGAACACAATAATGAAAAGAAGAGGATCCCTCTCGAGCTGGAGTTGAATAGACGGGCTAATCAAAGGGCCTGGAAGCCAGAGCTTATGAAATGGTAATGGTGGCAAGTTTGTGTGGCTGGCCCAGGAGTGCAGGCAGCCTGGGTACAGGAAGGGGGAAATGGGNCAATGCCTAGGGTGATAAATGATGCTGAGTTCATTTAATGGACTAAGTGGAAATCTCATCTGGAATTTTAATTGTGACATAAGATCTCACCCTCTTCTCTTGACCCAGGCTCCAAACACAGGCGTTAGGTAAATAGTCAAAGTGGTTTGGATTTAAGCCAAAAAAGTTGCTTTGCCAGGTAAGTACTTTAGACACATATGTTATCTTTTATGTCTAGATCTTGTCTTTCCTTCCACATTCTCCGCATTTTGAGAAAAAGCTTTCCCTCTACACCTGTGTCTTCCCAGCATGTCCTGGACTGGTCTTCTGTAAACATTTGTCACTTGGTGCATTGTTGTAAGTGTCCTTAACACCATCCTGTGATTAAATCGGTGTTTTCTGGCCCTAAAGTCAGGTTGTATCATAGAAATGCAAGAGAACATGTAAAGGAAGGAAACCTCCAAATTTGGTCCTTCTCCCACCCTCTAACCTTCTTTCTTTGATTTTCTCTCATCATAGAAACATGGGGCTGACTTTGTTTTGTTTTCGTATTTTTTCTAAAACTTTGGTAACCAAATTTCCCTTTCTCCTTTTACATTGTAGTAAGTATAATATGATATGAATGTTTTTTTGATATCTAGTATGGTAAAGGGGCTCATGTACAGGAAGCACATTAATATTAGATCTTAAGTCAAAATGAATGGACGAGAAATACTTTAAAACAAGCTTCTAGGAAGCCAACAGAAACAAATCAGATAATTTCCTACAATGAAACAAGTAAGTTTAGAAGTCAGTCTTCATATATATCTGTGATGGGAGGGGGTCAACAGTAGGTAAAACATGTGAGTTCATGTCCAGAAAAATATCACAATGCTTTGTGACATAAATGCTATAGACCTCCCATGTGATTTCTGTGTTTGATATTCAGCATGCCTTTGAAAAATCCTGTGGGCTATTTTTTTACCAAAGTTGGTAACATAGTGAGTCCAGCTAGATAGCAAGCAAGCTTACCAACAAAGTATGACTACATTGTAGTGTATGAAAGTCATCATCAGAAATAAATGTTTGAAAACAAAATGAGAATAAATATTATTAATTTGGCAGTCACGTTGTGGGAGGCAACACAAATACCTAGAAATTTAGAGTAATGAAGTCATAGTAATCTCAATAAGTTTTTTTGAAAAATGGATAGACAGATTTAAATAAACTCTAAATCCTCCCCCACCTTTTCTCCTTATCAGGAAAAAAAGACAAAAACAATATTGTTCATTATACTAATGAGATGCTGGGCTAGTTTGGTCAGTCAGACTTCAAATGAATTGCATTTGAACACTAATATCCATGGAACACTATTTTCAAAAACACATTCACTATGTTATCTTGTTTAATGTTTGCAGAAATGTGGCAATTATCTTTATATCCATTTTATCACTTATGAAATAGGTATAGATCATGATGTCTTCCAAATGTTAACCTTTCAGTGTCTCTTGAATATGGCATTGGAAAGACCACTGATCGGTGGCTTCTGACTTAATTTCCAGTGCTGGTCCAGCGAGTCCACCGCCAGGCCATTATCTACTCCAAATTACCTTGGGCCTCTAACTAGGAACACAGATTAATTAATTAATTAATTTTAAAATTTATTTATTTATTTTGAGAGAGAGAGAGAGAACGGGAGGGAGGGGCAGACAGAGAGGAAGAAAAAGAATGCCCAAGCAGGCTCCGCACTGTCAGCACAGAGCCTGATGTGGGGTTTGAACACATGAACAGTAAGATCATGACCTGAGTTGAAACCAAGAGTTGGAGGCCTAACTGACTGAGCCACTCAGGCACCCTGATCACAGATTAATTTATATAGTCATCATTAATTCATAGATTTCCAGTTAGAATAGCACATGATCTTGAATTACATTCTGAAGTCAAAGGAGCATAATAAGAATTAGCTGCAGTAGCCCATCCACCCCCATGTTCTCTTGCTGAGGCACTCCCCCTAGAAGAGCACTGTTGCTTTCTTTGAAGCCATCCAATACATCCACAATTCAGGTGTACTTCAACTTCAGTATTCAGTTAAGGCTTTCCCTTTTGCGCATGTCTACAGGAGAAAGAAGACAGCATTTAGTTTAATCCTGAGGGTTCTTCTTCTAACAGTTTGGAGGCTACTTTTGAAAGAACTGAAATGATGAATAGAATTTCTTAAAATGTTGCTACTCAAAGAGGAGTCCTTGGGGCAGCAACGTTGGAATCAGAATCAGCTTAGAAATGTAGACTCTCAGGTTCCACTTCATACTTAGTGAATAAACTTCTTTTCACAAGATCCCCCAGGTAATTGGTAAGAAAGGAAATTAAAGTTTGAGAAACACTGGCCTATAAGACAGAATACTAATTAACAGGGCTGGGGATTGGGACTGGGGGGTTGGGGTCAGATACAGCATCTGAAGTTGAAGAAATGAACACATCCTTTCAGAGCTTTGGTGTTCTGGAGGTTTGGTATGTGATGCCTGCTGTTCAAGGTTTTTGGCACTAGAGGGTGACATTAGGCTACATAGCTGAGGGAGCAAGGCCTCCCTCCAGGAAACAAATGGGCATCTTAAAATGAGGTACTATTAAACATTTTTGGTCTTGTGTTAAATTTACTCTAGTTACCAAATAATGACTGACATTTATTAGCATGAACTATGTGCCAAGCACCGGGCCAGGCCCTTTATGTGAATGGTTTCATTTAATCCTCAGAGGGGCTATTATTGCCCTACTTTAAAGATAAAACGGAGCTTCAGGAGATCAGGGAATATATTTATGGTCACACAGCTAAGAAGTGCTGAGAAGCGATGGATCAGACTGAGTCTGACTGTGAGCCTGAGCTCTTGGCTCCTCTCAACAACCTGCAGGGCATGCGTAATTAAATAAACAACTGTGACTTTGTTAAACAACTAAAATAGAAGAACAAAGAATTAAGTTAAAATTCTGTACATTTTTCATGCACTTTCTTTGTGAGGCAAGGGAGCACAGAGGTTATGTCTACAGGCTCTAAGGTTATTCTGTTCCGTACAGGAGCCACTAGGCAGGCATGGCTCTTGAGCACTTGAAATGTGGCTACTGTGGCCGAAGAAGTGGATGTTTCATTTGTTTAATCCTGACTGGTTTCCCTTTAAAAACTTGGTCCAGTTATTGGAAGCTTTTAAGGATGCTTGGAACAACTTGGGTATGTGAATCTACTTTTTCAACTGTCAAGTAGTTTTTATAAAAATTTCATGCCTGAATTAAAATGTGCTGTGAGTGTAAAATACAGACTGGTTTTCAAAAACTTGGTATAAAAAAGGATAGAAAATAATTCATTAATAATTTATGTATTGATTACATGTTGAAATAATATTCTGGGTACATGGACTTATATAAAATGTATTATTAAAAATAATTTCACCTATTTCTTATTTTACTTTTTTAATGTGGCCACTAGAAAATCTTAAATGACACACAGGGCTCATGTAATAATCCTGTTGGACAATGCCACTCCCAGAGCTAGATTGTTGGGTTCAAATTCTCATAGCTTAATATGAAATATTAATAGTCTTAAAAGCTACAAGAATGCTGTGCCCGTCCATTTCCTCATTTGTGAAGTGGTGAAAGAATATCTGCCTCGCATGGTTGTTGAGGAGGTTAAGTGAGTTATTATTTGTAAAATGCTCATTGGGTGACAGTTATACATGGGTCTTTTGTGTTTCTGCATATCTTATAAAGCAGAAGCACTGAATGCCTTTGCTCTGAACTATCTTTTTAAGTATGCTTACATAGCAAACAGCCTTGGAAAACAGAGGTAGCTTCTCCCTCTAAAGTAAAGATCAGGTCGTTTTGCCTACTATTCATTATAAAAGGGTTGGTGTTCCTAAGCTTGAAGTTCCTTTTCTGAAACTAAACCACGGTGTGTGCAAGTACTACTTGCCCCTTTTGTGTTACTTTATGAAATTTGGGGCTCAGAAAACTGGATGCTGGTTATGGTTATTGTTTTGAGTAATAAACTGTCCTTTGTCTCTGAACCGGGAGTCTCATGTCTTCTGCCAGCATTCATTGTGAAGTTGTGACAGGCTAATTTGTTAGCTTCCAAGAAGAGGGAAATCTCAGACCCTTCATAGTTCTTTTATGGTACTTAGACTAGGTGTCTGGCACAGAGCACTACATAAGTATTAGATGTTTTTACTTTTACCCCCCACTTATTTCCATATGGTTGAGTTGAATTGCTACTGTCTTGTGCCTATTGTGTCTACTTCTATTGAGGGATAGATCTTTTTTTCATTTTTTCTTTGGGTCTGTGACATTCTGCTTGGCTGTACCTAATTGTTCATGCTTCACAGTTGACTTCACATTGCATGTGGTAAAATTGTTAGAAATGAATCATAGAGACAGCCTAATGGATTTGATTTTTTCTCTCTCTGAATGTTGTTGGTCATTGCTCCAAAATTCTTCTCTTCCAGGGAAATTTTATAGAACTAAAAAAAAGGCACATAGTGGCACTCTCATACTCCTGGTTCCTCTGTCTGTACTTTGGGAAGTTTGGCACATGATAAGAGTCAGCCACCATCACCTCTGTCCCCCAACATTCTGTGTGTATGGTGCTACTTCTTCATTTGTTTATACTCAGAGATGTGCGTACACATTATTACAGTGCATAGTTTCCACACATGCATAATGGTTTTAACTGTACTATAAAACTATACCTAGAGTTAAAAATTTTGTTGGTTTTGGTCAAAAGCCAATGTGAAAAATTTCAGAGTAAAGGGTATACAGTACTCCTTAGTACTGTAATAGTACAGTATACTATTTGGAATAAGCTATGGGATCAAAACATAAAGTCAGGGGAATGTGAAACATTTCAGTGTGAATTACATGTAAGGGATTATCAAACAAACACATCACCAAAGCATATGAACTGTACTCTCTCTGAATTGCCTTTAGGTCTGGTTTTTTTTTTTTTTAAGTAGACACTCTATTTTTATATTGCTAATTTAAATTAAGTTTAATTAAAATTAAATAAAATTAAACATTCGGTTCCTCAGTCACACATTTCAAGTGTTCGATGACTGGATGTGGCTGGCTAGTGGCTACTACATCGGACGCTGCAGACAGAATACATTCCTATCATCACAGGAAGTTCTACTGGGCAGCCCTGCTCTAAAAGCTCATAAATAGGGGTGGCTGGCTGGCTTTGTTGGTTAAGCATCCGACTTCAGCTCAGGTCATGATCTCGATCTCACAGTTTGTGGGTTCCAGCCATGCATTGGGCTTCGTGCTGACAGCTCAGAGCCTAGAATCTGCTTCGGATTCTGTTTCTCCATCTCTCTTGCTGCCCCTCCTCTACTTGTGCTCTTTCTCTGTCTCTCAAAAATAAATAAGTGTTAAAATTTTTTTAAAGAGAATAGATATTTGAATCAGATGGTACGTATTGTTCTACAATGAGCAGCATTAAAAGTTGCTTCCAAGGCATTTTGAAATAATTCTAGATAAAGTGATTTTATATTTTTTAAGTCTATATCTTTATTTAAATATATTTATTCACAGTGATGTTTTCCTTTAAAAATATTTTTCTCTTGATAGGAGTCTTTCACAGCGTTCAGTTACGACGATGTATTATCTTGGCACAATTTGCATAGCTTAAAACTAACATATATTTGTCTATGGTTACATGTTGCCTTAGCAACCCAGTTTAAGTTTATTTTGAACAGGTAGATGAATTCCAGCATACCTGAAAATATTGTACTTGTCTGTGCGATGATGATGCTATTGCCGAAAATGAAAACAGCAGCTATGGTACTAGCGGCAAGCAGCCCCAGCTTGACATCATGAGGATGACTGACTGCCGTGCACAAATATTTACTCTGTGCCCTTGTGTACATTCTACTCAATGAAGCACAAGCCTGGAATTAAGATATAGGACATATCCTTGTTTCCCTTTTGGAGGCAGAACCATGTTTCCATCGAGGACAGTATTACTATTCTGTCCTTGTAGTTAAAGCAGCCTATAAACCATGCTTTAGATCCTTGCCCTTCAAAGTGTGGGATGGGACATGTACCAACAGCATTAGCGTTACCTAGGAATTTATTGGAGATCTAGAACCTCAGGCCCCACCCCAGACGTACTGAATCAGAATCTGTGTTTTAGCAAAGTCCCCAGGTGACTGGAGGCACACTGAAGATTGAGAAGCACTGCCTTAAGATAATGAAAATGAGACCTCAGTAAGTCTGAAGCCATTCCCGGTGCACAGTGTTATGAGTTGAACTGTCTCCCTCACAGAATTCATACATAGGAGTCCTAACCTTCAGTACCTCAGAATGTGTCCTTATTTGGAGATAAGTTCTTTACAGAGGTAATCAAGTTAAATTGAAGTCTTTAAGGTGAACCTAAATCCAAATACCTGAGGCTTGGCTAAAATTTTTTAAACAAAAGCTTTAAGATCTCTGTGTTTATTCATATGTTATATATGTGATAGATACGTGATGTTTTTCTATGTCTGGATTATACTGGCAAAATTAATTGACAAAGGGCTCTATTTAATTGGCTTAAAGAAAAATAAGTGCTTATGTAAACTAATCCAATTTTTTTTTGAGTTCACATGATCTGAGATAATTTTGATAAATAAAGTCTCCTTTAATTTGTTGGTTTAGTAAAAATGGCACATCTTCAGAGTTATCAGCATGTTTGTTTGTTTTTTTAATTTTAGAGTGGAGGGGGGAGAGAGAGAGTGCATGTGGGGCAGAGGGGCAGAAGGAGAGGGAGAGAATCTTAAGCAGGCTCCACACCTAGCACAGAACCCAATGTGGGACTCGATTTCTACAACCCTGGAATCATGACCTGGGCCAAAATCAAGAGTCCAACGCTCAACCGACTGAGGCACCAGTTGCCCCCACAGTTATCAGCATTAAATATAATGCCAATAAATAACTGATTCTAGCTGGGTTTATTAATCAAACAAGTTAATACTATCTCTGCTTCAAACAAGAAAATCCACTTGAGATAATGGCTAATTTTGCCTAATGTCTCATGAAGTTTTTGTGAGTAATGTAAACATAGTTATTGGGAATAAATGATATAGATAGATAAAAATGGGATAAGAATTTTTAGGTGCCAGGCGCCTGGGTGGCTCACTGGGTTAAGCGTCCAACTTTGGCTCAGGTCATGATCTCTCAGTTCTGTGTTCGAGCCCTGCATTGGGCTCTATGCTGACAGCTAGCTCAGTGCCTGGAGCCTGTTTCAGATTCTGTGTCTCCCTCTCTCTCTGACCCTCCCCTGCTCATGCTGTCTCTCTCTCTCTCAGAAATAAAATTAAAACATTAAAAAAATTTTTTTTAAGTTTTTAGGTGCAATCATTATGTTTTATGGTATGTATACTTAAAAAGAGTAGCTTCCACAGATCTTTTTGGTAACTTGAAACTGTTGGGTTTTGCTAAGTTAAATTAAATGTTGGAATTTCATTAAATATCTGATTTATTTTCCAAGCAAGATAAAACACTAGAACATTGATCACTGAACATAGGTTTATCTACTTTTGTCTTCCTACTGCAGAGAAATTAAAGATAAATTTAAGACTGTTAGTAAGCATGTCTTGTGCCACACTGAAAGACTGTACTATTTAAAAGGACATATGCTTCTAGATATTATAAAATGCATTTATAAATTTATTGGTTCACAATTGCT
>NW_027528818.1:1567107-1597096 GCF_008692635.1 Crocuta crocuta
TCCACAATTGCTTACTTCTTAGTTTTCACTAGGAATTAAGGATTCTAAGGGTTAAGAATTCTAATTCTAAGGGTGTGTATATATATATATATATATACACACACATATATATGTTAATATATGTATGTTATAGTTAATATATGTATGTTATATATGTATGTATATATAACATATATATACATACACTAGTAGGAACGATAAGGAGGGAAGCAAATGACGATACATGAGAAGGCAAGGAAAGTAGGGTGTGCATTATTGGTAAGAGAATAGTAAGTTGTAGAAAGTTTGTGGAAAAGAAATCTTTGAAAAGGATATTTTTTAAATGTGTGGTCCAGCTACCTAAGATTAAACTGAACTGATTTAAAAATTAGTTAATATCAAAATCCACTCATGCAAAATTAGAGTTTGCTTTTTCTCTCTGTGAAAAGGACATTTTCTGGATTATTGGTCTGCTCTCAATAAAAAAAATTGTATACAAGGTTTATTTACCTTTAATGTAATTTGTCTAGCAACAGAGATTCTGTATTTTGCTTTTATCGGGTCATTGATTACTTAGAGAAGCTGAGTTTTCTCTATTAAAAGAGCAAACAAAAACCCAAACTCTTAAGTACAGAGAACTTCATAGTGACTGGGGAACCTCCTTTACTCGTCAGGTAGTTGGACAAGTTTGTGCTGTTTGGCCAGCATCTTCACTGGGCATACCACCCTCACTCTTCAGGACTAATGGAGTGCACTAATGGCATTATAAAGGCTTAACTAACAAAATTGGTAGAAACTCTAAAAATACCCTGGCCAAAAGCACCACTGTTAGTTCTTCTGAATCTCAGATCCAGTTCTTTTGGAACCCATATACTCTCATCTTTTGAAATACTCACCAGATGCCCAATGTGCGATGCTTACTTTAATCAACAACTGATAAAAAGACGATAGCTTTAATATTATACAGGCCTAATTGCATCTTGTTTTTTTTTTAAGTTTATTTATTTTTAAGAGAGAAAGAGCATGTGCTGGCATGCAAGCATGAGTGGGGGAGGGGCAGAGAGAGGGAATCCCAAGCAGGCTCTGAGCTGTCAGTGCAAAGCCCGATGTGGGGCTCAGCCTCACAAATTGAACTGTGAGGCCATGATCTGAGACGAAATCCAGCATCCAATGCTTAACCCATGTGCCCCAAGGCCTAATTTCTTCTGTTGAAAATAACCATACCTCAGTAGAGCAATCTTTCCACAGGGTGCTCCCAGGAGACAAAAACATCAGACATAATCTGTAGCCTGGAGATTCATCACTGGAAAAGACACCTTCAGAAAGACTTCCTCCCACCTCGCCAAACGGGACCTTAGCAGGGATTGAAGCAAATGACACCTGAGACAGATAGCTTTCTGAAGGTGACTGGGCCAGACTTGTGTACTTTTTTTTTTTTTTTTTTAGACCTGAACTTGTGGGATGAGTACTGGGTGTTTTATGGAAACCAATTTGACAATAAATTGTATTAAAAAAAAAAAAGACCTATATACCTTTTCCTTGCTGTTGCTTCTTACCTTATTTTCTCTCTCTTTATAACAATGTTTTCATCCACCTTTCCCAATCTATTGCAAAAGGAAGAGACCTTTCTGACTGCTGGATCTGTCACCAGAGACTCCAATCTGTTCATGACGTCAGAGGCCTCTTCGTCTTACCTGTAACAGTTTCTCCTTAATCCCCATTGTCACTGTCAATTATACCTGCAAGACTATGGATGTTAACTATTGGCTTAGGATATTACGGCTAGATGTTCCCATACCTTGCTTCAACCTCTCCCCAGTCATTACTGTACTAGCTCAACTAAGCACCTCCGTCTCTGAAAATTGTATGATATTTATTCGGCTTCCCATGTTCTTTTCCTTATTTAAATACAGTCTGTCTCCACCCCCCCCACCCCCACCCAAGGGAAATGCAAAGGGCTAACTCCTTTTTGCAAGGCTTTTTAAAAAGGCCTCTTTAGGAAGGGACAGTATCTCACAGCATGTCATCCCAGTGCCTCTGATCCCTTGCTTAAAAGGTCAAACATGAAATGTCAACTAATGGATCTTTCAACGACCAGACCTTAGCTAGAGTCCTCTGTTCTCCACCTGGCTTCATTTTTGTCTGTGGTGGATGGCATTTTCATGGGCATATGAATGTTTAGATATTGGGTGAATTGGAGGTCAATGTTTATTAGGACATTTAATTGTCCACGTTAATATTCATAACAACTCAGGAGCCTCCGACCGGTCTGCCTATTGGTCCGTCCAATTAAGCCTCCATGGCCATCTTAAACAGGAACTTCCAGGCATCACACATGACTCTGGGTTTGCCCTAGTAGGGAGAGACTTTCTCCCTTGGGTCAGAGTAAGTGCCAGTGAACATCTATGATCAGAAATCTTTCCCCAACTTTAAAAGACCCAGCTGATTTCATAGCCAAAGCAGCAGCAACTCAACTATGATCACTTGACTCATTGACTAAGGCAGTTTGGGATAATCTCGTTGCCCTGATTACCTACTTACTGAAAGTGACATTTGTACAATAGCTAGTACCACCTGTTGTATCTGAATAAATGCCTGTAGAGAGGTAGAAACTCAGTTATACAAGATCAGGGAACAAGTGCACTGATTACAACTAATGTCACCTGGCTCTCGACGATTCTTTGATTGTCAGTTGGCTACTTTTAGGTCTTAGGGTCATGATTTAGAACCATCATTTAACTTGGACTTGTCAATTTACTTTTAATTCTGTTTTGCATAATTATTTTTAAACTTTGTATCTGTTGCCTGTCAAGTCTCTGTAGAAGTGATGCACTAAAAATAAAATGATGTTAGCTTAATGCTTTGAGATGATTTCCAATGCATACAATCTAGACAAGATATGAACTTGAGAATGGGAAATGCCTGAGAGCCCCTCCTTCTACCTTCATTGTTCAAATGCAGCTTCTATGGTTTCCAACACCACCTACTCTCCCAGAATGTGGGACATGACTCTCAGGAATGGTCCTTCCTGGCAACAAGGTTCATAGACAGACAAAAACATTTAATAAATAAATAATCAGATATGTGAGCACTGATGGTTTTCAAAAAAGATCTATATCCAAAGGGGTAAATATGAAAATGTCAAGAAAACCTGAACGGGGTGAGGAAGCAGTGAAGAGAGGGTTTTCACAAATGTACCATTTATCACAGCTTATTTCATATCCCTCCTTCCCCCCCACCCCCACAGGAAGAAGCTACTTTACCTACTCCAGCAGAAAAACCTACCTAGCAACAACTCAGCCAATGAGAAGCCACCACAACCCTGAATTCTTGCTCTCCTTCAATAGATTTTTGTTCAAAATATCCCTACTTCCATCTTTCCCCTATAAAAGCAAGACCGTCTCTTTTGTTCTTTGAACTTGCTGTGGTTCACCATATTTTGCATGTTCCAAATTGCAATTCCTCTGCTATTTTCAAATAAACTCATTTCTGCTGGTTAAAGAACTGGCTATTTTATTTTTAAGGTTGACACTTCTGTATCATGAATTGTCCACTTTTAGATGATGTTTACCAGGCATTTATGCCCTTTTGTCTGCCCAGAATATGGTATCTATCTGTCAGGTAGGGTGCCCATAGCAGTCTTTTTGAGAACATGGTACATGGAAGAGAGAATAATGTTTCTGACAGTTGCAAAATTAGACATTAAGGACCCTGGAGGGAGTGGTAGTCTCTCTCTAACAGTGTATTTCTTCAGCACAAAGAAAATGATGACCACGGATTAGATGGTGTTGTAGAAATTTAGAGTGCGAAAAAGTTACAAGTAGAGAGGGAGGAAGGCAAACCATAAGAGACTCAAAACAAACTGAGGGTTGATGGGGGTGGGGGAGAGGGGAAAGTGGGTGATGGGCATATTGAGGAGGGCACTTGTTGGGATGAGCACTAGGCGTTGTATGGAAGTCAATTTGACAATAAATTATATTTAAAAAATAATCGATTTTACTTATTTAAAAAAAAAAGAAATTTAGAGTGAGAGCTGTGAGACACGAAAGGACTAAAAAATGAATCACACCAGGGTGGAAGAGCAGAAAACGACAATGAACCACAGAAGGTAGTAGGCTGGGAGACTAGAGAAAAATGAGTAAAAGCTTCTTTTCTTAGAAAAGAAATGGAGTAGTCAACTTACTTCTGCCTAAGATTTCCCAATTTCAGATCTGTAATCCACATGGATTCTGGGATTAGTAATATTAATAGCAATACTTGTTAGAGTTAGAAGGAGCCTTACATAAAGAAACTGAGTCCTGGTGCAGAGACTTACACAATATCACCTGGCTAATTAGGTGTAGATACAAGGCCAGGATCCCTATCTCACAGCCCTAGTCCTGGTTCCTGCCAATCTACCTGGCATGCGTGGCTTTTGGTAGCTGTAGATCATAGAACAGAGTGTCTATGATAATATAAATTGCTTTACACGAAGCACATGGATTTTGGATCAAGTAGTTTTAATTATAAGGCTATAAATATGTCAAAAGGATCTGACAACATCTTATTAAGTTGCAAGAGTGAGCTCAAGTAGTTTCTGATGTGGGCATACTCCCAAGAAGAATGAGTTTTATAGTCAGGAGGTACCCAGGCTTCTCCCTCTGTCTTCCTGCCCCCTCTTTTCCTCTTAAATTCTGGTTCTTTTAATCATAGAAAATGTCATAGAGAAATCAAACATAAATCAAATTACGGATTTGCAGAAGAAAGAGTTCATCCAGGTTGTTTTTCTTCCTTTTATCTTCTCATTTCTTTGAATGATGGTAGGATTTAATTTCCAGAGCGACCTCTTTGGAACTCCAAATAGGAAAAACTGTATTTTTTCTTTGAGATACTAAGTGTAGCTGCTATTTTAAGTTGTATTTTCTTTGGAAATAGTACATTAGTCTAAAAAGATACATATATATAAAAGTGAGTGTAAAGAAGCAAATTCATAAAACTATCTCTTAAATTAGCTATCAGACTCCTAGACAAAACTAGAAGCTGATAGGTTTTGTTTGTTTATTTTAGGAGCTGATAGTTTTGTTTTTGTTTTTTTAATGTTTTTTATTTATTTCTGAGAGAGAGAGAGACAGTGTGAGCAGGGGAGGGTCAGAGAGAGAGGGAGATACAGAATCTGAAACAGGCTCCAGGCCCTGAGCTGGCTGTCAACACAGAGCCCGACGCAGGGCTCGAACCACGAACTGTGATATCATGACCTGAGCCAAAGTCAGACGCTTAACCGACTGAGCCACCCAGGTGCCCCAGGAGCTGAAAGTTGTAATAGTACATATGTGAAGTATGAAAATTCTTCTTTTCTTAAATGTTTATTTATTTATTTTGAGAGAGAGAGAGAGAGAGAGAGAGAGAGAGCTATCCATCAGCACAGAGTCCAATGAGGGGCTCAAACTCACAAACTGTGAGATCATGACCAGAGCTGAAATCAAGAGTCGGATGCTTAGCTGACTGAGCCATCCAGGCACCCCATGAGGTATAAAAATTCTTAATGATAATTGTGGGAATGCCTTTTCCATTGGTAGCTGCCTAAATAATGTAAGAGTTTGTATCAGGTTTCCAGGTAGGATCTCTTTGACTTCATCTTCCCATGATTACACTGGGATTCAAGGCAATGAATTCTGAATGTGTTCTCTTACAGGAGATCTCATTGTGCCCCTTTGTAATTCCACTATGTTATCTCTTCTCATCTGTGTCTGACGCACTCTTATTAAGACATGTATCACATTCTAAAAAAGGAAAACAGAAACCATTACAAAGGGAATTGAATGCCGGGATCTGATTACACTGGTGATGGCAGAGCTGAGAAGCCAGTCAAGGGAGAGTGAGGGAACTCAGAGAGATTAGCAACAAGAAACCATCTGCATCTCTAGGCTGTTCCCTATGTATGATTATTATTTTCCTTAAGGCAAGTATGCAGGAACTGCTCTGTTAGGAATGATAAAGGTAGAAGATGCCCTCAGGAGATTTATGATCTGGTTGGAAGACCAGCCATGCGCAGGAAACACAGGGTGATGAAGGGCTAAGCTGTGGGGACTGAGACTAGAAGCGCAGTGCTGGAGGAAGAGAGAACTCTGGTGCTCCCCTGGCAATGTGGAATGAACTAAAGGGTGCCTTTCATGGGGTGATTTTGCCTAACTTAAAGCTGTTAGAGACTAATCGGACCTCAGGGACCCTGCTATGAATAAGCACTTTATAACAGTTTTTATTCTCTTAGAAATAATGATCTCGTATGGAGAAACAGCTTTTCTTCTCAATGAGTCAGAGATGTATTTATTCAGGAAGAAAGGAGACCCTGATAAAATCATTTTGCTCTTCTAAAGAGCATTGGCAGATTTAAAATTTATGTTCAAAGTACCATATCTGACCATACATATAAATACTCCTGATAGGGTTAACTGAAAGGAAAATGGCAAGCTTTGGGCTATCTGCAATCACCTTTTCACATGTCTCTCCCCTTCTACATACTTCTTCCCTTCAATTTGGACTCTCAGTACTCTCAGCTGCTCTTTTATTAATTCTTACTGACTTAAAGGGGTCAGATTTAAACTATTTACAAATTAGAATAAATTTGAATCAACATAACCTCTTATGGCCATCATATATACATATATATGATATATATGGATGCATATATCATATATATATGATATATATATCCATATATATATGACATACATGCATATATATATATATGCAATGAAACTGACCCTTAACATTGGCATATATTTTGGGGAATAAAATGTTAAAATTAGAACATGAAAAGTGACAAAAAGCAAGCATATTTTAAAGAAGTAGTTTGGGTACAGAATATTTGAAAATAAGCATTTATATAATCATTCTAAATATTTAGGAAAAACTTTTGAATACTAAAATAAAAAAGAATTTTAGAATAGCACATATACATCAGGTCATAAGATAAAGTTTAATACATTTGATCATGTTAAAGGACACAAAACACAGCCAATCTAACCAAATTTCAGGCATGCATTTACATAAATATATTAAATTAAGAAAAGAAATTGTACACTTAAACATCCTTTTCACCTAAAAATCATTAAATCCACAGATCAACAATAAAAACCAATTCTCTGCATTTACCACTTCAAGATACAATCGTTCTATTTTAAAGATAACACAAATACACTTGTTAGAATTTATATGCATTATACATATATTATATATTACATAGATAGTGTGTATACATATGTAGTGTTTGTACAGATAGATAAATATATATACATGGATGTGTGCACACATATAGATACACACAGATGTACTTTCGGCCATCTGTACTATTATTGCTGGACTCTAAAGTTGAGTTGAATTGGGGCTGTTTGGGCGTGATCGATTATTATCTTTTCCTTCAAACATGTTCATTATACCCACTGGGCTCACAATCCCCCATTGTAAATGTCCTTGCCTTTTCTATAGCACATAATCATGCTAGGCACTTCAATAAATATTTGTGGACTTAATGAATGGAAAGGTAGCTGAATAATAGAGGATTGATCAAAGAGAACTGAATGTTTTAATAACTTGGTTAAATAAATCAGATTAAGTCAAATTTAGAGGGACTATCTGAGCCAATGGCTTTGCCTGTTACTCTTCTAAAGAACATTTATGGAAATCCCAACTAGTACCTATATTAATCTGCTCCCTCAAACATATACCTGCCTTTACCACTTGTTCCCACAGCTTTCCACCTCCTAATGGAAATTCAAGCAAATATTTGTTACTTGTCAACAACCTAAAGGAAAATGAACAGCTAGAAGAATGAAAACATGCTAGAAGAATAATAAAGTTAACTATTCTTTAAAACTGGACAAAATTAATCATAAAGATAAAGCCAGGAAAGACACAGGGTGGTTTTTTTTTTTTCAGATTTCTTTTATACTTATTGATGATAATGATTTGATAATTTCATTTTAATTAAATGGGTTTCTTTCAAATTAATAGTCTTTAACACATCCTAGGGAATTAAGCCACCCAAATTCCATAGTAGCTTCGTATCATTTATCTTTTTACTATGTCATTCTTGGTGAAATGCATGTACAAAAATGTCCTGTGGCTATGAGATATGGAGAGTACCTGACTTCTCATAAGGCTGTTAATTTAATCTCTCAATAACAGTACTATGAATAGAATGTATTAATAGTATTAGGTTTTACTATACATGAAATAGTAACTTATTCTAGGAAAAGTCATGTCTCCGATTTTAAGAATGAGGTAAAGAAATGTCCAACATACATTCTGGGCATAGACTACACCAAACCTGATCACACATTGTGCATATGAATGGAAACTATTGGCTAGTTGTTAGTGCAAAGGGAAACGTACCGGAATTAGTTTCTAATTATGAAGACAAAGCTTATTGTAAATTCATCCATTATGAATTTTCCATCACTGTTAATGTTCTGTTCTTTCTATACTATGTGGTAAAAATTGTGCTTTTTTAAACTTAACGTATTACAGTCAATTGAGATAACTCACCAAACATTTGCTAATTTGCATATATATATACACACATGTATTTTGATTTTAGGTAATATATAATTGACATATACAAAAAAAATCCTTACTGAAACTAGATGTCTGGCTGTGATATACATAAGCAAATTCTAATAGGTTAGAATTCATGTTGAATTGATACTTTTTGTTTTTTGGTAGGTCAATGTGTAGTCTGGCTAAAAAATAAGGCAGTAACAAGTTTTAAGCCTAAGGCTTTATGTGGATACAAGGAATCCATTATTTATTCTTTATTCTTTCAATCCATTTTTATATGACCTATACAAAAGAAAGCAAGGTAAACGATGGGCATCTCTTGGGTTCATATTTAATTGGAGATTTTAAGAAAAGTGCTGATCTCACAAATGAATACATCTCTCATAGCAGCTAGGGAAGTGACCACTATTATTGACAAGAAGATGGCACTTGTGCTGTCTTGAATGCAGCTCACTGTCCTGAATAGTTATTTTAAAGCAATTTTAAAACTTAGGAGAGGATATTTAAGAGAAAGAAGTGTTGAAGTTAGCTCCGATTAGTGTTTGGCAGGTTTTACGGTCATGGTTTCAGTATTTTTCATATTGAAATGTTTCTATTCTTCATTGTCCACCTTCTTTGACATCATTAATTATTGGAGGTATGACTACCTTGAGTTACAGTGAAGAGAAAGAACATAAGATAGCAAATATATTTTTATAGGATACTCTGAAGAGGGCCTTTCTGAAAGTATTCACAGTAATAAGCCCACTCACTTCCTAGTGGGGATACAGATATATGTACATTTTCTGGGCATGGAACTCTGATCTGAGTTCTCTGGAAGAGAAATCAAGTCTCATCCCAGAGGTGGGGAAAGGAAAGATTTGGAAAAATCTTCAAAACAGACTTCATAGAGATGGTCATGCCTGACTAGGAAACAGCTGCTAACTTTTACTACCATTAGCTCAAGCTCTTGACTGGGATATTCTTTGTGTTTTCCTGTATCTTTGATGGAAGACAAGCCGAGCTGGAGCATCCAGGCTTGTAGTCATTTATCCTTTTAGTTATTTATTTCGACAACTATAATAGGTCGATTTGATAGATTCATAGTTGTCTATGTTCTTCATGATAGAGTCTGAGCACATGTGACATTGGGAGAGGGTGTTTTTCAGGAAAACAAAGAAAAGATCATAATGAGCAAAATCAACAGCTATCTACCCCAGGACATTGTCATTATGGGTGTATTGAGGACATATCTGTTTAGTCAAAACGGATAGAAATGGAAGAGCAGGAAGAGGTAACAAGGAAGAAGGATATATGGGGGGGGAGGGGAGAGAAGAGAGAAATAGAGACAGAGATGGGGGTAGAGATAAATACCATAGGTAACATTCTATAGAGATGCTCAGAAACTTTAATATAACCATCAGCCAACTCCACCTGCCAAGGTATACTTATTTTTCCTCTTAAAAATTCGGGCTTGGTGTCTCTTTTTTGTTTCAAAGCTAAGAATGTTAGACTAATAATTAAGTTTAAGTTCATGTGTACTTTGAAAGACCCTGGATGTAGCAGCTCACCTCATATTTTATGCCTGGTAGGCTTGTTTACAGTTTATGATTCAGAGATTTAAAAAAATAATATCGAAAAGAAACATATTAAAGTTGTTGATACACTGGCATGTAGTTATTTTCAAAGAAATCAATAGACAAGAGGTGCCTGCTCTGAAGTATATAAATGAAAAAGAGAATGGTTTTCTATTCAGGTCATGTGTCTCTGTTGTATGTGTATGTTTCTCTGCTCCTTGTTTAGGAGATAGTCCACTAATCTGAGAAAACTTCCATGTATTCTTTGTGTTGGAATAAGAGATATATTTTACAATAGCCATATTGAAACAAAATTCCAAGAAGGTATAGATGGAACTTTTTATCATCATTGAAGTTGTTTTTTGTTTTTTGTTTTTTTTTAACTCTTCCTTTCTTTTCAGCCTAACGATGTGCCAGTTCGGTTTTCTTCTCATTGCCTTAAATAACTGTCCAGAAAACAAGGTTCTATTAAGCAGGACAAGAGTTTGGCAAAAGCCGTGGTAGAAAGTTTTTTTCCAACCCTTTATAACTTCCATAACAGCATTTCATATTAAATTGACACCCAGGGCTTAAGCTCCAGAATGGACAAAGGGATAATAATATAAATTTTTCTATTTCTTTATTTTTATCTCACACATCTACATTCATACCAAGAGCATAATTTTCTCCATTCTGATTGTGTGCTTTCAGAACCAAGTAGATGCTGCCATTCACATGATAAAACAGTAACTTTTCCCTAGCTCATACTTTTAACCAATTCCTACCTGCCTATCATGGATCATTAAAAAGAATTCTCCAGTCACAGTTTAAAAATCTGATTGGAAAAAAAAAAAGGTCAAAGATTTTTTTGAAATGATCACTGAGTTTAAAATATGTCGCCATCAATTAGCCACTGCTATTTACTTCTCTCCCAAGGACAAAAAGAAATGGCTCCAACGACTTGACTTTCTTTGCTCGGGTTTAATATCCATGGATCTTGCTATCTTCTCTTTTAGAAGAGTTTGGCCTTTTATTCTAATGGTTCACAATAGAAAAGGCAGTGACACCTGGGGTACATATGTTTTTCTAAGACATCTGAAACTCTTTCACTTGGGAAAGGACTGTGTAAAAAGTCTGGGTCTGGTCAATTTAATATAGATATCTTTAAGCAGGAGGACTAATGGCAATATTACACCTTTTCTTTTGGAAAGATTGTTTTGGAAGAGATGGAAAGATTAAGTGTGTAAGAAGAAACCCTGGATTTTCAGATTTTGCTGAATATATAGCAGTATCCTTATTGTTTTCAGTGAAACTATGAACAGGAGAATGTGTAATAAAACTGCACAATTTGACAGATTTAGACAGCTGGCTCTCTCACCAGAAGTTCACATTTTGTTAATGTCACTCACGTTGAATAAGGGACGATTAGATGGTAAGGTCCATTTACAAAAATGGTTGTCAGGACATTTTTTTTTTAATTGTAAAACTTTCTGTGATGGAATTCAGTAAAAGGGCTATGAAGAGAAAGCGAAGGAGACAAAAGACTGCTATTAACCTCCAGATGCGGGCTACTGCAGGTTCATTGCAAGATTTGTCACACTCTTGGGCCAATGAAGTGTTAGTGTGACTGGAAGGGACCACCCCTTTTCTGGGGTAAGAGGGCAATTTGGTCTCCATGCTCATTTAATCCCGAGACTTCTTTGAATAGACTGTCAATTGAATCTAAATTGTGCAAAATTATGCATGCACTTTTTAATGCAGGCTATTGTTCACTAAGCACTGAACCAAGATTTCTCAACCCATTTCCATTTGGCATGAGGTCACTTGAAACTTAAGCAATCATATATGGAAGACAAGAGCAGTGTACTTAACCAACCTTTCTACATAAATGCTCACTGTGCTTTAATTGCAAACCTCTCACTTTAAAACAATAGAGAAATACTAGTTAAGCGATTTTATTCTTTTTAATTGAGGTTCATATTCCCAAAGGTAAGGAACAGGCTTGGAAAGTCAGCCTGTGCTCATAATCTATACTTGTCTACAATTTAGATTCTGGAAGAACAGATGTTTACACAAGGGCAACCAATAACGGGTGTGTGCATGTCACGATAGATGTTTTCTCAGTAGTGCAAAGAGGCCTTATGACTTTGTTACAGTCCAAGGTGGAGAGCCGGCCTCAAAAACCAGTAAGAAAAATGTCTGTCAGTCTTTTTGCAGCTTTAAATTAGATCATGGCATTTCTTTAAAAACCTGAACAGAACATTTACAGAAATGTATTCATACATTAACCAAGGAGGATTTTCACTGAGTTCTTAAAAGGAACGTATACATTAAGACTCCTATTTGGCAAGAATTAGGATTTTAAAAATGTGTACAAGTGACAGCTTACATCGCCCAGATTTGTTAGAAATGAGTGAGCTCTTCTCCAGTGAGGTTCGTTCAGTGTGAAATCTGCAACGTTCTAATCACATATACTCTGACAGTCTTGCTATGGTGAAAAGCACTTTACATATGTTTAATGCTGGAATGTTATAAGGATTGGCTGTTTTCTTGCTTTTTCATCCGTCGTTAATGATTACATGTTGGCACAAGGGCACATTGCTAGATTAGATCCACAGCACATTAAAGACTGTTTGCTTTCTCACTCCCCTTCTTTCCAATTAAGTTGGTGAAAAATGTAACTTTAGTATTTTACAGGACAGGGCAAAGGTGTTTCATCTAGGTGATGTCTATATTATAAAAATAAAATAAAAAATATAAATAGGTAACACAAACCCAGTGCCTATTGTTAGATACAATATATAATAAAAGCAGACCTTTTAGGAAGATTGATTTCAGAATATGCCGTTATGATTTAATTATAAAACACTTGAAAACAATCTTGAGATTAAACTAGAGTAACCAGATTTCTCTGCCAATAAAAAGGTAAGTGGGTAACATTCTGTAATTGGATACATTGATACAATTGAAAATTATAATTTTATATCAAGTCGCCCATTTAGAAATTCATCAGGGAGTTCTGAAACATTCTCTCACATTATAATCCTTTAATATAAAAATATTGCCTTTTTTATTAGATCCATCAGATTGCACAGTAATGTTTCAAAACTCCATTAAAGTTGACTTTAGTTATTACAGACAGAAAATTCCTGGGAAGTCAGATAATCTCTTCTGGTGACATAAAAATTCCGTTATCAATTTACAATGGAATTTCTGTGTAAATTACTCCACGCAAGGAAATATATATTTAAAACCCATCTGTTATGCAACCACACGTACAGGGGTTTTGAGTGTGTGTGTGTATGTGCATATGTGAACAAACGTGCCAACATACACACACAGGATCTGCACATTTCTGGAAATTATTTTTAAATTAATAAAAGAAAATGAAATCACAGGAAGTGTGTAGCAGGATAACAGTCTTTCTTTTTAATGACAGGATTAAAAATAAATGCCCATTGGAAAGGAATATTCAAACAGTCCCAGAAACTATACAATGTAACTTGTTAGATCCAGCAAATAAGATGTCATGTCAATGATCTGATCAAGAATACCTGCCCTGGTCACTCTGCGGATGTTTCTGTCCACTTGTTCACACTGAGGACCAAGATATCCTTTTTTACAGAGGCACTTGTTTGGTCGAACACAGACACCTCCGTGACGACATGCTGGGTCACATTTTGCTGGCAGGAAAACAAAAGGCAATAAAATCACACTCTCATTCTGCATGTCAGAAACAGCACCGAGCAATGAGGCCAACAAATATTTGATGAGTAAGGGAAGGGAGGGAAAGAAGGAGGTAGCCAGTCCAACAATGATCCAAAAGATAATAAAGAACAAGAATGAATAAAGGTTTCCAGACCCGCAGTTATGTGGGAGCTAGAACTCAATAGAAAAAGGGAGGCATTTCTAGGGAAGCAGAGATCATGGGAAACCATTTCAATCCCTTGCAGAACTGACTCTATTTAAAATGAGGATTTCCGTTCCTTCAAATATCTCTACTCCGTAAGGGCATTTCCAACAGATGGCCTTTCAAATAATTCTATGTTCCCGTGTCTCCAGGGTAGGATCTTAATGTGGAAGGGCCTGGGCTGAGAGGGAGACCCAGCGGCTTCAGCATCTCCAGCGAAATATACAGGAACGGTTAGTTCTTAGTCTGGGTGAGATGGAAGAGCTCCCTTGGACTCCTCCTTCCCTTAGCTCCCAGGTGGTGCACAGCATTGCTTCCTCTCTGATGACACTTTGTAGCCCCTTCTGGGGCAGTGCAGTCGGTCAATCCTTTTCAGGGTGACTCTCCACACAGAATCTCTTCATAAAAGGATTTTTACCACAACCATATAGGTGGGAAATGTAAAGATTTACTGCTAAAATGAGATATAGAGATAAAATGGGTTTTAGAAGTTGTCTTTTACTGATGGGATAAATGAGGGCTGTGCAGCCACTGTGGACAGAAACAAATTCCTTGAACACGCGTCTTCATACTTTCAAGGGACAAGGTTATTTCAACCTTTTCAAATGCATTAATCAAAACCCAGGGGTCTGTGGTTGACAAATGGAAAAGAAAAAACAAGAGAATAGTTAGATAATTTTCTTTTTTAAATTTGTGGTTGATGAACTATGTTAGTATATGAATAAAGTTCTTGCTTGGGTCAAAAAGATCATGAATAGATTACTTTTATAAAATGGTTCTGATCTTACATATTCAAACTATTTTAACTGATTAGTAGAAAGATTACTGAAATAAAACTTCATGTAACCTCAAAGAATGTCAATTTTCATTTACATCATCTATTATTATTATTTATAATGGTATGTATAATGCTGCCTATATTCAAAATAAATTTGTTTACCCTCAGTTTAAACATACTATTGCTAGCAGGCATTCAAAAAATATTTATTATCTGATAACTTGAGATGACTTAAGAGGTTAGGCAAAATGCAAAGTACCGCATGAAACAAAATGGACACTATATAAAAGAAGCAGAAGAACAAGCATTATCAGGCATTAAAGGGAGCAGAATGAAGATACATTATCAAGAATTAGAATATCTGTGCATTTGAACACTGATCCTTATTATTATTATTTTTTTTTGGTCAACCAAGGAAAAAAGGATGGGTAAATAAAATGTAAGCGTCTATTTTAATTAATGTAATTACCTAATTTTTGTAGACTTTTAATTATAACTCTCTCTTAGATATATAACCATAGTATTAATCAACCATGTAGTGTTATTAGTGCTGAATCAAATTAAACGTAAAATGTACACTGTGTATGTGACTTTAAATGTGGCCTACATTTTGTTAGGCAAAATATAGACAAGTTATGGTTAGAATTTTTGAAACAAACTTATGTTTAAAATACAGAAAAGATAACATTTACACATAAAATATAATATTAAATATTAGTTTGACAAATTCTCATTGGCAAGAGATACTTTAATATTTGAAATATTTGTAAGTAATAAGTAATAGGTATATGCTGGTTGCTGACAATGCATTAAAAATGCATTTATTCTTATGTAAATCTTTTCCACTTTTACCGAGAAATAAGTGGCATATATCACTGTATAAGTTTCAGGTGCTGGGTCACCTATATTGCAAAGTGATTCCCGCAACAGATTTAGCTAACATCCATCATCTCACATAGATAACATGAAAAGAAAAAAAATTTCTGAAATGGATTTTCAATACATACATCTTAGACTCTGGGTATCTGAATTTATCTAATTTGCTTCACACCAAGTAGAATTTAAACATCATCGCATGTAATTGAGGAAACCCCTGATTAAAGGATAGAGTAACTGTGGAATAAATCTCTTCTGCTGTCTCTGAGCAGCTGCTTACCTAGTTGACGGTTCACAAGGGAATGGCAAAAAGAATTAAAAAATCTCATAATGTGCCTCTAGATAATTGCATTTTCCCCTTTTTATTTAATAACACCCACTGAAAAACCCTGGTTTTAGTGCACTGTAGCAAGAAGGCAAGCAGTAAAGTTAGGGAGGGCATTTATGGGGTGTCTGGAAAATGCTGGCACTTGGAGAGGGGCTTTGCAAACACTAGGTCATAGGCTGTTGTGAAATCTCAAACCTAGGACTGAGAGCCTGTACAGATGAGCTAGTTGTGCCGTTTTCATTTTTCACCATTTGAAAGGACTCAATTATTTTAAAGTCTTTTTACATTTATGATTAACTTACGTAAGTGAATTGTTTACATAAAGAGAATGGGAAAGATTTCATTTGCAAGTTCAGAAACAAACTGAGCATTCATATTATAAGTGGCTAAATTCTGAAGAGTAGATAATTCTAGCAGAAAGAGCTGATGGTAAGTTCTTGAGTTCCTAAGGACTGTCCCATGCCCAGTCTTTTCTGGGCACAACAGACATACTAACCAATTCTGCAGAAGTCCCCTTCCCATCCTGGGGTGCAGCAGCACGTGCCCGTGGGGGTACAGTAGCCATTGCGACAGAGCCGGGAGCATTCTGAAGTCAACATCTGTGCGGTCTGTACCGGGGCTCTGCATTCCTCAGGCATTAGGGGTCTGCGCCAAAAGACAACGGTCGAAAGTATATTTTGGTTGAAAAATCAGTGTTGGGATTAAATCCCGTGATTATGTACCTTGCAAAGCATTCTTTTTTAAGCTACTCAGAAAGACTGACAACTCTCTGAGAACAGAAAACACACACCGATGAAGAAACAAACTAACCAGTTCAGAACCAGAGAACATCATAATAAACAGCACAAGAAACCTTATCATGATCAAAATTCATTGATTAAAAATGTAATTATATTGTATTGGTGCTTTCCATTTGATAGCTAAACATTTCCAGCAATTAAAATTCTTAAAATAAAGATACAGATTTTAAACTCCCCTCCCCCTCAGGTTTACAAAAATGTTTAGGAATAATATCTGAGATAGGTTTCACTTGTTATTGGCATATTTGGCAATATCACAGGGGTGAAGGCGTTCATGTAAATGAGCACTTGCAGCCTAAAAAAAGCTTGGGAATCCACTTTTGTTTAATTTACATTTCTCATGAAAAACTTTTCTCAGAGTGACTTTTTCCTGAAGGGATATTGTGGGTTTGTGTGTTTGTGGGTGTATATGTGTGTACGACTGACTCAAATTTTCAACTCTTTATGCAAAAAATAATCCATGTATATACATACATTTTCAGATCTTTTATTTTGTCTTGATATGAAGAAAAATAATGCTATTAGCAGCAAACAGAAACATCGCTATCTGCTAAGTAAAAAGTCACCGACTTTGTTTTCATCGCTCTACAAGTGGTGTCACTTAGAGATGTCTTCAGAAGATTTTTATGGTTTTACTGTTTTTGAAATAAGAGGTTGTTTCTGAAGTGGGGCTAGAAGCATGCTCACAACTGCTCATCACCTAAGCTCAGAGAAACAGTGCAAAGTGGGATCCCTCTATCAGTCACCGTCGCCTGGGTCACAGGGTGGGGAGAAGGTGCTTTTCAGTTCAGGAATGTAAACAAATACTCAGCACAGGTCAAATCACTGCCATTAGGATGGCCCCAGCAGTTGGACTCCTTAAGGACCATAACAAAGAAGGTGATAATTATAGGTCAAAGCTACCAGAAGACGTAAATGATACAGCCTTCTAAGAGAATCAAATAATTAGGCCCTGCAGACTCCTTTTTCTTGAGACAGGTGATCTTGCTCTGTCCCTCTGGCAGTGAAAATACTTTGGGGCCTGACCTCAGGCAGTGTCTACAATGACTCAAAACCTCATTCAAAGCACATAGTGACTTCTTTAGCTTCTCTCTCTGATAAAAGTCCCACTCCATGTCGAAAGTACTGCATTTTTGTGGAAACTAATTTGACAATAAACTATTTGTAAAAAAAAAAAAAAAAGAAAGAAAGAAAGTACTGCGTTTTGCAACCAATGTGACTATTCACAAAACTCCCTTAAATCTATTCAACCTCTTATTTAAATCTAGAAGTGGCCAATTTATGTGAAAGGTCCTCAAGGCATTTCATGGACTGAGCATATTTTCACTCAGACAACATGAATAATTTCCATGGGTTACCCAAAAAAGGGGGTCTTTCTGGGAGTGAGGGCAAGGTTGGATGAGGTGGAGAAAAAGTAAAACGATTATGCCAAGGAAAAGTGGGAGCATAACTTTCACCTTCCTCTTTCATTGTTGACTACCCCAAGTCGGCTCTATTTCTTTCTCAATAAAATTCTTGGGGCACCTGGGTGGCTCAGTCAGTTGAGTGTTCAGACTTTGGCTCAGGTCATGATCTCACAGTTCGTGAGATCGAGCCCATTCCAGCACAGAGCCCACTTTGGATCCTCTGTCTCCCTCTCTCTCTGCCCCTTCCCTACTCATGCTTTCTCTGTTTCTCTCAAAAATAAATATTAAAAAAAGTAAAGCGTGTCAAAAATATATCACAAGTTACATATGATGCAAAATATGTAGGCACGTAGCTCATACACTACTTGACAATACGGTTTATGCCTGAGCAGGTGAATTTAAAGAGGAAGAGGACACCAGGCCACCTGGATGATTCAGTCAGTCAAGCATCCGACTGCAGCTCAGATCATGATCTCAAGCCTCGTATGGGGCTCTCTGCTGTTAGCACAGAGCCTGCTTTGGATCCTCTGTCTCCTTCTCTCTCTCTGCCCCTCCTTGCACTCAAAACTAAACATTAAAAAAATAAATAAAGAGAAGAGGACACCATTTACATCAAGAATATAAGTCACTTAAACAACAAACAGCAGAAGATGTCACCCATTTAAGTAGAAGTGTAGGGCACAGATTCCGTGTATACTGAGAAAAGGAATGAGGATGGGACAAATAAGGACCCCATATGAAATACAATTCTTCAGGGCACGGCATCCGCTTCTTGTTTCCCTGCTGATCCTCCACTTAGATGCTTTGACTCTTTTTCACCATTCATATATGTGGAAACTCAGATGGGTGGGGGGCTTCTAAGTTTTTTGCCTAAGATTTAGTAAATGTTTATCTTTCTGCGGATGTAACCATTTCATACATGGCCTTGTTTACTTTAGCTTATATAAGACCATGTGGCTGTTACATATAAACATGATTCCCTTAAGTTTTTATTTAAATATCAGGACGCCTTGGTGACTCGATTGGTTAAGCGACCAACTTCAGCTCAGGGCATGATCTCGCAGTCTGGGAGTTCAAGCCCCGCGTTGGGCTCTGTACTGACAGCTCAGAGCCTGGAGCCTGCTTCGGATTCTGTGTCTCCCTCTCTCCCTCTGTCCTTCTTCTGCTCATGTTCTGTCTCTCTCTCTCTCAAAAATCAAATAAACATTAATAAAATTTTTTTAAATATCTAGGAAAATAATCTTTTTTGTTTCCTTTTATGAAGTGGCCAACTAACATTCCTCACTTAGCATGTTAAATAAATGCTCTCTCTCTCTTTAAATTATTATTCTACTAGGGATCCTTTAACTGAAAATTTACAGGAAGGATAGCCCATCTCTTAGAGAACTTCACTTCTCTTAATGAGTGGGTTCTCCTATCTCCTTTCCCATCCCCATCGAAGTGAAAGCTTTCTGAAGGCCAAAGTGACATATCAACCCTCTTCAATGCCAGTCACTGTCTCGGGCAAGTACTGTGCTGTTCATGGGGATAAGACATAAATAAAACAGGGTTTCAATCTTCATGGAGACACCACGGAGAAGACAGACATTTGAATATACAAGTATAATGCAGTGTGACCTTTGTTATGATATAGGTGCATATAAAGTAACACAGGAATACAGACAAGGAAGCAACTGGTTTAGAACTGAGGGATGTTTTAGAAAGATGATATTTAAGCCACCGAAGTATTTTATCTCCTTCAACTACTTATATACATAGGAGCTAGGAAAACACTACAGAGGCATTCAATAAGTGTTTATTGAATGCATAGTAGAAACTTTCTCAAATGCTTTTTCTGGAATATAAATTTCAGGACAGATGTTTCCCTCTCTTCTGTCTTTCCAGGACCTAGAAAAATGTAAAGCGCATGGAAGATACTTAAAAATCTGTTGAATGAATGACTAAATAAGAATATGGAATGTCAAGAGAGTGTTTCTTTTCTGTGCTACTGAGTAAAGTTTAGGAATATATGGGCCATTTAGGGGAGGGTTATCATTAAAATCTAATTGTGATACTTTTATATCATAAGCTTAAAACTAAAAAAACACTTGCTATATTTCCCTCTATTGCCTAAATTAACTAAACTCTTACAAAATTCTTCTAAGGCATGGTCAAATTCATTTTAAAAGAAATATTTTTACACTAATCATATCCATACTAAATAAACAACAGACTAACAAGTACGCATAACATAAAGAAATATGATTGCTTATTTCCTCCAGCTGGGAATTAAGTCAATGTATTAAAATTCATTTTTCTGGTTATATATTTGGAAAAGTATGACAGCGAGTTTTGGTCATTCCAACCATCCCCTCCACTCACTCTTTGTTCTACTAACATTTCTTTTTTCCATTGAAAAGAATAGGGTTCCTTTACATGCAATGAGAAAAAAGACAAAGGAATAAAATAAGTAAATTTGAACTTTATTTTATTGTCACCTTGAAATAGACTATCATATGTTTATATAAATACTCCATATAGCCAACAAGATGGCATCTAAACAAAAATCTAGAGTACATACCTGTGATAGATTACTTCATTTTTCTTCTTATTTTTATTGGACTGGAAACCTCGGTGTTTTAATGTAGGTGTACTAAGGATTGCTTAAATAGTTCTGTTCTTCTTTTGAACAATTACTTTTTAAACTTTTAGATCCTTACCTCTACTGAATGAAGTCTAAGATAACTTTCAAAGTAGGAAACTCACCCAAAAGGATGTCTAGGTTTATAATAAAAAATATATCAAACCCATTTATTGATAATTATCTCTATAGTCCTCAAACTTAATTTAAATGAGAAAAACATACTTTATAATCTTTTTACACTTGACAATGAAACAGTAAGGACTTGTGCCAGAAAACTGCCAAATTCTTTAATGCATAAAGCATTGGTTCTGGAAAAACAATGAAAAAAAAAAAAGAGAGAGAAAATAGCTCTGAACTTATGTACATTACATATCCTATTACAATTTTTAATTTGTACTGTATACTTCTAGAATTCCAATTTAGGATGGATGGAGACAATTTTTTTTGTTATTTTTTTCCTAGACATTTAGATTACTACATTTCTCTACTCTACATTTTCTTAGAAACCTACTTTGTTTGGTAGTATCATAAAGGTTTAGGTACTTTCTTGAAATAAAGGAAGAAGTTGAGAAGCATAAGTGATTCACAACATATCACATGTGATGACTTTTTGTGAGTAGCTAAAGCCAACAGTGAATGTCTCTAGGTAGTGAGATTATAGATGGCTTTAACTTTATGATATTTAATTTAATCAATCAGTCGATCAATCAGAAGTCCTCTGTGCATCTGTATGGAAGCAAAAGGATAAATCCTATCTGAGCAGGCCTGTTCTTAAAATTGAATATATCAGAAATCTGTCTATTGTTGTTNAATTTAGGATGGATGGAGACAATTTTTTTTGTTATTTTTTTCCTAGACATTTAGATTACTACATTTCTCTACATTTTCTTAGAAACCTACTTTGTTTGGTAGTATCATAAATGTTTAGGTACTTTCTTGAAATAAAGGAAGAAGTTGAGAAGCATAAGTGATTCACAACATATCACATGTGATGACTTTTTGTGAGTAGCTAAAGCCAACAGTGAATGTCTCTAGGTAGTGAGATTATAGATGGCTTTAACTTTATGATATTTAATTTAATCAATCAGTCGATCAATCAGAAGTCCTCTGTGCATCTGTATGGAAGCAAAAGGATAAATCCTATCTGAGCAGGCCTGTTCTTAAAATTGAATATATCAGAAATCTGTCTATTGTTGTTGTTTTTTTTTTTTTTTTACAAAAAAGTAAAGGGACTCATTCTGAAATTCTTGTTAGGGGTCCAGATTTTAAATACGTGTTATTGTAAAACAAGGTACATAATCATGAGTAATACTTATTTATAAAATCCTGACTCATTAGAGGTTTCAGAAGCAGTAATAATTCTATAGCTTCTCTTAGTCAACAATCTGCTTAAGGGGGGAAGGTGATACAAGAACGGTCTTATTCTTTTATCTGTTCAAATTGGGACACATGGAAAAATGTTCCTTTGCAATTGTAACCTTTGCAAAACTGTTTTTCTTCCATGCTTTTTCCTAGTCTCATGGGACAGGAAAACCTGATAAGTCTAAATGTTTACTACTCATAGTATGGTTCCAGACTGAAAGAACCAGTGTCAACTAGGACTTTGATAGAAATATAGAATCTCAGGCCCTGCCCCAGACTTACTGATTCTACACTTTAGCCAGTGTTTCAGGTGATTCACATGCATATTCAAGTTTGATAGGCACTGTTCTAACTTAGGGCCGTTTCTTAGCCAGTAGCAATTAACGTGGCCATGAATTAGTGTGGCCAGGAGCTTCTCAGTGGAGAATGCTTTGCAACTGTATGACTGGATGGAGTCTTCGCCTCTGCACAAGAAGGCAGCCTCTGGATGCCACCATGGATTCCATGTTTAATGGGTAAGCATTTTGATGCACAGAGATAATCCATAACCACTCACCATTTCTAAGACCAATACTCAGCACTTTTAGCTAAAAAAGCTAAAGGGATGGAAATGTCTCATAATGGGATAGGTTTTACTGTTTCCCATCTGTGTAGCTTGGGGCACAGGCATAAGCACTAGCTTAGTAGAACTGTATCCTCACCTTTCACATATCCATTTTAGTGCCTTTCTTCAAGGTCAATATATAAATTGATTTTTTCTGAAGTCTGGATAATTTTCTTTAGTCTGGATGTTCACTAAATTCTTGCTTATGTTGACATTTCTCATTTCAGTGTCAGTTTATCCATAAGGAGTAGAATTTTGGATTCCACTGGATTTATAGCATGTTTGGGGACTACACAGCCATTATTGTAGCAGCTAGTAAGACAATACATTATACCAATTCAATCTGACCGTAAGGAATCTTATACATTCATAAAACAATCATGTTCCAGGTAAAAGAATGTAGCCATGCAATATTGGTCTCATTGGGACTTCATGGCAGTATAGATAGCAGTATGTCTTTCTTAATAGTATTTCTCAAGTACTATTTGAGGAATCCTTAAGGAATGTTGTCCTTGACATTATACTATATGAAGGCTGCAGAAATAACTTTTTATATATGTCTCAAATAAAGGGAAAGATAATTTAAATTCAAGAATAGCTCTGGGGGCACAGAGGTGGCTCAGCTGATTAAGCGTCTGACTCTTGGTTTCGGGTCAGGTCAGGGATCTCGTGGTTTGTGAGATCAAGCACTGCACTGACAGTGCAGAGGCTGCTTGGGATTCTCTCTCAAGCCTCTCTGTCCCTCCACCCTCCCCTCAAGGTAAATAAACATAAAAAAAGAGAATGGCTCTGAACTTACGTACATTATGTATCATATCATTTTTTAATTTGTACTTTGTATTTCCAGAATTTCAATTTAGAATGGAAAAAGCTGATGGCTTTTTTTTTTTTCTAGACATTGCTTTGAATTACTACATTTCTCTGTCTGAAATGTGCTGAAAAAAAATTAGGCTGGGCCTCAGCCTTTTTCTCCGAGCCTAATGTTGTCTGCGTTTTGAGGTCTGCAATTTAAATGCTGAGCATATGTTCACTCAGAAGTCATTCTGCCGGGCTTTAATACCCAGGCAGTTTGGGGTTGAGTGAGCACTAAACTCAAAAGGGGCAGAGGCAGTGATGATTTGGTGAAGGGAGTCACGAGGTTAGTGGTCTATGGCTAACAAGGTGCTCAGAACTTTCACAAATACCGCTAAATTCTGTTCTATGGTTAAAGATGCAACCATAAAAAAACTAAATAATGAAGACACTTATACTTTCAGTAATTTCATATTCAACTTTATCCTCATGAGGCAATGCTAGTCCTGTTATTCCCCAAATTACAGGTGCAGAATATGTATAAAGAGATTATAGGGCTTTCACATAGCAAGTTACCCATAGTCTGTAACTGTCTCCTAGTGCAGTGTTCTTTCCACTCAACTGGCCCTCTTACTTTAGGAAAAAGGGAGCAGTGCACCCATATTTTAGCCCCTATTAATCTCTCCATCCAAATACTACTACCACAACACACAAGTATCTAAAAGTGTGTATGGATCTCCTTCATTCAACTTTTCAGGTTAACTCAATGTATATAAATTTCCATGGGAAAATTAGGAAATGAAAAGTTATGTGTTTCCTCAAAGGGAAAACCTAGAAGAAACAATTAATGAAACTAGATGATAATGTCATCTCTTTTTACCAAAAAAAAGTCCAATTTTATTAAGCTGCATTCAATGTCTGTTGCATCATGTTATCAATTTCCTAAATTTAGAAACCAATCTACTCCAATTACTAGCAGTGAATACAGAAAAATAGGCATTTCCACTTTAATTCAATGTATATGTTCCTGAAAAATCTTCTATGCTACAAAACTGCATACTAAAAGTAATAGGGCTTATGTGAAGAATAGGGTTGGAGAAGACTCCTCAAGATCTGTGCAACTTTGTAACTAAAGGACTAAGAAAACAAAACCTAGTACCTCGGGAGAGAGCTCTGACAGCTGGAGGCTGCTTCAGCTGAGACTAGGGACACACAAAAACAAAATGGCGGTGGAGGTGAGCTTCGACCTCCCGGGAAGTGCAACCTGCATAGAGCTGGGCCTGCAGGAAAGCCTCTGGGGGCAGGAAACCTCAGTGCAGGCACTTATTTTCATTTTACCTCTCAGTTGAGAAGCCTCCTCTGCTTTCACAACAGTATGCCTGAGGATTTGTTCTTTTACTTCTAATAATGGCCATACTTGCTTGAAAAGCTACATAATTTCCGTGTTACATAGTCATTGCTCTCTTTTATATGAGACTTAGTGTTAAAGAAAATCACAGTGTAGCAGAAAGGACTGGGCCAGGGAGCCAAATCCTGGTGAATCTTACCCATCTCAGTATCCATAGTTTTCTGGACCATTAATACTGTAATTTACAATGTACAATGTTCTTGCATAATTTTTTTTTGCCCCAAAGTGTTATTTATCTCAAATAATATTACTTATGGTTTTGATAGTGTATGTGATCTCCCAATTTAAGATAAAACTTAGTTCCTTAGAGAAAGGGACTAAATTCTCATTTAGATTCTTCCTCTATAGCACCTACTACAATATCTGAACAAAGAAGACAGGTAAAAGATACTTGTAGATTGATAAAATCTCTTGATTTAATCATGGAGTATGCTCCATTTTAACAGTATACTTACCCTGATAAAAATAAAACTGAAAAATCGAAGTACAATAAAAAGTTAATGCCATTGTTCTTTAATATAAAGAAGGAAATTTATTCTTCTCAGAATTTTATGCCCAAAAGCAATTTTTAACTTAGACACTTAATTTATAAACCACAATTGATTAAAAAATTGTTAGGTGCTAAATAAGAAATGTCTGTAATTGGGAAACTAGGACTATAAAACACCTTGATTACATTATAATTCAAAAGACTTAAAAGCTTACAGTAGTTTCTTTCAGAAATCACCAAAAATAAATCTTTTCTTACTTACAAAGCTTGTGAGGTACAAGTGTTTTAATTTTATATCATAGGAAGGCAGAAATTTTAAATATCACTAAATGCTTCAAATGGGAAGCAAAAATTCGACACAAGTTTCTTTCTGTCTTTTAAAAGAGCACAAGAATGTTGGTTTAAATTCTCTTTCAAGACTATTAGGGGAACAAATTCCCAAATTTTGTTGTTACATTTTTTTATTCATTTGTCAATGTTGACAAAAACAATTCATGTAAGCAACAAATTATTTTTGAATTAGTAAAAAAAAAGAAAAGAAAGAAAAAAGAAAAAGATGCTAAAATGAAGCTTTTCTTAGGGTACCTGGCTGGCTCAGTTGATAGAGCATGTGAATCTTGGTGTTGGGGCTGTAAGTTCAAGTCCCATATTGGGTGTAGAGATTAAAATCTTAAATAAATAAATAAATAAATAAATAAATACATCTTCCTCTAGAATACATCTTTTTACCAATTTATGGAGCTGTTTTATGCGAGATTAAATCTGTCTTTATCTCAATTACTGCAATATCTGATGACATACTGCCTTACAATGAAAGTATAAAATATTCAGGAGATCTAATAATACTTGACTTGCTCCATTGCTCTAGGTAGGGGAGTAACATGGGAATTAAGAAGAAATGCTTTTAAGAATTTTTAACTCTTGGGGCTCCTGGGTGGCTCAGTCTGTTAAGTGTCTGACTTTGGCTCAGGTTATGATCTCACGGTTCGTGGTTCAAGCCCCATGTCATTCTCTGTGCTGACAGCTCAGAGCCTGGATCCTGCTTCAAATTCTGTGTCTCCCTCTCTCTTTGCCCCTCCCTGCTCACACTCTGTCTCTCTCTCTCAAAAATAAATAAACATTAAAAAATTATAAAAAGAATTTTTGACTATTAACCAAGGAATCTCATTTTGAAGCATATATTCTTCATTATTCATATTTTTCATTTTCAGTGGCAATTCAATCCAGTCTTCATGGCAATCTGTACAATTACTCAAGGAATTCATATTTCAACAGTTTCAAAACTGATAGTTTAAGAGAGACTACAATTAGTATAAAACAGAAAATTCCCTTGAATGCTGTGGTCATATGTCATATCTCCAGGAAATAGGAGAGATATATGTATATATATGGAGAGAGACAGAGACAGAGAGTGAAAGAGACAGAGAAAGAGAGAGTGAGAGAGAGAGAGAGAAAGAGAGAGAGAGAATGCCTTATATAAGCATTTTAAGTGACAATAAACTTTTTCATAAATTATTATATAATATTTTCTATTTATTTCAAAATAGGTAAGGGGTCTAGGCAGTGTGGATGACCTAGATGTGGATTACTTGAGTAGGTTTCTGTGTATGTGCATATGTATCCATATGCAAATCCTGGTAAAGTATGACCAAAATTCCAGTTATACTTAGGTCATTTCCATACATTATGTATGCATGCTCCTTCATTCATCAGAAGTTTGTAGTTTGATCTTATTCAGTTCTTTTGAAATATTACCTTCAAAATTTCAAACGCCACAGGGCATCTTAGAAAGAATTTGTCAGTCAAAAGTTTGTTATGCATCACAACATAAAGTATAGCACATTAAGAACAAACTATAAGCTGCCGATGAGAATATTCCCATTTTTAGTTACCGCATATGTAGAAGGAGAAGAATAGCAAACATGGAAAACATGCTTTCTTTTCTTTTAGACTTCAAATCCACCATGCTGAATGGATTTTTATAGGGCATATACTTGTTCATGACCTCTAGTGTTAAGAAATTCTGTCATGTTTGAAAACTAGTCCCTAGCGGAGCCTGTGTCCCTGTTAATAGCTGAAAGGTCAATGGAGCTGCTAAACAGTTTGTATTACTGTCAGGGTGGCCATGAAAACACCGCCTGCAGCAAGGAGACTCGGCAGCTGGGTCAACAGGCACTGTGGGGGTTTATCAACCTAGGGGGGGCCCTTGCATAAAACTTTGACTGATGAATTGGGACTAGACTGGCTTATTGAGCTAAAGCCTCTCTATTATGTGTGACTTTCCTTAGGATTGCAGGGCTGCCTGCAGGCTCCCTGAGATATATGCGAAGGATAAACATCACTGATTTCCTCTTATGAAGTGATTTTTTTTTTTAAAGCACTCTTCAGCATCCAGGATAATAAGGAGTAGGATGAGGATCTTAAGAAAAAAATAAACAAAAGGCAGTAAGTAGGGCCATCGAGGAGTGGAATGGGGAGGAGGCATGGGGAGCAGTTTTTGATACTGGTCACGCAAGAGTTTGAAGATACAACGTTTCTAGAAGATGACCTCTCAAGCCTGGAATTTGCATTGTTAATTTATAGACCTCTTAAGGGAATGGTCTGTGTGATGTGGCTGGATAACAGATAAGCACTATGTTAAAACAGAGTAAGACTGGCTACACAGTAATTAAATCAATATGATTGAGAAGAACTCTGTTTTACTGATTCCTAGAGAAATAACCCTGGAAACATTTCAAAATTTTTAAAAAAGGTCATTTGGTTTAAGTTCATCTGACACAAAAATTAAAGCATCTTTGGCAGTGGTATGAAAAAAACTTGTGTTCTATAAAAATAAATCTTGGATGGTATGTAATTGCTAGAATTCCTTAATTTCCACCCCACACGAACATTTGTTTGGTTCTGAAAAAATGTAATTTAGAGCAAGCAACCAGAGCATGATGCTTGGACATTTGGAAACTAAGTATTAAGAGCTCTTGAAAGCTCCACAGACATCTTTACCCCAATTTTGGGAAGAGAACTGGATAGGTGAGCGATCACCTGAAAATAATTCTATTTTTTAAAAAACATGTTTTTGTCTTAAAGTTTTAGTTAAGTAACCTCTACACCCAACGTGGGGCCCAAACTCATGACCCTGAGAGCAGGAGTCACACGTTCTTCTGACTGAGCCAGCCAGGTGTCTCACATGAAAACAATTCTTGAATGCATAGGATGAATACCACCAATACTACAGAATGTACTATGTTCTAAATGTATTATTTGACTATCTAGAAAGCACTGCACAGAAATGAGGAAGGGGCAGAATGATCAACTGAGCAAAGGGGTACAGTAGAGTGAAATAATTTGATGAAGGGTCTCTCAGTAAGGAAGATTCAGAGACAAGACCAGTTGACATTGTGTCCTGACAGGATGGACTTGTTCCTAGTCTTGATTAGTCTTAGATGGCACTAAATTTTAGTGAAACTAAAATTATTGCCCACCTCCTGTACTCAGGGTATTAAAAATCTGTTTTCTGGACCTGTGGGCCAAAGGAGCTCCCCTAGACCAGGGCAGGCAGGACCCAGTACTAGAGAATTTCGAGGATCCAGTGATTTGACTCAGGAAGCTGGGTGATTCGTGTTGACTTGATCCTAACTCCACCCTGTCACGAGATGCAGCTGGTTCACCTTTGACGATATTCCTGAAGTGTGTTCAATGTTCTTTTTATTTTTTTAAGAGAAAGACAGAGTGCTAGCAGGGGTGTTGCAGAGATGGAAAGAGACAGAATCCAAAGCAGACTCCAGGCTCTGAGCTATCAGCACAGAGACTGACTCGGGGCTCGAACTCACAGACCACGAGATCATAACCTGAGCCGAAGTCGGACACTTAACCGACTGAGCCACCCAGGCGCCCCTCAATGTTCTAACATGGAGGAAAATTCATTCCTTCTCTACTTTTCCCTTAAATGACTCCTAAGTTCTAGTTAACCCTTAGGAAAACCTCGTTGTAGTGTTATGGAATTTTCATTTTTTAAAATTATAAATGATGAGTTTTGATTTTTCTAACAGGTTATCTTGCCATCCTTTCTGAGAAAGATGTCCACTGTAAAATGAATGTAAACTTGTATAAATGATTATGTAACATATAGCATTAGGCCAAATTGTCCTTATAGACTGAGGAGGTAATGCTGTAACCTAATCTAGTTTTGCCAAAATGACTTAAAAAAATTGCATACGGTTTTTAACCTCTCGCGTCTTTCTTATGTGTGAGTGTGTGTGTGTGTGCAGGGAAAAGTAGAAAAAACATAAATCTTATGGTGAGTAAGAATGTAACTTCTATGATACGAAATATAGAATATAAAAATTTTATAATTTGGTGCTATTCTCTTCCAGGACCATGAGTCATGTGCTGTTTGAAAGTAATAATTCTGAAAACCTTATTGTAACGAGTCTGGAAGCTCCTTCACAAGAATACAATTAACCTAAGATTTTAATTTGAGTTAGTTTTTGGTATAACAAGAAATGTGTATCTCTTGTTTCTTTTTGTTTTTTTTTTTGTTTTGGTTTTTTTTTTTTTTTTTTTTTT